>NC_134023.1:56388143-56708143 GCF_040712315.1 Castanea sativa | reverse complement strand
ATGTTATGTTCTATTTTTAAAGCTTTTTTTTAGTTATTTTTTTAGGTAAGTATAAATTTTTTTTTTTTACATAAAAAATACTGGTGTAACTGAAAAGACTGATATCTTGACATGGTCTAAAACATTTATTTAGTCTGTTAGTTTTTTTTTTATAGTTATGATATCATTAGTAAACTTGAAATTATGTCAATTTAAACATTTATGTATTATTTAACTTTTATTTTTGACATTTAGCTTTTTGATTTTTTATTTTAATCCTAGTGAAAAAACACATGTCAATCGCGTAAAGTGATCGACTTGACTTGCTTACAACTCATTTATGATGACTCAATTTTTATCTAAAACTAACTAACTTGAAATAAAAAAGACTCAATTTCACCAAGACTTATATAGTACTAGAAACATTTTTTGGTGCTTCCAACGAAGATATTTTACTATTCAAATTTCAAGTCTTTTATCTAGTCCCAAATATTGTTATTTATTTATTTTAAAGTACTCCTCTTAAATCCAAATTATGAAAATAAGAAAAACATTATTTGAATAATTAAAAAAAAGAAATAGCATTAGCATCCAAAACCATTTTATAACTTCTCCTTGAAGGTACTCCCAAAAAAGAGAAAAAAGTACAAAGGACAGAGCCTAGCCTGAGCGGCCTGAGCCTGAGCCCGAGCCCCTGCCATGCTAATGAACCGTCTCACGTTCCTAATTCCGTTACTTAAATAGACTCTCCGCTCCTCGTCATCAGCATCATCCCAATAATTAATATCCACAATCACTGCAACTCTTAACTCTAACTAAATACTTAAAACTAAAACTAAAACTAAAGCCCCACTCTCTCTCTCTGTCTCTCTCTCTAAAAAAACCATTTCCAACACAAGAAATCTAGGGTTTCTAGTTTCTACCAAACCATCACTCAGTCAGCATGGCCATTGTCAGCAAAGGAAGAGGAAAAGCTTGTACATCTCTCTCTCTCTCTCTCTCTCTGCATTTTTTAGCTTCTTTTTTTGTATATATGCAATTTTCCTTTATTGACTTTTTTTTTTTGGTATGTGGTAAACTTGTTCAACAAGCAAGATGGTGATTATGAAGAAGAAGAAGGTGAACTCGCGAGTCGCGAAGCCGAAGCCGAAGACGAAGACGAGGAAGAAGAAGGTAAGGTTTTCTTCGCCATTTCTCAGTGCCTTCGTTTTCGATTTATAACGAAAAGATCATCTTCGGAGTTCTCGCTTTCCGTACCGTACTCTACGGAACCTCCATTTTTTTTCTCTCTCTAAACACTACTGCTTTGTTCTGATCCTAATATAGCTTTATTTTTTCAATGTTTATTAACTTTCATGGAGCTTGGTCAATGTTTATATTAATTTATTACTTTTTTTAATAAATAAATACTATAAATCAATCAATCAATCAATAATATATATATATATATATATATATATATATATATTTAAAGCTTTGCAATTTGTAGTCTTCTCGTATTTTTAATGGTCTCCGGCGATGTTCCGGCGACGGAGTTGTTTTTGCCGGCGATAGTTTTGGTACAGTTGCCAAGAGCTTGCGGAAGACTTTATCTCGCGAGATATCTCGATATTTTTGCTTTTGAGCTCACGAGATTTTAGATCTACTGCTTCGCGTCAATCTAGGACGTTATTTTGGTTTACGATTTCGTCTCGCGCCGAGATTTTGGCACTTGCATCTCTTGTATTTTCATTATTTTCTCTGTGTCATTAATTTTTCTTTTTGGGAAAATGTGTTAGTTTTCTTCAAACAATTTTAAAGCGAATTTTGCTTTCAAAAAACGCCGAAAGTACTTTAGTTAGTTCTTGACAAATCGAAATATTGATTATAGTCACACCACAAAAAAAAAATTGTTCATTCTACTTTTTTTTTTTATTATGGTTATTTATTTATTTACTATTATTGATAAAAAAAATTTGGGTTATTTATTACTGGATTGATTAGAGCTAGGCCAGGATGAGTATGAGAAGGATGGGTTTATAGTAGATGAAGTGGAGGAAGATCCAGACGAAGAAGAAGAAGAAGAAGAAGAAGTAGAAGAACGTGTTGAGCAAGAAAAGCAAAAGAAGAAAAAGAAAAGGTCCATTTTTACTCTCCTTAACTCCTGTTTATATATTGAGGACTCTGTGTAACTTTCAATCAACTGTTATTAAAGTGTTTTTTGCACTTCAGGAAATCCTGGAAGTTTGATTATGTTGATGAAGATGATTATGAGTTGCTTGAAGAGCACGGTATTCACCGACGGCGACCGAAATTCAAGCGGCTCAAAAAAGCTAGGAATGATTTTGACATACAAGAGCACGCAGAGCTTTCAGATGAAGAGGGTACTCATCTTTTTACTTGAACATTAAATTTATTGGGTTTTGATAAATTGTTGATTGACCCAAAAGTTTAAATTGATAGAAAAAAAAATAAAGAGAATGAATTTAATCACTAAACCATTATGGGACCTAACATGGCTCGAACTCAGATCACCTGCTATAATACCATGATAAATTATTGATTGTCTTGAAAGTTTAAGGTGATAGTAAATGGTGAATTTACTTACTTATCAATTATTCTAACTATTTTGTTATGCATGTATAATCATGTTAAAATGTATCTGCTTTTTTACTTGTACATTTTTAGAGATATCAAATAGGTATATTTTGATATGAAGCCAACTTTCTGGTTGTTGTAGTTTACATGGATTGGCTTCCGGAGCCTTATTAATATGTGTATTTGGGGGGGGGGGGGGGGGGGGGGGGGGATTTAGTTATTATTGAAAATTGCATGCTGAATTTCCTACTTATGTAGCAAGTTCTAATGTCATAGGACCGCAACTTGAGGATTTTGCTGAAGAGGATGCGGATGTGCTTGAAGATAATGAGATGGCGGATTTTATTGTTAGTGATGAAGATGATGGAATTGTTATTGGTGGAGCTTCAATCAGGTTTGTTATATCTGTCATGATTTCCTATAGCATAGTTTTTTTTTTTTTTTTTTTTCGTTTTTTTAAGTTCTTCTTGATTATGAACTCTCTTCCCAGACCAAGGAAGTCAAGGAAGAAGAAGTTAGGGGAGATTGCTGGTGTTTCAACTGTTGCAATGGGGGAAGCACGTGACATATTTGGTGATGTTGATGAACTTTTGAGACTACGCAAAAAAAGTCTAGCTCAGAGTGCCAGATCTCGTGACTCTGCTGAGTTGCAGGGAAAGAGACTTGAAGATGAATTTGACCCCATTATTGTTAAAGAGAAGTATCTGACAGAGAAGGATGAGAGAATTCGCAAGATTGACGTGCCAGAGAGGCTACAGGTTTTTTCGTTTGTTTTAATTATGCTTAATTGCATTGGGTTGGAAAAAATAATGCCTTGGTGTAATGATTTGGACTGAACTTGCCAACTATCGTTCTTTGTAGATATCTGAGGAGAAAACTAAGCCACGTCTTGATGAAGAAAGTATAGAAGAAGAAAGTTCTTGGATACTAGGTCAACTTCCAACAAATATGATACCATTCTGGTTCTTGAAGAGAGTTACAGAGGAAAGTGATAAAGGGACTAGCGAAGAATCTAATGCCTTAAAATATTTTAAGGCAGATATCATAAGGTTCTTAAAGTTGCATCATGTGGAGAAGTATGATGTAAGCCTTTTAACATTTTTCAAATTTTTCTCTCTAATTATTAAAAGTACACCATTGTATTTGACTTGATTTTTTATCCCCCAGATTCCTTTTATAGCTATGTATCGGAAGGAGCAGTGCCTGAGTCTATTGAAAGATCCAGAGGAAGGTGAAATGGAAAACGATGAAGGGGAAGAGATAGAGGGAGTGCCAAAAATGAAGTGGCATAAGGTATTGTGTTTTCCCTTTCCCTGGATCCAATGTGGAGATTGAAAACATAGGCTTTGTGTTGCATAGATGAAGTAATCCTTTTGTACGCAGGTACTATGGGCCATCAAGGACTTGGACACAAAGTGGTTACTTCTGCAGAGGCGGAAGCGTGCTCTCTATTCTAACTACAACCTGCGTTATGAAGAAGAAGCTCACAGAATCTATGATGAAGCAAGGCTTAATCTGAATAAGAAAATCTTCAAATCAATTCTGAAATCTATATGGAGTGCTGAATCAGAGAGAGAAGTTGATGATGTTGACATGAAGTTTAATTTGCATTTCCCACCAGATGAAGTTGAAGGGGAGTTCAAGAGACCTAAGAGGAAATCACTATATAGCATGTGCTCTAAGGCTGGCCTATGGGAGGTTGCAAGTAAATTTGGTTGGAATTCTGAGCAGTTTGGGTTGCAAATCACCCTGAAAGAAGTGGTATATATATATTTTTTTTTCTTTGATAAGTAATAGATTTTATTGTAATGAAACTACCTCATGAATGTTACATAACACAATATAGCCTGAAGAATTGCTATCAAAGAATTATTAGCAAAAAGAAATTGAATTAGCAAATTCTGTTAGGGTGCCACTGCCATTGAGACCCATGACAGTGGACCATCCACAGAGTAAGCTAAGAAAAGAAAGCTTTAATGGCATTTGTGACACTTCCACATCTTCAAAAGAACATGGTATATTAAGTTATTAACTATTATGCTCCTTTAATTTTTTTTTTTTTTTCCAAATTCTCCCCCGGATAAAAGTGAGTTCAGCTCTTGTAATTGTAGATGACAGAAGCATTGGAGGATTTAAAGGAAACTCCTGAAGAGATAGCTTTGAACTATAAGTGTGCAATGTTTAAAACTCCAGAAGATGTTCTTAAAGGTGCTAGGCACATGGTATGCATTTCATGTTTATATTTGGTCCAACTCCATTTTAAAGGTTTCTTTTTTTACTTATATTTTGCTGACCTTAGGCTGCAGTGGAGATCAGCTTTGAGCCATGTTTAAGGAAATATGTCCGTAGCTTTTTTATGGATAATGCCGTTGTCTCAACAAGCCCCACCTCTGTAGGAACTAAGTTGATTGACTCTTCCCATCAGCTAGCAAGGGCCAAATGGCTACGTGAGAAGCCACTGTCAAAATTTGAGGATGCCCAATGGCTCCTTATTCAGAAGGCTGAAGAAGAGAAACTTCTTCAGGTTTCTATCACATTAACAAAAACTCACCTAGATAAGTTGAGTAGGCAGTGTAATGATTATTATCTCAGTGATGGTGTTAGCAAATCTGCACGACTCTGGAATGAACAGCGCAAGTTAATACTACAGGATGCCTTTTCAAAATTTCTTCTCCCTTCATTGGAGAAGGAAGCTCGGGTGCTTTTGACAGCCCAGGCAAAGAAATGTCTGCTTATGGAGTGTGGAAAGCAGTTGTGGAACAGGGCTTCTGTTGCACCATATCAGCGAAAGGAACATTATGTTGGGCTAGATGAGGAAACTGCACCAAGGATAATGGCTTGTTGTTGGGGTCCTGGAAATCCTGCAACCACATTTGTGATGTTGAATTCATCAGGAGAGTTGCTGGATTGGATGTATGCTGGGTCCCTTAGCCGACAGTCAAAGAATGTTGATGACTTGCAGTGCAAGAAAGATCAAGCGCAGCGTCTTCTCAAGTTCATGACAGATCATCAACCTCATGTCATTGTTCTTGGGGCAGCAAATTTGTTTTGTAAGCGGTTGAAGGATGAGATATATGAGGTTTAAATCTTGAAACCCAATTCAGTTGTGCTAGTATTTCTAACAAATTCAAAATGGTGCTTGAATGCTATGAGAGCCATAATGGAACATTTTCTTCTGGTATAGGATGTGATGCGTTTGCCATTTTTATCCTTTTCAGCTGTATTCTCCAAAAAATTAAGACAATAGAAAAAAAAATTGCCTGACATTTTTGTTTCCTCATATTGTTTATGATCTTTTCATTTTATATAGGTTTTCAAAAATTCCCTACTTTCTTGAATACCCGTGATATCACATATTTATGGCAGGGGACTGGTTCTCTTTGACCAGCTGCTGCATTGTTTATTTTCTTTATCCTATTTCTGTTCCTATTATGCTTTCATTACTTAATTAAATGTAGCACACCCCCCCCCCTCCCCTTTTTTTGTGTTGGGCATGGTGGAGGGCTGGGGGCAGTGCTTTGTGGTTGCTTTCTCTATACTATGTAAATTGTTTGTTGGTTCTGAGTCTTCTGACCATAAATTCAGGAGGTAGTGCATCAGAAATCACTTAATCGTGCTTGAACTTGAATTTTATGCAATGATTCAGCAATCATTTTTATATCTTTGTAATCTTGAAACTTTTATACTTGTAATATATGCAAATGTTGTTACCTTTCTGGTTGTCATTGCCTAACTCTATATTGTGTCAGGATGTTGAGCTGTAGGAATTTATATGTTTTTCTTGATATTTTTTTCAACCACCTTTAAATTATGTTTTCTCATGTTTGCATTTTGGTTTCCCAATCAGATCATATATAACATGGTGGAGGAATATCCCAGAAATGTTAGTCAAGAAATGGCTGAAATTAGCATTGTTTATGGGGATGAATCACTGCCTCGTCTGTACGAACACTCACGGATTTCTTCAGAACAGTTACCTGGACAACCAGGTGAATTCAGCTTTTTATTTTTATTTTTATTTGATCTTCTCATTGTCTAATTACACTCTTACAATTGCTTATTGCTTCTTTTAGGGATTGTCAAGAGAGCTGTGGCTCTTGGTCGCTTCCTTCAAAACCCATTGGCCATGATTGCGACATTATGTGGGCCTGGGAGAGAGATATTATCATGGAATCTTGGCTCCTTAGAGCATTTTCTCACTCCTGATGAGAAGTTTGAAATGGTTGAACAGGTCATGGTGGATGTCACCAACCAAGTGGGTGTTGACATAAATTTGGCTGCAAGCCATGATTGGCTTTTTGCTCCTTTGCAATTTGTATCTGGGCTTGGACCCAGGAAGGCTGATTGTTTACAGAGGGCATTAGTTCGAGCTGGAGTAGTTACCTCTCGAATGTACTTGTTTGCTCATGTACTTAGTACAAAAAAGGTGTTTTCAAATGCAATTGGTTTCTTACGTGTAAGGTGCAGTGGGTTGGCTGCTTCTAGTAGTGATTTTGATCTTTTGGATGATACTAGAATTCATCCAGAGTCATATCCTCTTGCTGAGGCTTTGGCTGGTGAAGTGCACACGAAATATGCTGAAACTGCAGATTATGATGAGACACCTATAGAATATGTTAAGAACAATCCACAACTGCTAGAAAATTTCATAGTTCATAACTATGCGGAGGATAACAACAAAGATAAACGAGAGACTCTTTATGACATTAAAATGGAGTTGCTTCATGGATTTTGTGAGTGGCGTAGTCCTTTTAAAGAATTAAGTCAGGATGAGGAGTTCTATATTTTGTCTGGTGAAAATAGGGATTCACTTGTTGAAGGAAAGATAGTTCAAGTAACAGTTCGGCATGTAAAAACTGATCGAGCAATATGTGTTGTTGACTCTGGCTTGACAGGAATACTGTACAAAAATGAATTTGCAGATCAACTGGATGATGTTGATTTAACAGACAAATTACAAGCAGGTCATGTGCTTGCCTGCAAGATTAAACAGATTCAGAAGAACAGATGCCAGCTGATTATAACTTGCAAAGAAAGTGAGTTGAACAATAGTCAATGTCAAAACTCATGTGATGTTGATCCCTATTACCGTGAACACCAGATGCATGCCTTAAGTCAGCTGGAGAAGTCCCGTAGAGCGGCGGTAGCAAAAAAGAATTTTATACCAAGGATGATAGTTCATCCCCATTTTCAGAATATGACTGCTGATGAAGCAAAGGAGGTATGTATTTGATATCTATTTACTATGTATATATATTCCTAAGTGTGGTGATTTATATTGTCTGTGGTTAAGAATTCTCTCTCTCTCCCCCTGCCCCCCCTGCTTTGTTGTGTAGTTCCTTTCAGACAAGGATGTTGGAGCAAGTGTTATTTGTCCAAGCTCAAAAGGTCCATCTTGTCTGATTTTAACTCTGAAAATTTATGACGGAGTTTATACTCAAAAAGAAATAGTTGAAGATAGGAAGGATCAGAAGGCTAGTTTGCTTACCCTTGGAACAACACTGAGAATTGATGAGGACAGTTTTGAAGATTTGGATGAGGTGAGTGCTTTTCTTAGAAATCTTAGAAAATTGTATTTTTCTTTCCATTAATCCACCTCACTGCTTCCATGTTTGTTCTTCCCTTTTTCATCTTTTTGAAAAAGGGTTCTTAAATTCTGAGGCTTCTCATTTTGCCTTAAATTTGCTCTAATAAGGTGTAATCTGTACAATATGCACATGTTATTTGTCAATTTTCTTGATTTTTTTGGCTAATTCTGTGTGGAAAACGAAATTTTTATAAAATTCACCAATGAATTTGTATTTTGAGTTTGAACCATTGATTATATGGATAGAGAATCTTGATGGTAATTTATAACATGCACACACGTGCACACATATGCGTTGGAGATCATTTGATGCATATTAACCTATGACTTGGATCATATAGCTTACTACTTTTAGTTGTAAAATTATAAAGTAGCAATGAATAGGGGTCATGCTTAAAGTGCTATGGTTACTCGTATGATCCTCAAAATTTGTGCAAACCCTAGACTTCTTTCAGGGTATTTTCTGATGGGTTTGATAATTTAAATCTATATTTTTAAAAATATTGGTTATGTTTTTTTGGGCCTCCTGACCATTTAAATACATGCAGTGACTCTCTCTCTCTAATAATTCCTGCTATTGTTATAGGTCATGGATCGATATGTTGACCCTTTGGTATCTCACTTGAAGGCTATCCTTTGTTATCGTAAATTCAGGAAAGGCTCAAAAACTGAAATTGATGACCTCTTGAAGGTTGAGAAATCAGAAAACCCAATGAGGATAGTTTATTGCTTTGGTGTTTGTTATATCCATCCTGGTGCTTTTATTTTGTCTTTTATAAGAAATACAAATCCACATCATGAATATGTAGTGCTGCACCACAAGGGATATATATTTCGGAAACATACATTTCATAACATCGACCGGCTTGTGGCATATTTCCAGAAACACATCAATGATTTGCCTCCACAGTCTACCCATTCAGCTTCTGCCATCGTACCAATGGTCAGCACTGCTTATAGGAGTTGTTTAGGTGGGGTATCCATGGGTGGCAGTAGGGAAAAGAATGAGATCAACAGGAGAGGACAGTCATGTCCAGAAAGAGATACCTTGTCAGCTCCTGGTTCTCAAGGTAAAGTTTTGATTTAATTAGTAATTGTTTTAATTAATTTATAGGTATATGTAGTCTTAGTATTATAGCATGGAATCTTAGTTTTTGCATCATTGGTATGCTTAAAAGGGAAGAAGATCCTAAAGATAAATTTGTCTATTTTCATTGAGTTATTGCAGTACTTGAGAGTTAATTTTGAAGTTTGAATATGGCTTACTGCATAGAAAGTATTAGTGAATGTGGTAAGCATCTACTTTGGAGTGGACACCTTTTTAACCCTTAACTTTATATCCCCACACTTGCAGAATCATTGAACAATTAGCACAGAAATGCACAAATGTAGGTTGCATCACATGCTTAAATTTTGCCTTCAAGGATGTGATGTTTCACTCTTTAGGTTTTTATGTGCCCTGCTTGTAATTCCCATTCTGAATTTGGTGTGATGAATTCAGGCTTGTGTGTCTGGTCAGTAACTCATAGTATGCAATCTTTGACAACAAGAAAGCAAGATAGAAGAATAAATTTAAGTTTTGCAAGTACAATGTCATGGCATGGAAATCCACATACATTGTATCACATGCTTAGTTTATATGTTTAAGGACTTGATGGTTCGGTGTTTTGGTTTTTACGTGTCATGCTTACACTTCTAATGCATATTTAAGATTATTCAAGTAGTTTTGGTATATTTTGGGTGTGTATTTATAGTATTAAGTCAAATAAAAGGCTATGAAATTTTGGTTGTCGTCTGTTAATTTGTAAGTGATATTTTGTATAAGGTATTCATTTTATTAGATGGTTTCCTCTATACCTGTCTGGATCGTATACAGATACACTGATAGACCTATTCTCTAGTGTGTCATATAGGAATGTAATGCATTGAACTTATGCTGCCATTGTTTGATTTTTTTTTTTTAACAGGAAAAAATAATTCTATGAGTGGTGGCAGTCAAGATAGGCATTCAAGTGGCTTGACTACTAAGCCACATGTTGAACAAAGCTATTGCAATTACAATAGCAGGAGGGAAAGCAACACTAATGGAGGGAAGAGTTCTGGATATGGTAGTACTTTTCAATGGGGCACAGATTGCACAAATGGGAGTGGGATAGAAAATGGGTGGAAAAATTTTCCTGGTGCTAAAATCCAGAATTTCGCTGGTAGAGAAGCTTTCCCTGGTGGGTGGAGCGACAATCAGATTAGTAGTACCAGTAATGGGAATTGGAGTGGTGGAGATGAGAATGTTACAAAATGTAGTTGGGGGGTTAAGAACATTGTTGGCAGGGAAGGTGAGAGTGCTACTGCTAACGATGCTTGCGGTGGTGGTAAAAGTAGCAATACCGGTGTTAAAGATGGCAAACAGAATGGCAACTGCTTAAATAAGAACAGTGATACCTGGGGAGGTCGTGACTGGGTAAGTGGGCAAAGGGGTAGTGGCATTGATAGTGGTGGCAATTGGGGCATAGTAAGTAATGACAATTGGGGTAGAGCTGGTGGTAATGCTAATGACAAAGGGAGTTGCGGTTGGGGGGAATGGGGGGGTAGCAGAAGTGGTGGTAGTGGTACTAAAGATGTTGGACCAAGGAATGAAGATTGGGGTGATAAGAGCCATGGTGGCCGGCTCAATATTGACTTGGGTAGTAAGGAAGGTGGGAGAGGCACTATTACTAGTGGTAATGGGTGCAGAGTAAGTAACAGTTGGGTTGATGGTAGAGATGGGGCTGCTACCAGTTTGAGCAGTTGGGCAAACGGTGGTAATAATGATGTCAAAAAGAGTGATGATTGGGGGGCATGGGGAGATAGAAAAAGTGGTAATAGTGGTGCTAACAAGGGTAAAGGGAATGACAATTGGAGCAACAAGAAAAATACTGGCTGGGATGGTTGTGCTGGAGGTAGTAAGGAAAGTGGGAGTGACCCTGTTACTAGTGGTAATGGATGCAAAGTAAGTAACAGTTGGGTTGATGGTAGAGATGGGGCTGCTACTGGTTTGAGCAGCTGGGCAGCCGGTGGTAATAATGATGTCAAAAAGAGTGCTGATTGGGGGGCATGGGGGGATAGAAAAAGTGGTAATAGTGGTGCTAACAAGGGTAAAGGCAATGACAGTTGGGGCAATAAGAAAAATACTGGCTGGGATGGTTGTGCTGGAGGTAGTAAGGAAAGTGGGAGTGACACTGTTACTAGTAGTGGTAATGGATGCAAAGTAAATAACAGTTGGGTTGATGGTAGAGATGGGGCTGCTACTGGTTTGAGAAGTTGGGCAGCCGGTGGTAATAATGATGGCAAAAAGAGTGATTACGTTGGGGCATGGGGAGAAAGCAAAAGTGGTAATAGTGGTGCTAACAAGGGTAAAGGAAATGACAATTGGGGCAATAAGAAAAATACTGGCTGGGATGGCTGTGCTGGAGGTAGCAAGGAAAGTGGGAAAGAGACTGTTATTAGTGGTAATGTGTGCACAGAAAGGAACAGTAGGGTTGATAGTAGAGATGGGGCTGCTACCAGTTTGAGAAGTTGGGCATCCGGCAGTAATAATGATGGCAAAAAGAGTGATAATTGGGGGTCATGGGAAGATAGGACAAGTGGTAATAGTGGTGTCAAAAAGGGTCAAGGGAATGACAATTGGGGCAATAAGAAAACTAATGGCCGGGAGGGCTGTGATAGAGGTAGTAGGCAAAGTGGTAGTGATGTTGGTATTGTTAACAATAGGGGTGGGGTAAGTAATGCTGGTTGGGGGGACTGTAAAGTAGGTACTTCTACAAATGTTGGTTGGGGAGCTAGTGGTGAAAATGTTAGCAAAAAGGGTCTAGGGAATGAAAATTGGGGCAATAAGAAAACAATTGGCTGGGAGGGCTGTAGTAGGCAAAGTGGTAGTGATGCTGGTGCTGGTAACAATGCGGTTGGGGTAAGTAATGCCAGTTGGGGCTGCAAAGGAGGTACTTCTACAAATGTTGGTTGGGGAGCTGGTGGTGAAAATGTTGGCAAAAAGGGTCAAGGAAATGACAATTGGAGCAATAAGAAAACTACTGGCTGGTTTGGCTGTGATAGGGGTAGGAGACAAAGTGGTAGTGATGCTGGTACCATTAACATTGGGGGTGGGGTAAGTAATGCTGGTTGGGGGGACTGCAAAGGAGGTGCTGCTACAAATGGTGATTGGGGAGCTGTTGGTGAAAATGCTGGCAAAAAGAGTGGTGGTACAGGGGAGTGGGGAAATAAGAACAATGCTGGTAGAGGGGGTGGAAGGGCTTGGCATTCAGCTGCTGAACCTGGTTCAGAGGTTAAAAATGCTAGTTGGGGTGAAAGGAGTGGCAATCGGGGCAATAAGAACAATACCCGCTGGGATGGGAGTGACAGTGGTAGTAGGCCAAGTGGTGGTGGCGCTCGTACTGGTGATAATGGGGGCGGAGTAAGTAGCGGTGGCTGGGGGAATTCGAAAGGAGGTGCTGCTGCAAGTGGTGGATGGGGAGCTAGTGGGGCAAAAGATGGCCCAAAGAGTGGTGGTTGGGGCGAATGGGGAAAGAAGAAGAGCAATGCTGAAACTGATTCAAAGGCTAAAAATGCTGGATGGGGTGCTATTTCTGGATGGAAGTAAAATAGTTTTGGGGTGGTGAAATCATGTGTACAGAGAGTTAACAGTACTGAGATCTTCTTTAATTGTTTTTGCCGTTTTCTTGGATAGTGAGTAGTGAGTGATAGTTTGATGTCTTTTACAAAGAAACCTTATATTACTAATGCTTTTATGGATATATCTCAGTTCTTATATATTATTACCCTTGTGACCAAATATCATTTGTTGATTTGTTCAATTTTTGTTTTCCATTTTCAAAATTGTAATGTCTGTTTGTCTTAGCTGTATAATTCCTGGTTCAATTAGAAATTCTATTGACTGAGTGCATTCGTATTGCATGTTATATTGAACACTTAAGATTAACGTCATCTGTATAGAAATAGTA
Organism: Castanea sativa; assembly: GCF_040712315.1. Taxonomy (NCBI): domain Eukaryota; kingdom Viridiplantae; phylum Streptophyta; class Magnoliopsida; order Fagales; family Fagaceae; genus Castanea; species Castanea sativa. The sequence continues at coordinate 56,695,009 of NC_134023.1, read as the reverse complement.
GAAAGAATAATTGATGAATCATGAATGCCAAGACAGAACTTTTGATTTTAGTTGAAAATGTAATTATTGAAGGGAACAATCTAAACTTTCGAGTCAGCTAATGATGGTTATTAAATTTCATTCATTGAAGTCTTTCATAGCCATTTGTTGCTAAACCCCTCAAGTCATCCTTGGATTAGATCCTCCCTCCATTTCTATTTCATCCCTACACAGTGGTTCTCTTCTCTCTTAGAAAACATACGGAACCAAGGGACTGTGGTTTCATAAACTAGAGACTTTTGTAACTTATTCCAATCCACCTCTAGAACTAATATCTATTTTGCTTATCTGACTCAAAATGTATATATTTTGCTTTCTGACTCCTCACATGTAACGACTTCCCTGTTTATTAAGGTCCTATCAATTTTATATCTATCCTTCTTGTTAGTTGTTACCCAAAAAACATATACTAAGACATATATGTGCAACATTAAACTACACAAAGGAAAAGAAAATGACTCAATGCACTAATGTATCTTATCAGAACTTAATTCAGCAAATGAATAAGTTTTTACTTTTCGGTTACTTTTTAAGTAATTGATGTTATTGATTTTTCATATATACCAACTAAACCAAATTAATTAAAGAGATAATATATGGCATAAAATAGTTTACTTTAATGAGTTTGAAATTATGTGGAGAAAAACAACAAAGAAATGTCTTATAGAGGTTTCATAACTGTTGGTGTCGTATGTTATAATTAGCACATAATCAAAATTGTCACTAGCAATGGATTCATGCAATATAAAAATGATTTTTCCCCCTAACTAATCAAAGAGAAAGAAAGGAATAAATGAAGCTTATTATAATTAGTACATAATAAAAATAGTGATATTAATAAAGTCATGTAATCTATACAATAAAAGCGCGAATGCGCGACAATGCCTTGGCACTGTGCATCCAGTGCAAAACACTGTGCAGCACTGTAGTTGCAACAGTGCTTTGGTTTAGTGAGTTTTTTTTTTTTTTTTTTAGTTTAATCAACCCTTTTGTTTATTCAACTGGCACTATAGCTATAGTGCCTAAAGTTTTTTTTTTATTTTCAATAATCGGTTTGTGTTTTTTTTTTTTCATTTAAATATTGATGTAAGCTGACATTGATATTATTATACTGACATAACAAATTTCACAATATTTTCACAATTATTGACGTGTCAATTTCTTACAAGTCGAAATAAAATAATAAAATAAAATATGAGATTGGTTTTTTTTTTTTTCCAGTAATCGGTTTGTGTTTTTTTTTTCTTTTAAATATTGATGTAAGTTGACATTTATATTGTTATATTGACACAACAAATTTCACAATTATTGACATGTCAATTTCTTACAAGTCGAAATAAAATAATAAAATATGATACTGTAGCCAACTACAACTGAAAATAAATATCTTTAAAAAATGTTACAATACTTATTGTTATCACAATACACTATAGCATTGTAGCTACAACAGTGTTTTGGTTATTGACGTATCAATTTCTTACAAGTCAAAATAAAATAATAAAATAAAATATGAGATTGGTTTTTTTTTTTCAGTAATCGGTTTGTGTTTTTTTTTTCTTTTAAATATTGATGTAAGCTAACATTTATATTGTTATACTGACACAACAAATTTCACAATATTTTCACAATTATTGACATGTCAATTTCTTACAAGTCGGAATAAAATAATAAAATATGAGACTGTGACCACAATTGAAAATAAATTTTTTGAGAAAATGTTACAACACTTATTATTATCACAATATTTTCACAATTGTTGAGATCTCAGTTTCTTATATATCAAATAAAAAAATGCTAAATCCACAACATTTTAACATTACTTTCACAACAAATCATAGGTAAGTTATTATTGATGGATAGCACTAGAGCTACTGTGCTTTTGGTTTATTCAACTGGCACGGTAGCTACAGTGCCTAAAGTTTTTTTTTTTTTTCCAGTAATCAATTTGTGTTTTTTTTTCTTTGAAATATTTATGTAAGCTGGCATATATATTGTTATACTGACATAACAAATTTCACAATATTTTCACAATTATTGACGTGTCAATTTCTTACAAGTAAAAATAAAATAATAAAATATGAGACTCTGACTGACCACAACTGAAAACAAATGTTTTGAGAAAATGTTACAACACTTATTATTATCACAATATTTTCACAATTGTTGAGATCTCAATTTCTTATAGATCAAATAAAAAAATGATAAGTCCACAACATTTTAACATTAATTTCTACCGTGCCTAAAGTTTTTTTTTTCCCAATAATCGGTTTGTGTTTTTTTTTTTTTTTTTTTTTTGTCTTTTAAATATTTATGTAAGCTAGCATATATATTGTTATACTGACACAATAAATTTCACAATATTTTTACAAATATTGAAGTATCAATTTCTTATAGGTTGAAATAAAATAATAAAATATAAGACTGTGACCAACCACAACTAAAAATAAATGTTTTGAAAATAACAATAACAATGTTATCAGTTTAAAACCAATAATAACTTATCATTTAGAATTTGTTCTAAAAATTAGGGATGGCAATGGGGCGGGGCGGGGCCGAAGGATGGGATCTTCGTCCCCGCCCTGCATGGTTTTATCTTGCCCCACTCCCGCCCCGCCCCGCATGATGAAGAAAACTTTCTCACCCCATCCCCGCCCCTTGGGGCCCCGCGAAGCCCCGCCCCACCCCGTAAAACTCTACTTTTTGTTAATTTGTCATACAATTAGTACAAATTTTTTAATGAAACCTATTTCATTAATAAAAATGTACTTGAAATTACAACTAAATTTATCCCATCAAATAATATCAATTTTTAGAAAAAAATTGAATAATATATCCAAGCGTTTAACAAGACAATCACAAAAAAAAAAAAAAAAAAAAAAAAAAAAAAAAAAAACTTATAGTATAATACATAACAAAATAAAGGCAGAGAACCACATTGGGTAGAATAAAATAAGCTAATATTGATATGCTATTTAAATAGTAGAGTTTTAGGGTATGAAAAATTTACAATTATAACCCTTAGCAACTCGGGCGAGGCAGGGTGGGTCTAAAAAGTCTAAACCCATCCCCGCCCCATCACCTTTGCGAGGCAGGAAAAACTCGCGCGGGGCAAAGCGGGGGAGGGGCGGGGGAAAATTGTCATCTCTAAAAATGTTATGAATGTAGCATTTCTCTCAAATAAAAAATAAAAAAATCTATTCGGATCCTAAAAATGAAGATATTATGAAAATATTGTGATATTTTGTTGTATTCTTAGACTTCTTTTTTAATATAGTCAAATTGGGTGAGCCCAAATTCACGGTTTCTCATACAAAATTTGTATTAATTTTCTCACTACTGGGGCAACACGTTGCACGTGCAGCCAACACTAGTATTTATTAAAAAAGGAAAGGAATATGTAAAGATTTCTTATATTATTATATTATTTATTTTCTATGGGAAAGAAGTATTTATTAAAGAAAAAGAAAAAAGAGAAGCTACAAAGAAGTAGAACCGCTTGCTTCAACCCCAATAATAGATTCTAAATAGAGAAGGGGGAGGGGGGCAGCAACTTATATTAAAAGAATCAAATATATTATGCTTGGGAGACTATTTGACCAAGATATGAGTAGAGTAAGTTTTTACTTTTCTATTACTTTTTAAGTAATTGATTTTTTATATATAACTTTAAACCAAATTAATTAAGAAATCATATAATATAATATTTTAAAGAGGTAATATATGGTACATGATAGTTTACTTTAGAGAGTTTAAAGTTTGAACTTGTGTGGAATAAAAACTGTCACTTTTTTCTTTCTTTTTTTTTTTTTGAGAATTCACGTAATATAAAAATAAAAATAAAATTTTTCCTAACTAATTAAAAAGAAAGATCTTTCTAAAAAAAATAAAAAGAAAGAAAGGAATAGATAGAGATATCATAGGGGTAGCCTTAAATTGTGCCAATGACATTAATATAAATAAATTGGTAGAGGAATATTGGCCATGAAATTGAAGGGTAATAAAGTAGCAGAAGTGCAGAACAGCAGCAAACATTGTCCTTGTCCAGTTTACCAAAAACGTATACCGATAGTGATACGCTCTGCCAGGTGGCCTGCCCCATATGCTCTCCTTGCTTGTACCATATAGTATTAGACATTAGTACCCCCCAAAAAACAGTTTCAATTAAGTTACATTTATGCCCCCTCTTTCCTTTCTCCAACTATATACCGAGTCCAAATGGAATACTAAAAATCTAAGGGTATGTTTGATAGTGGGTTTTAAACAATAATTTTAAGTTTTTTTTTTAGAAATAATTATAATATGCTGCTAATTTTGCAATTCGAACATTTTTTTCTTTAGATCCCTCAACCACTTTGTACATGGAGAGGTGTCAATTCAACCACAAGGCCTTTAGCAATAATATTCAGTGTTTAAATAATAATAACACTTCTGACATGCATTTCTATAACACTCAAATATGTATTTTCATAATACTAAAAACTGAACAACAATACTTAAACACTGCTATCAAACGAGCCCTAAATTTTTGAGTTTTTTTGTGAAACAAGATTTTATGTAAATATTAGCTCTTTTTTTTTTTTCTAGCAAACTCGACCTTCTTCACGAGCTACTCGATTAACATTATATATATATATATAGCAAAACCATGTCTAAAATGTTTTACCTATTCATAATTCTATAAATTTTTATCTCAAATAAATTTTTTATATCATCAATAAGTTTCAAATAATAATTCAATTTTATATGAACCTATTGAAAACCTTATACAATATAATTTCAAGCCTATATAAATATATTTTTAGCCAAATATGCATATAAATATGAGCAAAATTTATGTACAATACTTAAGTGAAATTCTTTAAATTCATCTTAAAATTCATAGTATGAAAGTGTATTTTTAGTTAAGTACATGGATAAATTTTAAGAGAAAAATCTAAAGAACAATACCTAAGTTCTGTCATAAAATATAATATTATATATAGTTAAATCAAATCTTCAAGTTCACGAGTTTGTTCAGAAACATATTACTATATTTGAGTTTGGCTCGTTAAATAATCAAGCCTAAACTTAAGGCTTATTTTCTAAATTAACAAACATAAATAAGCTTTTTTTTTTCAAAGCAAGCTCAAGATTAACCAACTGCATCTTTATATTCATAAGTTTGTTCACAAGCACATTACTATGTTTGAACTTTGCCATTTAACAATCGAGCCTAAACTTTAGGCTTATTTTCTAAATTAACAAACATAAATTTTTTTATTTTTTATTTTTTGGGTTTGAAGCAAGCTCAAGATTTACCAACTCCATCTCCATTCTTATTCCACGTGGCATGATCACAAAGAGAAGGGGTGTTTTGGTAAATTAGTAGTATGGAGCACACGCAAATGGCATAACAACAAAAAAAGCCTGAAGGTCTCTCTCTATCCATTTCTGTTCTATTTCTCTCTCTCTCTCTCTCTCTCTAAAACTTGACTCCACTCTATCATCAACACTGCTAGTCAATCTCTCTCTCTCTCTAAAACCATTGAGTTAGGGTTTCTGAGAATCGCCCACAACATACAATGGCGAGGAAGAGAAGGTCACGCATTGTCGAAGACGACGATGAAGGTCCCTTAAAATCCATACTCTCTCTCTCTCTCTCTCTCTCTCTCTCTTCACATACACACATTATATACGAAAACCAATTCATATTCTCTATGCGTTTTTTTTTTTTTTTTTGGATTCACAGACGAAAACGAACCAGCTGTAGCTTCCAACAACGAAGACGAAGAAGAAGAAGAAGAAGACGATGGTATACATAAATATAACTAACATATACTATAGTTTTATCTCAGCTTTTTACGGTTTATTCTTTCCTATATATACACGTTTCTTTTTGAAAAATTGATGTAGCTCTAACCGTACGGTCTCTTCGTTATCTCTGTCACTGTGTGTGTGTGTGTTCGTTTTGGTTTTTTGGTTTTAGCTTTTGTTCTATTTAATAATCAATAAGTGCTTTTCATAAATGTTTTATTAATTTAAAATATATATATATTTTTTGTCCGCACGATCGGCGAGTTTTCGCCGGCGAAATGATCATTCCGGCTTGCGATATATATATATATATATATATATATATATATATATATATAGACATGTTTATCATCATCATCTCGTATCAATGCATTTAATGTTATATCGCGATATTTTAATTTGACGTGATAATGCGATATTTTGAATGCTCCTAGTTCTCTTTTATTGTTTTATGTAGTTTTTCTTTCTTCTCGCTCTGTTGGGTTTGTAATCTTTTTTTTTTTTTTTTTTTGCTAAACGTAAATTTGTAATCTTTTGTTGCCCCAAAGTGAACGTTTTATAATTTATTGTGTACCTGTTTTTTTTTTTCCCCCAAAAATGTATTTTATTTATTTATTTTTGCTTTTCCGCTCCCATTTTCTTTGATTGTCAAAGTTACACTCAATTTGAGTTCAGTGTCCAAGCATTGGGTCAAGTAAGAGTCCAGCTAACTGGTGCTAAAATCTATTAAAGTTTGTGTTTATTGCATTTGATCAGTTTTTTTAGGGTGTCACGCAACTTTCAATTAAAAGATTATTTGTTTATTTGTTTTTATTACTTTTCAACGCAGTGGAATCCACTTAATTGCTTTTAAAGAGTAACATATTCCTTCGAGTGATATGTGATCTGAGTTTCTGTGCCTTTCAACTTTATAATTTGTTTTATGTTTTCACTATGGGTAATGATTATCACACAAGGGTTATTTGCACACTCATCGTACACACACACTGCACCACGTGGGTTTAAATCGTGCTTTGAGAGAGTATGTAACAAGATTTAGCCTTTTGCTATATGCTATTATTGTTTCTAGAATTGTTATGGTAATGATGATGTTAGTGACTTAATGTGAGTTGAGTGTTGCTGGTATAGCTATTGTATTTGTTTACTATAATCTAATTGTTGTTGCTAATAATTGAATTTGGGTTGATGGGTTTGATTAGAAGAAGATTTGGATGAGTTTGAGGATGATGGGTTTTTAGTAGATGATAATGATGATGATGATGATGATGAAGAATCGGAGGAAGAACAACAAAGCTATAGAAACAAACAAAAGAAAAAGAGGAAAAGGAAAAGGTTAGGATAATAATTTCCCCCCACTCTGCAATGTGATTTGAAGTATGTGGTTTACTTGCATGTTCTAAAGTATTTTGTTTTGAAATTCATTAGAAAATCGTTGAGGAGTCTTATGCTTGATGACGACGATCTTGAGTTGATTCGAGAGAATGAAAACCTGGGCAAGCTTCAGTCAGAGAAGGTGAATTTTTGTGCCATCATCTTTTTTGTTCCTTTTATCCTTGTTGAGATGGTTACACATATTTTGTTGATCATGTTTTGTTTCACTGATAGGGAGGTGCAAAGTTTAAGCGGCTCAAAAAGGCTGGGGTTGACACTGAACTGGAAGGGCCCTCTGGCATTTCAGATGACGATGGTAATTGCTTCTCTGTAGTTATAACTTCTTCAATTTAAGTAAAAAAGATGTCCGTTACCTGGCTTGAGGACTGCCTGAGTGGAGACCACTTTGCTTGAAAACACTTGGTGCTTATTAGACATTTGCAATATACGGTTCTTTTGGTTAAAAGTTATCCATAACATTGTTAATGATTCAAAATTGTGCTTTCAAAGTCAAACATTAGAATGTCTATCATAAAATTTTTTAAAAAATGGAAAATGGTGTTTTCAGGACCACTATTTAGTGATGTTGCTGAAGAAGATGAATACGTGCCTGATGATGAAGAGGATGAAATGGCAAATTTTATAGTAGATCATGGAAAATTTTATGGGAAGGGAGCCCCCATAAGGTATTATGCCTTCATGAGCCCCTTGAATTTACTCTTGTAATTCTTATTTTGATTCACCTGCTTACTTTGTTATTTATAAATGATTAATTGTAAATTACATATTTCAAAAATATATATATATATATATTTGTTATTCATTTTTTTTTTCTGTTCTTTTTTGCAAGTTCTACTTACAAATCTCTTTCTGGCCAAAGAAATTCGAATAAAAAGAAGTCAAGGCATGCATCAAAAGCTTCATCTGCAGTAGGGGAAGCTAGTTACACTTTTAGCAATGCTGATGAAGTACTGAATCTTCATGAAGAAGTTCTAGCTGAGAGTGCCAGACCTGATAATTCTGATGATTTTGCACCTTTCATCCTCAAAGACAAGTACATGACAGAGAAGGATGCTAGTGTAAAGGAGACTGACGTGCCCGAGAGGATGCAGGTATATTGTCTTTGATAATGGTAGTCAATTGCCAAAATGTCATCTTATTCTTTCTCTAGAATTAATTCGTCCTACGTTTCAACTCTTAGATATTTGGGGAAATCATTGGGCCTGCTCCAGTTGACGAAATGAGCATTATAGAGGAGAGTTCTTGCATACTTGGTCAACTTGGGACGTATATGTATCCATTGTTCTGCAAGATGCCGGAACAAGCTGAAGGATTTGATCTATGTAAAAGAATTCGTAAGGAAGAAATTATGAGCTTTCTGAAATTGCATCATTTGGAGAAGTGTGATGTAAGTATCAGTAGCTTTAAAGTGATATCCCATTTTAAACTCTGAATGGCACCTTTTCATTAGCAATTTTTGTTTTTTCCAAGATTCCGTTTATCACTATGTATCGGAAGGAGCAGTGCCTGAGTCTCTTGAAGGACCCAGAGCAAGATGAAGAAAGCAGAGGTAAGGTTGATGCCGAGAGAACGCCTAAACTGAAGTGGCACAAGGTACTCTTTATTTTTAATTTTTTCTTCTTTTAATTATAACCCTTGTGTAATTGAGGGGCTATACAAATTACATGTTGCCACCTTATTCATGTAGCATGAGTCATCGTAGAAGAGGAAGAAAAGAAAAGTAGGAAGTGGATATAACGTATAAACAGGATGAAATGTTTCCATAATCCAAGTGAATGTATTCTATGCAGGTTCTTTGGGCCATCAAGGAGCTTGACAAAAAGTGGTTACATCTTCAGAAGCGGAAGAGTGCTCTTAAGAGGTACTATAACAAGCGCTATGAAGAGGAATGTTGCAATATTGTCAGTGGGGCAAGGCTTGCCTTTAATAAGGAGCTCTTTGAAACCACCATCAAGTCTCTGAAGAAGGCTGAATCTGAGAGAGATATTGATGATGTGGACATGCAGTTTAGCTTACATTTTCCTCCAACTGAGGGGGGCAATGGTGGAAAATATAAGAGGCCTGCAAAGAAATCACAATATAGCTACTGCAATAAGGCTGGCCTGTGGGAGCTTGCACACAAGTTTGGTGACTCCAAGCAATTTGGCTTCCAAATAACTTTAGAGAGAACTGTATGTTCACTAGTGTATAAACTTCTTTTATGACCATGTTTTTGTTTTAATATTTATATGTGTAAGACATAATTTGGCTTCTTCTGACTGTAGGGATTTAAGTTTGATGAGGATCCTGAGGAATTTCCAGAGGAGATAGCTTCAAATTTTATGTGTGAAATGTTTGAAACTCCTGAAGCAGTGCTCAAAGGTGCTAGGCACATGGTATGCTCTTGATGTTTGTCTTTGATCCTGCATAACTTTGAGGGGCTGGTTGGTTTTGTTTGCTAACTTTTTTTCTTTTTTTGCAGGCCGCAGTGGATATCAGCTGTGAGACATTGTTTAGGAAACATGCCCGTAGTATTTTCATGGATAGAGCTTTAGTCTCAACAAGCCCTACCCCAAAAGGAAACAAGGAAATAGATTGTTTTCATCAGTATGCAGGGGTCAAGTGGCTACACAACAAACCACTCTCAAAATTTGAAGACATGCAGTGGCTTCTTATTCAGAAGGTAGAAGAAGAGAAGCTCCTTGAAATTACCATAAAGTTGCCAGAGAGTGCCCTGGATGAGTTGATTAGTGCATCCCGTGATGTTTATCTTAGAGACAATGATAATAGATCTGCTCAAATTTGGAACGAACAGCGCAAGATAATTCTAGAGGATGCAATTAAAAATTTTCTTCTTCCTTCTATGGAGAAGGAAGCAAGAGCTCTGTTGACCACCCAAGCAAAAAACTGGTTACTTATAGAATATGGGAAGCAGTTCTGGAACAGGGTCTCTGTGGCGCCATATCATTGTAAGGAAAATGTTGTTAACGAGAATAAAGGTATTGCACCAAGGGTAATGGCCTGTTGTTGGGGTCCGGGAAAGCCAGAAACTACATTTGTAATGTTGGATTCTTCAGGAGAAGTGCTTGATGTGTTGCATGCTGGGTCAATTACTAAACGGTCACAAAATGTTATTCACCAGCAACAGAGGAAGAATGACCAACAGCATGTTCTTAAGTTCATGAAAAATTATCGTCCACATGTCATTGTCTTAGGTGCTGCTAATGTGGCTTGCACACGGTTGAAGGATGATATCAAAGAGGTATTCATATCTAGAACAATTTAACATAGTAACTTTTGCTGTGTTAGTTATGAAGAGCTGAGTATTCAAATCTAGAACAACAATATTTTCACTACATGATGTAGTCAAAAGTAGAGAGAGAGAGAGAGAGAGAGAGAGAGAGAGAGAGAGAGAGACATAGGTTAAAGTTGAACCTTGTGTAACTTTTACTTCTCAGATATTATCAATAACTATCTCATCCAAAACATATATAAAATTTCATAATAGTTTTTTTAACTTTAAAATTATACACAAAACATGAGTCAAATAGAAAACAAGATATATTTGGTATGCATAAAAAGAATAAAGAGAACGTGTATTTTGCTTTCATGACTTAACATCATGACTTCACTGACTCAACATTTCATAGTTTATTTGATGGATGCTAATGCAACTTAACATTCATGACTTTTCTGACTTGTCATACGATGTATACTCTCCTTTTCTTCTATAATCATTTTAATCTCTTCTTTATTAGTTTGGCAATATGACATTGTGAGTTGTTATTCCTGTTGATCAGATCATTTTTAAAATGGTAGAGGAGAATACTGGAGATATCAGCCAAGTTATGGATGAGATCAGCATTGTTTATGGGGATGAATCCTTTGCCCATATTTATGAACATTCACAGATTTCCTCAGAACAGCTGCCTGGACAACCAGGTAATTACATTTGTTTCTTGATATCTTCTTTTAATTAACTTGATTGTTTACTGTTGCCTTCATTTTGGAAATCATTTAGGCATTGTAAAGCGTGCTGTGGCTCTCGGTCGTTACCTCCAAAACCCGTTGGCTATGATTGCAACATTGTGTGGGGCCCAAAGAGAGATAGTATCTTGGAAACTTAGCTCTTTGGATCACTATCTTACAGGTGATGAGAAGTGGGAGATGATAGAATGGGTTATGGTGGATGTTACTAACCAGGTAGGTCTAGACTTGAACTTGGCTGCAAAGCATGCCTGGCTTTTTGCGCCTTTGCAATTCGTTTCTGGGCTTGGACCTAGAAAGGCGGCTTCATTACAGAGGCATTTACTTGGAGGTAAAGAAATTAGAAATCGAAGAGACTTAATTAGTTGTGGACTGAGAGGAAAGAACGATTTCTATAATGCAGTTGGTTTTTTACGAGTTTGTTGCAGTGAACTGCATTATACTGGCAAAGATACTAATCTGTTGGATAATACAAGAATTCACCCTGAGTCATATAGTCTTGCAGAGGATTTGGCAAAGGCAGTTCATAAATTTCATATTCAGGATGATGCAAATAATGCAGATTCCATGGAAGAGCCTGTACAGTACATTAATGACAATCCACAACTGCTAAAAAGTTTTGATATTACTGATTATTCAGAAAAATATGAAATAGAAATGGGAGAAAACAGAATAGAGACTCTCTATGATATTAAAATGGAACTTCTTCATGGATTTCGAGATCCTCGAAGGCCTTATGAAGAACCAACTCAGGATGAGGAATTTGATATGGTATCTGGAAAAAATGGGAATGCACTTGCTGAAGGAAGAATAGTCCAGGCAACAGTTCGCAATTTGCAATCTCATCGAGCATTCTGTGTGCTTGACTCAGGCTTGACTGGGGTACTTGTAGAGGAAGACTTTTCAGATAATGCTGATGACATTTCTTTAGCAGAAAAGCTGCATGTAGGTGATATTCTTACCTGCAAGATCAAACAAGTAGAAAAAGACAAATTCCAGGTGTGTCTGACTTGTAAAGAAAGTGAATTAAAGAGTAATGGAGACCAAAACTCTTCTGAAGCAGACCCTTATTACTGTGGAGGACAGAGCAGTTTACGAAGTAAGCAGGGGAAAGCCCACAATGGGGAGCTAGCAAAGAAGCCTTTCAACCCAAGGATGATTGTTCATCCTCATTTTCAGAATCTAACTTTGAATCAAGCAATGGAGGTGTGTTATTCATGATGCAATTTTTAGCTTGTTCAATTTTTCATTGTCATGGAGTTTTGAATTGGTGATAGGCATTAATTTGTGCATTTTGTTGAGTAGTTCCTCTCAAATAAGGATGCTGGAGAATGTATTTTTCGCCCTAGTGCCAGAGGTCCATCTTATCTTACTTTAACATTGAAAATCTGTGATGGACTTTTTGTGCACAAAGACATCACCGAAGGGGGAAAGGATCACAGCAATATTACAAACTTGCTTCGTCTTGGAAAGACATTAAAAATAGGGGATGATTACTTTAAGGATATTGATGAGGTTTGTATTCTTTTTTTCTGGTCAGGAAGGCTTCTCAACTTTCTACCTTATTTTGTCTGCGTTGCTACAATAGTATGTCCGCTCTGCCAATTCTATATTTAAATCAGTACTCATTCATCATATATGTAATTTCTTTATTTCTGCACAGTGAGTTGACTAATGAGTTCTAGATTCGCCTATGTAGCAAAACTGAATAAGTAGATAAAATTAAAAACTATAAATGTGAGTCACTAACATAATTCCAGCTGATTCTTGCCCAGTGAACTAGCCAAAAAACTGATCAGGTTTTCTTAAGGAAAAGGTTGAAAGCTAGCTAATGTCATGGTGTGGAGAATATTTTGGAATTAAAATTTTCTGTGATCAGAACTACAACATCAATGAGTTGACATCATGCTTATTGCTAGTAGTTAATTGTTGCTGGACCTTTGTATTAATCCCAACATAATTGCGAGTTTTATTTTATGGGTTACTTGATAAATCCCCAAGTTGAGAAGAAATTACTTATATACAGAAAATTCAGTGTCTGTGCTTATCTACTAAATGTATCTGCCCTTTTGATTGTTTTAGCTCATCTAATATATATTCATGGTGTCAAAAATAGGTTGTGGATCGTTATGTAGACCCACTGGTAACCCACCTGAAAACAATGGTTAGTTTCCGAAAATTCAAGAGGGGTTCGAAAGCAGAGGTTGATAAAGTGTTGAGAGTAGAAAAATCAGAATATCCAACTAGAATTGTTTACTGTTTTGGAATTTCTTATGAGCATCCTGGAACTTTCATCTTGTCTTATATAAAAACCACACATCTACGTCATGAGTTTGTTGGTCTGCATCCCAAGGGATTCAAGTTTAGGAAGCAAATGTTTGGGAAGATTGAGCAATTGGTGGCATATTTCCAGAAGCATATTGATGATTTGCAGCATGAGTCAGCACCAATGCAAAAATCTGCATTTGGGGGTTCTTCTGTAAAGACTAGTGTTAGGGGAAGCAATGATGGTGGTTGGCAAAGCCAGCCAAAATCAGGCTTAGAATCTACCCCTTTTCCAAGAGGTGAAAACTACTCACTTTCTTTTTGTGATTTCTTTAATTTTATACCTAGCATAAAGCACACAATAGCCTGGGGAAAATTATTTGATAGACTCCTTTGTCAAGTTTCAGATTATCATATTGATCTGTGTTAAATTCCTGGATTAACGTTATGTTAGAAGTTTTTGATACTATACAATAATGTGTATTTGTTAGTCAAACCAATTGATGTGTACATGAGTTTGATATATGAAGATGCATGTCTATAAAATATAAATAGGGCATTCACATATCAATGCTGTAAATGGTAAAGTACAATAATTTTGTTGTTGAACACATGATATGGTCACAATAGGCTAACCTGCCAATATTTAGAATTTGATGCATTAACTTTCTTTACTCTTTATTTTTCCATTAAATTGACAGATACAAATGACTATGGAGATGATGTTGGAGATGGTGGCCAAGGCCTTGGTCATGGATTTGGGCGTGGGCGTGGTTGTGGTCGTGGTCGTGGTCGTGGTCGTGGGCGTAATGACAGCAGCCATGAAAATAAAGATTCTGGTTATGATACATACTCAAAGTTGGACTTTGGTTCGAAGAATGGAGATGGGGGTGATGGCGGATGGAGCACTTTTCATAGTGAAAAAGTTCAGAATTCACCCAGCAGATGGGATAGTGATTGTACTAATACTAATGGAGGAAATTGGGGGGGTGTAGGTGATGGTACAGGTAGTTGGAGTGGGGGTGCAAGGGATAACAACAATAAGACTTTCTTTGGTGGGTTGGGCAGTGGTGGAACTGATGGTGTTGGTGGAAAAAGTTGGGGACCTAGTGGTACAGGTGGTTGGGGTGATAGCACTAGCAGTAAGGGTGGAGGTGCAGGTGGTGCCACTTGGGGTGGCAGCAAGGGAGCTGAGAGTAATAGTGGTGGAAATCAAGGTGGCAATAATGGACGTGGCCATGGGAGTGCAAGTGAGAACAAAAATAATACTTTTTTTGGTGAGTTGCGCAGTGGTGGAACTGATGGTGTTGGTGGAACAAGTTGGGGACCTAGTGGTGGTACAGGTGGTTGGGGTGGTAGCAGTAAGGGTGGAGGTGCAGGTGGTTGGGGTGATAGCAGTAAGGGTGGAGGTGCAAGTGGTGTCATTTGGGGTGGCAGCAAGGGAGTTGAGAGTAATAGTGGTGGCAATCAAGGTGTTAAGAATGGATGTGGCCATGGGGATGTAAGTGAGAACAACAATAATACTTTTTTTGGTGAGTTGGGCAGTGGTGGAACAAGTTGGGGACCTAGTGGTAGTACAGGTGGTTGGGGTGATAGCAGTAAGGGTGGAGGTGCAGGTGGTGTCACTTGGGGTGGCAGCAAGGGATCTGAGAGTAATACTGGTGGCAATCAAGGTGGCAATAATGGATGGAGCCATGGAGGTAGTGATGGTGGATGGAGCAATTCTCCTGGTGCCAAAATTAAAAATCCACCTAGAAAATGGGATAATGATCGTACTAATGCTAGTGGTGGAAATTGGGGTGGTGGTGGTGATGGAACTGGTGGTTGGAGTGGGGGTGGGAGTGCTAGTTTTGGCAATTGGGATAACAATGGGGAAGGTGAGCATACTAGTAATTACAAAATGGGTCGCTCCAATGACCATGGTTATGGACGAGGACAAGGACATGGTCCTAATCGTGGTCGAGGTCGTGGTCAAGGTCGTGGACGTGGACGTGACTCTTATAACATAGGGGATGAGGACAGCAGTCATAGTGGTGGAACTAATACTGGTGGGTGGAGTGGGGGTGGGAGTGCCAATTTTGACAATTGGGATAACAATGGGGAAGGTGGGCATACTAGTCGTTACAATATGGGTTGCTCCAATGACCATGGTTACGGACAAGGACGAGGACATGGTCCTAATCATGGTCAAGGTCATGGTGAAGGTTATGGACGAGGCCGTGGCCAAGGTCGTGGGCGTGGACGTGGACGTGACTCTTATGACAGTGGGGATGATGACAACAATCATACTTCCTTTAGTGAGTTGGGCAGTGGTGGAACTGATAGTGCTGGTGGAACAAGTTGGGGACCTAGTGGTGGTACAGGTGGTTGGGGTGATAGCGGTAAGGGTAGAGGTGCAGGTGGAGGTAGTTGGGAACACAGCGGTAGTACAGGTGGTTGGGGTGATAGCAGTAAGGGTAGAGGTGCAGGTGGAGGAAGTTGGGAACGCAGCGGAAGTACAGGTGGTTGGGGTGATAGCAGTAAGGGTAGAGGTGCAGGTGGTGGCACCTGGGGTGGCAGTTGGGGAGCTGAGAGTAACAGTGGCGGCAGCAATGGACATGGTCGTGGATCTGGGGGTGACTGGAGTAGAAATGCCAGCAGTGGCTGGTGAAAATATCTTGGGAAGTGTAGGATTTCAGTTTGAGGTGATTAGTGAAATTCCTTCTATATGTGGGATTATGTTATTAGTGTAGACTGGGATCAAGGGTTGCTTTTATATTTTGTGTTGTAGTAAGTGAACAAGCGTGGACTCAAATGGCTCTCCTTTCTTGAAAGATAAGGTAAATGGTAAGATCTTGTGATCAAGATCCACCTAGTACTTGTTAACTTATCTATGGAAAAAAGGTTTATGCGAACAAGCTTGGCTTTACGCTTGTTACTTGGGAAGTAAAATATACTGCTTGTCATTGCTTTTAGTATGACATAGTACCCGCTACTCTTCGTGACTGAGGTTATGTTGCTCTCTCTCTCTCTCTCTCTCCAATAATCTTCTGAAATGCTACTAATTGAAGGAACCCAGATAAATCTTCAGTTAAGTAATGACAGCACTCCAATTGATTTGATGACCAATGACTATTGATTCATCCCCTGCTGCAATTTCTGTGTAGAACAGTAGCCATGTACATTCTGTTTAGTTTTCAGCTATAAGTATTTGCAGATGCAGATTTTTGTTAAAAGTTCTGGTTTGTGGCTTGTCATTTGGTATTGAAAGGTGGGGGAAGAAGAGAAGTCAGGCTTCTAGGATATAATTGCTTCCCAAGTTAGATGCAACCTGAAATTATTCGTGTCAGCTGGTTAGTGTTAGGTGCACCTATTTTTTGTGTTACTGAATTTGTGTTGCAATAATAACAATAATCATATTAGTAGTGGTTTATTCACTGAAGAAGATTTCCTAACTATTGATGGGGTTTTGCACCATGGAATGGTTGTGAAGTGCATAATATCTTTCTCATGGCTAATCAATCTCTCAAACTCAGATTTGTTGTTCAAGACATGATTTTGAGCTTTACATAGGCTATGAAATCTTGAATCCTGCGTGACCTAGAATTGGTGAAAAAAAAAAAAATCAATTGATAAACATATGTGACCAATCACATCTTAGAGCCCCGATGATTGGTGACTTTTCACCAACTAAAATCCATGTACTCATGCAAAGTGGGTACTCGAGGTACATGTTGCCAACTCTGGGGTTGGGTTGGATTGAGATCTAGTGATGTCAACTTGGCCACTCCACTGGGGATATTAGAGAGTTCAGGGCTAGATCCTTTTTCCTTTCTTTTTTTTTTTTGAATGTGTGGTTTAATTCTACATTGCATTCCATAATCATATGCATGTATAGCTTTTTCGTTTACTCTCCTTATTTTTTTATAATGTTATGACATAGCTCAGGATCAAAATTTAGTTTTATGTACAACCATTATCTATTATATATGTTATATTTGTTGTTGTGTTTGCTTGCAAAATCTTTAACCTTTATATTTTCCGAAATTGCATGACGTGTCACTCATTATTAGTCGAATAGTCTTTCACCGTTCAGTTTAGTTTTGGAGATCAAACTAATTAAGCACCTCATGTATCAGGCTTCGTCAATAGGACAGTAGTTGAAAAGACTCAAAAGACTCCCCTTGGTGATCTGCTTCACTAACCAACCTTCATTGAAGGCAAGGTTGGATAATCAAAGACCCCATAAGCTATGAATATAACCATGTTCATGGTCATTTTGCATATAGCCATAGACTTCATAAGCACTTATAGGGCACCTAAAATTTAGAACACCACCCCCCCACCCCCCAAAAAAAATAATAATGCAAGGAAAAAGTATTATCTTATGGGAAAAGTTATCGGATGCCCGAAGGACATTTGTTTAGAAAATATTTTTATAAACTTTTTGTGAGAGAAAAGAAAAGAAAAAAGTAACCAACTTTTTTTTTTATATATTTCTTATGAAAGTTGTATTATAATTTTCTTAAAATAGTCCATTAACAAATACCTTAAGAGCACCCGTTAATATCTTATTATTTAAGTTCATGCATCTCATCGCCTTGTGGCTTATTTGCACTTCTGTTTGCAGATTTGTTCTTCCCATCCACACACGTCACATACCAAAAAAACTAAGGAAAAGAGCATAAATGTCTGCATGTATACTGATAGTTTTCTCTCATGAATTGTACAGTTAGTGAACAATGGTAGCCGAAAGTTTGGATCAAGAAAGGTGAAGAACTGTTGGAGAACTAGATTTTTCTCAGCAGCAAAAGAGGAATTAACCCCACATTTTTCTCTTTTTTTTTTTAAATTCTGGACATCTGTACCAATTTTGAATTGGTAATATTAATAATTAGCAAGTGTTGTACCCATTTTTATTCTATAGAAGAAAGGGTTGATTCAAAATTTTCATGTGTGACTTTAGTATGTGAAATTATGGCTGCTTCTCACTTCTCAGTAAGTTTGCATGCCAAAATTATTGGATGCTTCCAAGGGTTTCAATTTCAACCAGATTTTATGAACAAAATAGGAGCATGAATGGGGATAAACCATTTTGTTAAACAGAAGCTTTGTACTCTTGTTTAGTTTTCAGCTAAAAGTATTTGCTGTGCAGATACCTGTTAAATTATGGTTTTTGTTTGTCATTTGGTATTGAGAAGTGGGGGTAATTAAAGAAGTCAGGCTTCTAGGTTTGGAAAATATAATTGCTTCCGAAGTTCGAAGCAACATGAAAATATTCATGTCAGCCATTCAATTAGTGCACAGAAACAAGGACACTAGACCGACATGTGTTGTTTCTTTGTTGCCTCTATGCACAAAAGCACTAAAAGTAAGTCAATTTTTTTTTTTTTTTTGGTGTGTTTGATAGAACATATGTTGTAATAATAATATAATAACAATAGTAGTTTATTCACCAAAATAGATGATTTAAGAGATTGATGGGTTTTGCACCATGGAACTCTTTGTTTCAAAGATTGGTCTGCTTATATCTTCAATCTCATTTAAAACAGAGTCCATACGGCAAGATGTAAAAGTGAAAAAGTGCATGAAACATTATTAAAATGTGAACACGAAAAAATGGCAGGCATTTTAAATTTCAAATTAATATGATAAAGCATAAAATATAGGAAAATTATCTTCTTACTTGTTTACATCTACTATTTTACATAAATATCTATTACTAATGCCGAAATGTCCACATTTTATAAAATGGGGAAAAGAATGTCCACATTTAAAACATGAAAGTAAAAATAAATAGAAATAATTAGATGTCAAAAGGCAAGAATAAGAATATCATTTTCCTAAAATGTAACACAAGTGTTCAAGACTTCAAATGACTCATCCCCAATAGCAACTTAGCCCAAAAGGAGGAAGTAATGGATACTGCTCTACATTTTCTTTTCCACCAAGTTAATTATTTTTCTCCTTGCAAAAATATCTATAGGTGGTGAAACTTAACCTAAAAGTTTAAACTTATGAGTTTGGACCAATTATGTTATATTAACTACTCATACTTATCATTATTATTCAATGTGAGATCCAATGTATACCCAATAGCCCCTTTGATTCTTGATATCATGTTGAAGTTGCTCAATTTCTCTTTTTTGGGAAATTCATTTTGTTAACAAGGATTGTAATGTTCATGCCCATTTGCTAGCTGTTTGGGTTTCTTGTACATATTGTTTGGGCTTCTTGTACACAATCATTTACACACATAATTTCACAATTTGTTGACTTGTGTGATTTTGAGTAGTCTACGTGAAGCAGTGAGTTGTATAAAGCAAAAAAATGTCCACCATTCACAATCGCACAACTAAACAAATTGTGGAATTAGGTGTGTGATTGGTTGTGTCCCTAGCGTTATTCTTCTTGAACCATCTCATCATCCAATCTCATTCATCCATTTCGTTCTCTTAGAGGATGGAGATAGATTATTTGAAGCCAAAGGATGAAGATAGTTTGGATCTCAGGACTAAATTTTTGATGTCCTTTTATTTTTGTTTAGTGATACTTAATTATTCAGCTTAAAAAAAGAGTCATCATTGACTAACATTATATTATATAATTGAATAACTGCTAATATTTTAGTCTAATTGTTCTATATTTGATGATGTGTCTTTTTTACCTTTTGCCCCATATCCATCAATGGACTGGCCTATAACGTGACCCACTGGGCTTGTTTTTGTTATCCTTATTTACCCACAAAAAAAAAAGGCAATGTGAATCTGTTTGTTTTTTTTTCTGTCGTCATATAATAGTTTGCCATTTTTACCTATTTTCCCCCAAAATTTGTCGGTGTTTCAACTTTCAACAGCTCTCATGAGTTATTGGAATGATTTTTCTAATTTATGACATGCTAAGTTCCAAATTTTATCACTTACCAGAAACAAAAGTTACAAACTTTATTACTGACTTATTGTTGCCTATTCTTTTTGTCCATTTGGAATGCCAAGTCATACTTTATTTTTCACATTATCTGAGATTGTTACCTAAGCATCCAATCATCCACGACATTTCCATACACCTCCTGGGAATCACTGCAATTCTAAGTTTTATTTGGTAAAGAAGCACAAATTAGAGGTGGCTTAAGAATTCCAACAACTTTGTTTTTATACTTTTGGAAAAAGAAAGATGGGTTCACTGGATTGAAATACATGTTTGAGGTTTAATAAATACCACTTCGTCTGATGAAAGTATTTGCTTAAATCTTGACATAGAACCTTGCTTACGCCTACTTTAACAGATTCTTTCTTTATCAATTCCGCTAACTGCAAGGGTAATTAGCATATCAGTAAAAGTATACATTGAAATGCATAAACAAAAATGACCTTCGATTAAGGGTGAACCAACAAAAATGACCTTCGATTAAGGGTGAACCATATAAGTAGAACTTTGAACATCAACACCGTCTTCTGTTTCCTCAAGTGACCTGCCCCATGATAGAAACAAAGGTTGCCATTGCTGTTACCCCTTTGGATTCTTAGATTAAGGTTTGCTTGTAGGAATGGATCACGGGTTGAAGTTGTTTGCTGCTAGTTTGTAATTATTGTTACCTATTAAGTCAAAGCTATAGCATTTGCAATACATAGTTCTATAACTGTTCTTTTCTGCTAGTTCTTCAGCCAGAACTGTGTTAATTCTTTGACACACACATATATAACCCTATTAAATGCTCGCCCAATTTTTTATTTAATATTAGATGTTTTTGGAGGTAGGACTATAGGCATAGCATTCAAAGATTATAAGAGTACATCCACATCAAATCTGATATAACAATTTTTTTCACTACTACTAAGATACCATATTTATGGTGTTAATGATAGATACATGTGAAAATAATATAGTACTAGTCATAATTTGGCACCTCAACAAGTTCTTGTGAAATAGAATGTGAAAAAAATATTATCTCCCCAGCATAGCTCAATACAACGATGGCAAGAAGATTATAAAAACTTTGAAGTAGTTCTTTTTCTTTTTCATTTTTCCTGTTGGGGGCTGGGGGTAGAGAGAGAGATGAAGCAAAATATAAAGGTCACCAAATTGGTGAGTCATGCTACCAAACATATAGAAGAAACGATCAGCATTTTTAGGATGGAATGATTTATAACATCATCATTATTATTATTATTATTAAAAAAATTTTGGGGGAGACAGCACTGGGTATAATGTAACTTTGTGTGCTTTTTGGTGGTTAATGACGAGGAACCCCCCTCAAGGTATGGGACAGTGGGACCACCCTTGAGGGGCAAACCCCGGATGCCTATACACCCCCACTGAGCACAGGTAAATCATGAAATGTCTCAGCTAGGGGTCAAACTAGAGACTTCTGGGTTTATAGTTAGTCCAGGCACTTTCCCTTACTACTGGGTTTTTAATTACTCCAAGCTCAATGTATGATTTTGCCAATCCTGTGGACCTGACAACTTTGAAAAATTGCTAACACCTCAAATGACCATGAAATCGCACCAAAAGTTACAATGTGAAGGCTTTATGAGTAGACTATACACTTCTTAAGTTTCAGCTAAAGGATCCATTATAACCCTGACTTATAAACTTCCTTTTTGGTTGGACAGAATCTGCCTTTTCAAGTTCATGTGGTGCATTGTGTTTGAAATAAGCCTTCTAGCTGAAATCAGTTACACCATGCCCACTCCATCGATCAAACCTAACATTCTTAGCAAAACTCTCTCAACCAAAAAGCCATTTCAAAACCAATACCACAGCCCATTCAAAATCCCATTATAAAACCACCATTTAAACTTCACATCCGGTGACTACTTTTTTCATGAACTCACATCAAGTAACAAATATTTAAGGGGAAAATGTTTCAAAACATGCCTTCTGGCAGTACATGTGGAGGTTTTTACACAAAATGGATGTTTTAAACATGCATGAAAGTCACATTCAAAAGCATTTTTTCTTTCTTACCCAACCAGGTGAAGTTTTTGAGGGGATTCAACCTCTAAACATGTCCCACCACTGGGGGTTGATGTGCAAATTGGACCAAAGACCATTGGCAACTATCAGAAGAAATTTACCGTGACATTATATCGTGTTCCAAAAAATACCTACTTCAAAGTCTTGTATCATCCTTGCGTACCATCTTTTGATGTGGTAGATTCCTACATCAAATATAACAAAAGGTAAGGGATGAAAAAACAGAAGAAGAAGCAAATGTTAAATTCATATATGCGTGCACAAGTAGGTTGTAGAAATTACAGGACTCAAGTATGGCATGGAGGTACTCTCTTGGGGCGTTCTTGTGAGGTTAAAATTGTGATCATCAAAAGACAACTCAAGTGAAGAAGATGATGATTGACCATCTCCTGAAATTTCAGTTGGAATAGCAAAAAAGAAATTATAAATATACAGTTAAATTCAATAAGTCATACTAAGAAAAAAAAAATTGAAAATAACATAAATTTTAACTTACCATGCACCATGTGACTAGGTTGTGGAGTTTGTAATGTGATTGCATCTTTCACTTTTTTTCTCTTCTTTCTCACATGCGGTGGGTCAAAGACTTGTTTATCACCAACTACACAAGGTTCCATATCATCACTATTGTTGGCATCTTCTTGGAGACATTCTTGACCAACAATTTCCACCATACTCATGGATGTCACATCCTTTTCAACCAGGTGCAATGCCTCTCTTAACTTATCTTTGACAATTTTGGTCCTGCTATTTGTCAATGAAGCCTTTTCAAAAACAATATACCCCAAATGACATAACTCGCTCAGGCGTGATGCATGGGTAGATTTCTCATTTTCTTGACATGAATCATCAAAGCAATACAACCCTTTCTTTGCATCTTTTGTCCATTTATTTGATATATATTTATCGGGAATCACGTTCACATTATTCACAACAAACACCCTTAAAGCATGGCAACATAACAAACCTAATGTCTCAAACAACTTGCAACTACAACAAATAATCAGCTTGGATCGGTCAAACTCAACAATATGAACACTTCCATTTCCAAGTTCAGTTAGTGAATAGATAGAATTATCCCCATGATGATTAGTTTCAACACAACTCAATCCCAAACATGAATTCAACTCCTCTTCAAACACTCTAAATAAAGCATGAGTATAAACACTTGCAGCATGACTCAAAATACCTCCATAACGAGTAACTTTTGAGGGTGCACCATTTTTGCAACGAAAATCTTCATTTGATTCATCTTGACGCAATTGTGCTACTTTTTCCTCAAAAGACTGAATAGCTTGAATAAGCAGCATAGGCTTTCGCATTATTTGATGAAAAACACTAGTTGAGCTCTCCTTCCGTTGGGAAGATTTCAGCTTTGCTGAGAAAAAATCTACACTCAAAGCTGTGCACCACTTTTCTCGATCCTCATATAAACTATTAAGCCATTCGTGACTCCGTAGATTATACTTCTCAATCATATCATTCCAAGTGGACTCAAATTCCATTTCGTTTATGCATCCATTTAAGCACTTATCAAATCTCGAGTTGAAATCAGCATTAATAGTATAAAGTCCACCAAGATGTTGTTTAGCATTTTTACTAATATGCCATGGGCAAAGTCGATGACGGGATTTCGGGAAAACCAAATTGATAGCATTTGCCATTGTTTGGTCTTGATCTGTAAAAATAGATTTTGGTTGTTGACCTCCCATAGCTGCCAAAAAAGTCTTAAACAACCAAATAAATGACTCAGTTGTCTCATCTATTAAAAAGGCACAACCAAATAAAACATTCTTCCAATGATGGTTAACCCCTACAAATGGTGCACAAATTAAGTTGTAACTATTGATTCGAAAGGTGTCAAAAATAACAACATCCCCAAAATAACCATAGTCTAATTTTGATCTACCATCTCTCCAAAATAAATTTGCCATCCTATTGTCTTGGTCCACTTGCAATGAATAGAAAAACATAGGATCTTCACTTTGCTTATGTCTGAAATGATTAAAAACACTTTGCCCATCCCCAGCTTCAATCATTTCTTTTCTCACAGTAGGCAAGTAATTGTGACTATCTAGCTTGCTTAACCCAATATTATTGGCACCATCGACTTCCTTTGACAAACATGAGCATGAGCATGATCCCGTTGCTTTTGTTTTTGTGCTAGTTGTACTCCCATTAGCATTTAGTACCTTTCTTCCTGATCTCAAATTAAGCTTTTGTTCAGGACTTGCAAATTCATGATTGTGTGTGTCATTAAACAAAACAACAGTCCAAACATCATCTTTCACATCAAATCGAATCCTAGCACAACATCCTGTTCTAGTATCTAAATGATTGAACTTCTTCGCATTAACAGGGTCTTCGAACTCTTTAAACCCTTGTTTCGAACACACAAACTCTCGCTGCCTAATAACACCATTAACCACTCGCCTAGTCGCTTTTCGAATGCTAAACCCCTTCTTAAAAGCATGTGCATTGTAAAGGTCATAAGCTTCTTCTTCAGAACTCACTTGCATTCCAAGTTTGATTTCCCCATCAAATTCACGCGAAGTTACAATCCGACAATCTTCTCCATTATCACCTTCCTCAATTACATCCGGCGCAGTTCTTGAAAGATCCATTACATTAGTCTAAACCTAATCATTCAAACAAAACACATTTTTCATAAACATTTAAGAATAAATTGCATAAACAACAAATATAGAGCTAATATTTAATACTTTAGCTATACTTTACATCCCTTAAGAACCTAGAACAACAGAAAATTACAATTACAGCCCCAAAAATACATATTGCATAAACAACAAATACATGGTTAATATTTAGGGTCCGTTTGGTTAGGTATTTTTGGAGCTTAAAAAAGCGCTTTTAAAACCCAAAACTCTGTTTCGCAACCACAAATCCTAGTAGCTTTTTTACAAACACTCATTTTAAACTCAAAACACCATTTTACAACTGCTTATGCCAACGCACCCTTAATACATTAGCTATACTTGACATCCCTTAAGAAACTATAACAACAGAAAATTTACAATTACAGACCCAAAAAAATATATAGAACAATAAAATAAAAAACCCCAGAAAAACTTAATATGATATATAAATAGAAGAAGATAGAAAGTCTAAAACCCAGAAAATTTTGTTCCAAATGAAACCCAAAAACACTTTAAAAAGGTTTTAAAAAAAAAAATACAAAGTTTACCCTTTTTTTTCCTAGTTTCAGTTAAGCTTACGAATGAACAAATTCAAGCATAATATTTCAGATTAAAGCAAAAAGAGGAGAGAATTTTTCATACCCAGTTGAGTTTTTGGCGTGGATCCAGGTTCGATCGCAGAGGAGAGCTGGGATTGTGGATTGGGAGAGCGAGAAAAACGTGAGAAGAGTGAAAAGGAGGAAGTGAGAGAGAGAGAGAGAGAGAGAGAGAGAGCGAGAGAGTGTGGAAATTGCAATTGAGCGGGATTGATATATTTTTTTTTTTTTGGACGGTTAGAAAGATAAATTGATGGGCAATTTTTTTTGTGGAGACCCAGAAAAGGTGAAACTGATTGGACTTTGATACTTTGTCCTTTTGGCATTTTATTATCTTATATTTCCCACACACAAAAAAAAAAAGTAATAAAACTAATCTTTTGTGTGGAAATAAACTAAGTTTTTATATTTTTATCTAACATTTAGCCAGTTATTAGATACTATGACGTACGAAAGATAATAGTATTGGTCTAGAAGGGAACTTCACACAGACAGCTGAGACAGGACTAGTTTGATAATGATGTTTAGGTATAAAATGGTGTTGAAATTATGATTTAAAAAATATTGCGTGCACGTATTCATAATACAAAAAAAAAAAAAAGTGTTTTGTATCACATTTCAAATAACATATTTTAAAAAAATGGGTAATTACACATACCTCACATGTGGTTTAGGTGAAAATTATTTTGCCTACCCGTGGTTTAAAAAGTATCACTTAACTTACCTGTGGTATGTTCCGTTCGTTTTCCGTAACCCACTTCTGTTAAAATCAGGGTTAAATTGGTATTTTTGCTCAAATTTTATGTCTCTTTCCTCCCAAAACAAAAAATAGAGCAAAAATACAAGAGAAATAAGATCAAAAAGTGGTATTTGTCTTTCTCTCCATTCAAACAAATTTTGAACATGAAGATAGTTTTATTAGTTGCAGGTCTCCAGTTTTTGTATATAAGCAACAAAACTTCCATTTCTATTTCTCAAGACACAACTTCCAAAGGGTTGAGGGAGGCAATATGAAGTTGCCGCCTTGTTTGCCTAGGGAGAAAATCACCACCTCCACAAGCACTCAACATCCACCGACCCATTTTATTCTCCAACGACTTCCTCATTCCTCAACAAGAAAAGCCTCAAATTCACACAATTAGCCCACGCTAATCCCAAAGCATGACAAACTCATCTTCCAGACGAAACCAAAGAACCCAAATTCCCAACCTTCAGCCCATTCATCCCCTCTGAATGCCCTATCAAATCCACCACCTGGTTCATCACCACAATAGCCAAACCAAACTTCTTCGCCAACGACTTCAATTTACCTGAAATCTTAAAAAACAATGACGACCTCAACTTAAGCTCAACTGGGGTGTTCTCAAATTCGGAACGAAACAATGTAGCAATGGAATCAATCACAATGAGCTTAATCGGTAACTGGGTATTCGTGTTTTCAAAAAAAGACTCTATCTTAGGCATTATATCAAACAGTTGGTCTGCAGAATATACAGCATGAACAAATATACGATCACAAGGATCATTATTGAAAATTCTTGGGTGTGAAGAGATAAAGGCATGGGAAAGTTGGTGGAGGCGGCGAGAAGGGAAAGAGAACTCGGTGTGAATGTAGAGAGAAGAGGCGGAGAGGCCACCGAGTGAGGGTGGGAGCTAGGCGGAGAGGGTTAGTTGGAGACAAAGTTGTGTCTTGCCACAACTGCTCTCGGCGACAAGCTCGGTTATTGAGTTGCAAGGGATGCCACCGCCGAGACAGCGGTCTAGGATTGGGCAGCCAAAGGTGCATTTCTGGGTTGATGGAAGACGATGAAGCAGGTTTTCTAGGGTCATGTTTGAATTTTGTGACTTTTCATTTTTTTTTTTTTTTTGTGATGGAGTTAGCCAAAGGGTTGAGGGAGGCAATGGGGCTTAGGCTTTTTATTTTTTTGGGTATGTTCTTCATGTTCAAAATTTGTGTGAATGGAAAGAGACAAATACCACTTTTTGATCTTGTTTCTCTTGTATTTTTGCTCTATTTTTTGTTTTGGGAGGAGAGAGAAGTAAAATTTGAACAAAAATACTTATTTACCCCTGATTTTAACAAATGTGGGTTATGAAAAACAAACGGAACATACCGCCAATGGGTTAAGTGGTACTTTTCAAACCACGAGCAGGCAAGGTGATTTTCGCCCAAACCACAAGTGGGTTATGTGTAATTACTCATTTAAAATATGAAAAAATAATAATAATTGTGTTTGGTATATGTATTTGTTTTTTATTTTTAAATGATAAATGTATAGTAAAAGAATACTATTTTATTTAAGGGGGAAAAAAAGAAAAAAGAAGGACAAATAGGTGGGCCCATGTGAAATTTTTTTTTTTAAAAATTTGGTCTTGTTAATGAGCAGTATGATTTTCAACCTATTTATAAAAGATTTAAAAAAAAAAATGGAACATTCATTCATTCAATTATAAAATAAGAGAATCATGAAAAAAAGCCTCCATAATAGGTGGAGGTGAATCCTTAATCCAATACATATCATTATTAATGTTCCTAGCATGTTGTGCGAGAGCATGAACCACCTTGTTTCCTCCTCTCCTTGTGCAACTAATATTGACCCAATGCAAGCCATGAATCAGGTATTGAATATCATCAACCACATTCCCCAGCAAGGACAGATTAAGCTTTGAGAATGGAATAGCGGTAATGACATTCACATTATCGCCTTCCCTAACAAGTTCTGAGAATCCTACGTTTGTTGCAAATTCCATCGCCTTTCTGCAAGCAAGCATCTCGACCTCACTGTAGCTCACCGGTGGATCTTTGGCTGACATGGCTGCCATCACTTCACCCGAGTCTTTTCGAATAATTGCTCCAAAACCAGAAGTCCCAGTCTCTATGAAGACAAACGCATCAAAGTTCAATTTGAATACTGATTGGGGAGGTGGTTTCCATACATCCATGTTCGATTGCAAAGCTAGAGCAATAGCCAACTACTTTTGTGATTGTCAATACTCCTCCAAATATTCTTTAGCTCTTGCATTCAGCCAATTCAGATGTTGAAGCTTCCTCCCATGAAGCATTTTGTTTCATTGATTCCAGATTAGCCAAGATTGGACAAAAAACAATTCCATAACCTCCACCAAAAGCCTATCCAATAAGTATTCAACAAGTTGGATAATGTCTGATTGTCTATGCGAGCTTTTTTGCAATTTTGAAAAACTCCCCACCCACACGTCTTGTGTAGCATCACAATCCCACATAGCATGCATCACTGATTCTATAAATCTAGTGCAAATCAGGCAGACATTCTCTTCAATAATTCGTCTCTTCACTGAATTCAAACGGGTTGGCAAGCTCTCCATCCAAAGACCTTAATATTGTTTGGAAGTCAAAGTTTCGACAATGCTGTCCATAACTTTTTTTTTTTTTTTTGCATATCCGCTGGAATTTTTAGTCCAGTCCTTACCCTTCAGAACCTGTCTAACGACGTTTGCTAATTTGACATAGAACAGCCCATTTCTATTATGCAGCCACACAATTGAGTTGGGGACATATCTACGGCTTTGGCATCCTCTTTGTGGAACACAAACCTGATGAAATCTTATCTCCACTAGTTTAAATCATTATCAATAAGATTTGAAACTCACCAGTCCTCTATATCATCATTGGTTGAGTATAGAATTCGGTTTGTTGGATGGTTAGGAATTCATCTATCACAATATAATCCTTATGAAAGAGAAATTCACAACTCTCCAATAACATCTAGATTTCAGAATAGGCAGCGCCGCCATAATACTTCCCCAAAAAAATGAGCAATTAGGTGACTCAACAGCCTCAAGAAAGAAAGATCATGGAAAATACCTCGCTTTAAAGCATCGATATAAGAGGGAATCATTTGCCTGTATCGTTCTCCATCCTTGCTTTGCTAGCATAGCGAGATTGAATGATCTTAGATCTCGAAATCCCATTCCACGCTCTTTCTTTGAAATTGATAATTTATCCCAACTTTTCAAATGAATCTTCCTTTCATTCCCTACTTGTCCCCACCAAAAATTTGCACACATTGCATTTAGCTCATCACACAACTTCATAGGAAGCAGGAACACTCCCATAGTGTAAGTGGGGATGGATTGAGTCACTTCCTTAATGAGAACCTCCTTTTCAGCCCTTAATAACATCATGCCTTTCTAGCTTTGTAGTTTTTTCCATACTCTATCCTTTAGATAGGAAAAAGTATGATATTTTGCATGTCCAATGAGTGTAGGCAGCCCCAAATAGGATTCAAATTGATTCACCTCCTTGACATCAAGAATCGCCATGATTTCTTGTTTTTTACCATTTAAGGTGTTTCTGACCACTTAAGGTGTTACTTCTAAAATACCCCAAAGACTTTTCCATGTTTATACTATAACCTGAGGCCTTTGCATAAGTTTGAAGTATCCCAACAATCGCCTCCACTTTATTATGAGTCGCCCAACAAAACAACAAGGAATCATCTACAAAAAGGAGATTAGAAATCTTGGGTGCCCTTCTACAAATGGATACTCTATTGATTCTTCCCTCCAATTTTGCTGTTGTTAATAAAGAAGTGAACCCCTCTACACATAATAGAAATAAATATGGTGAAAGAGAATTTCCCTAACAGATTCGTCTTGATGGATGAACATCACCATAGGGTTTACCATTAATAAGAATAGAGAAAGATGGTGTGATAAAACAACTCATCACCCTTTCTATCCATATTTATGGAAAGCCCATCTTGTGCATAATTCCCTGTAAAAATGGTCATTCCATTCGGTCATAGGCCTTACTGATGTCTAGCTTTAATGCCAAAGATCCTTTTTTTCCCTTCTTTCTACAGTGCATGGTATGTAATGTCTCATATGCAACCAACACGTTATCCGTTATGAAGCGACCTAGGACAAAAGAACTCTAAGTAGGAGAGATGATATGAGGGAGACTCTGTTTCAATTTGTTCACCAAAACCTTGGAAATAATTTTATAAATGACATTACAGAGACTAATTGGTCTAAAATCAATCATTTTCTCCGAATTCTTCACTTTATGAATAAGAATAATATTAGTATGATTAATATTAAGCACCATATTACCAGAATTCAAAAAAATTCAAAACAGCAGTAACTACAGTATCACCTACAATATGCTAGAATTTTTGGTAAAAGAGAGCATTCATACCATCAGTTCCAGAAGCCTTTGTTGGTTTCATCTAGAACAACGCCGCCTTAATTTCATCCGCACTAAATTCACTGGACAATATCTGTTGCATATCAGAGGTCACATTCTAGAAACCACATGCAGACACTCATCCACCTAATCACATGGATCTGCACTAAACAGATTATTAAAGTAATCCGAAGCTACCTTGACTATATTCTCCATATCTTCCATCCATTGATTTTCTCCATTTTTAATCTCCTTAATGTGATTTTTCCTCCTCTGTTGGGTTGCTTTAGAGTGAAATTTTTTTGTATTTTTATCCCTATATTTTAACCATAGGATTCTTAACCTTTGCGCCTAATAGATCTTTTTCTTCAGAAGGAGTTCATCCATTCTTTTTCATGCTTCCAAGTACTCAGCCATGTTCTCTTTAGTGGTCTCAGCTTCATTCAGAGCATCAACTCAATTTTTAAGCTATTTAATAGCTTCAATATTCAGGTCAAACTTGGCATTTCCCCATGCTATTAAATCTGCTCCACAAGTGCTGATTTTTTCCTTAATTAAAGCCAACCCAGATTCCTCATTCCCTACCGTGTTCCATGCATCCACCACCACCATTTCACATTCATCTCATAAAAGCCATGCTTCCTCAAATTTGAACCCCTTTTCCCTTCTGTCTATATTGCATAACTCTAGGTTTGAAGTACAATGGGCAGATGATCTAAATCATGAGATGAAAGGTGAGTGATAGTGCTTAGTTGGTATTTCTCCCTCCACTCCTTGGATGTGACTGTCCAGTCAAGCCGCACCTTTGTATTGGCATCACCAGGTCTCTTATTATTCCAAGTGAATGGATAGCCCCTAAAGCTCAAATCCTCAAGCTGACACGGTTCCAATACATCCAGAAAGGCATCAACTTGGGTTGTTTGTAGTGGTTGTTTTCTTAGCTTTTCTGAGGCATGAAGAAAAGCATTGAAATCACTAATGCATAGCTAAGGTCCATCTACAAATGTTCTCAAGTGCGCCAATAACTTCCACGACTTTTCCCGTTCCTATACTACTGACCAACCATAAAAACAAGTCAAAAACCATGTAAAACCATCATCCTCTATCACCTTAGCTAAAACATGGTTAGCAGCAAAATTAATGACCTCCATCGATACGTCATTCTTCCAAATAAAAGCTAAGCCTCCCTTTGAATCTGGATGTTTTACAATAATTTGATTCGGAAAAGACAAATTGTTGTAAAGTTTCTCAAACCCTTCTTTATCTAGTTGTGTTTCCATGAGAAAACACACATTGGGAACTTGTTCTCTCATAATCTTGCGAAGGCTACGACCTACTCAAGGGTTCCCAAGCCCTTAGTAGTTCCAACTTAGAAGTCTCATTGCCAGGGGAGTCAGTGTCATACCGTACTGGCTGGTACAAACGGAATTTACCGTACCGGTGGGTAGGCCAGTACAAAAATACTATGATTTCGTTTCGGATTAAATATCGGCCATACTGGTGTTGTTCCAGCCATACTGGGATAAATACCAGATTTCAGGCTGTAAATAGATTTCGGGCGAAACAAAAACACTTACTAACTTACCTTCTATCCATTTTTGTTTTCACCTAATAATGCTTCTTTCTATTATCTCGTTCTCTCTTATTCTTCTCCCATTTCTTCTACATATTTTCTTTGTTTATGACTTCCATGTTCTCCACTTTTTCTAGCTTTCCTCCCTTTTTTGTTCTTCAGTTCTTTCTTCAAATCTCTCTCTCAACATTTAAGTGTCTATGTTTGTTTGTTCCTTTCCTTTTGTATTTTTAAAACTTTTTTATCTTAGTTTTGTGTGGCCACGCGAAGAGGCAGAGGAGTTCTTCAACCAAGAAAAGAAAAAATTATGTAAAGCGTTAAATGTGATAAGACTTATCTTGAAAAGAGAGAGTGAAAAAAAATATTTAAAAAAAAAATAATAAAAGATACTAAAGATAGTGGAAGAGAATAAAAACTAAAAAAAGTAGTAACAAATGTTGGCAGGTATACCTTGGCTTGTACATGTACAACAACTTCGGATTTAAGTAAAAAAGAGATATAGAATTTGCCTTATAATTTTTTTTAAATGTCTAGTCAATTAAACAAATATTCACATTTATATATATATATATATATATATATATATATTTTATGGGAGAAAGTGACGAAAACCAGGCAAAAATACAAAGGAAGAAAGTGACGAAGAACAACTAGGATACAAAGAACAACTAAAATACAAAAACTAAACTTAAAACATGAAAAAGGAAGCTACGGGAAATGGAAATTGGTGAAGGAGAATAAGGACGAGCTATAACTACAAGACGAACACGCTGATTGGATAATGAGAGTGTAAGAAGATCATGGAAGCTTATTAATGGGGTATATTGCTAAAATACTATAGAAAATAACAGCAAAATATGGAATAGAACATAAAACAAGATACAATAAACTGAGAGATATTATTAGATTGAGCAAGTTTTTTACAGGACTGGAAGATATATACTGGGAAATATTACACAAACTAGCTAACTCTAACTCTGGAATTTTTTCTAAGTCTTTCTACTCTTTTCTACTCCTAATTTCTGCCAAACTAAGGAAACAAAATGCCTATTTATAGGCAAATATTTTACAAAAGGACAGAATATTTTACAGTGAAGAAATGTGAATGCTGGCTTTCTTCTTTACAGTTGTCGAAGATTTGTGATGATTCAGTGCCAGTTGTCTTCTGAATGGGCAGGAAAGATTCGCATGCGGATTCTTTGCTGACAAGAGACATAATGGAACTGAGCAAAGGACTAAGCCATCATAGAGTTCAATAGTTTTTATCTTGAAGAAAGTGTGATGGCAAAAGGAAAACATACCAAAACAAAAGTGGGTCCCACATTTTTTTTTTTTTTTTGCATATATCTTTTGTACATATCTTACTTTAATCATCTCTTCCTTGGAACCATTCTTCATCAATATCTGCATCTGGATCATGGTTATGGTAATAAGGATCATCAAAGTCAAAAGGACTAGGCATTTCCCAATGGTGTTGATAGGGTCATTGCTGTCGGCAAACATCTGGATCGGCTGGCACAATGTCTGGGAGGATTCCTTTGATTGAGGGATTCTGCCATCGTGAGTGAATAGTGACATGATATCCAAGATACGTCCATGTGTCTGTGAATAGTACCATCAGCATTTGTTACCTAATGTACATCTGGAGGGTGGGAAATTCCTTTTGCTTGAACATTATTTTTGGAGTTCAATTTTGCTACTATACATGCAGAGTTAATTTTGTGACCAAACCGGGGGTGATCTACTTTGTGATACTTGGACCATCGACCATCATGAGTATCATTTTTCAAAATTTCATGCCAAAATTTGTGAAAGTATTTATTTTCATGACGAAAAGTGTATGAGTAGAATCGTGATTCAAAATGAATGCACAAGTAGTACTCATTGAGTAAGTACCACATGTAAAGGTAATGTGCAACATTCCAATATGTTATCCAAAATGCAAATGGAGTTTTCCATGGGTGCTCAATATCTGGGAAGAGGGCAAGGAAATGGCTTTGGTGTTGTTTGATGGAGGACTCGAATGATTCTTTTAGATCTGGCTTAGAGGGTCAGGGTCTTTATTTGGTCTTTTATTTCTGGGGGAAGGGTTTCTATCATATTCATGATATCATTAGAGGATGAAGTAGAAGGGCCAGAGGATGAGGATGGATCTGTGATTGGGTATACACATAAGGGTGGAGGAATTATTGTAGTATGAAGGATTGGAGGCTTTCTAGAAAGGTAATCAGTGATAAGGTTATTCGTACCTTTGATGTGTTTGACTTGGAAGGACCATTGTGAAAACCAATTTGATCATCTGAGTAACTGGGGATGGGGGAGCATATTTCTTTTGAACTGGAGCATTTTTGAGAAAGAAGACATATCCATTTCTACAAGAAAATTGTGACCAAGGAGGTGAAATTGAAACTTTTCAATGCCATGTTTGACTGCCAGGATTTCTTTGAAAGTGGAATGATAATGGAGTTCTGAAGGCTTGAATGCATCATTTTTGGATCCACAAATATTTCTTTTACCATCAATTTCTTCAAAGAGAGCTGCTGCCCAATACTCATCACTTGCATTTGTCTATAGAATTCTTTTTCCTGTTCCTGGAATCTGCAAAGGGGGAAGTTTTTCTGCTAATTTTTTCAATTGTTGAACTGCTTCTGTATGAACTAAATTCCATGCTGGAGGAGATTTTTTCAATAACTTGGACAAACAATCTCTGTGTCTGAAAATTTTTGGAATAAAATTTGACATGTAGTTAACAATTCCAAGAAACTGTTGGATCTGTTTGGTGCTGGTGAGTATATCTGGAAATTCACTGAGAGAGACTGCTATGTGAAGCTGCAAAGTGTACTTTCCATCTGAAATGTTTACACCCAAGAAGTCAATAGAAGATACTCCTATGACCATTTTCTTTTCTGAAAGCATTATCCCTTGAGCTTTTACTAAATTGTAGAATTCAGTAAGCAATTTTTCATGGGAATCTGCATCTTTTGAGAATAGGAGGATATCATCTACATAGATCAATGCATTTGACAACAGTGGTTGGATCAGCGTTACCATTGCTTTTTGGAATTGAGATGGAGTATTTTTGAGGCCGAAAGGCATTACCGTCCATTGATAATGGTGGTCTGGAATGCAAAATGATGTCTTGTATCTTTCTTCTGGATGAATTCCTAATTGCCAAAATCCTGCTTTGAGATCAAATTTTGAAAATACTTTGGCATTGGAAAGATGCTGGAAGAGAGCACTTTTGTTTGGCAGTGGAAACTTGTCATCAGCAAGGAAATGATTAAGATCTTGGTAATTAATTACCAATCTAAGCTTTCCTCGAACTTGTTTTGCATGCTTGTTAACATAGAAGGCTTCACACGTCCATGGTGAAGTTGTGGGTTCAATAAGGTTTTCTGAAAGAAGAGTGGATAACTCCTGCTTAGCTACAAATGTTCTGGATTCATACCTCTATGACTAGCTTTTGTGGGGTTAACATCTGTTGTGAAATTTTAAAATACTTGCAAGTGTATGAACCGTACTGAAGTATAGTTTGACAATAACGAGGTCGAACCCACAGGGACTTGAATGAACATAGGAAAATTAATCAAATCTTAACCAAATTAATCCTAATCTAGTTTAATAAAAATTGGTTATTTTGAAATTAAATAAACTAAGCAAATAGTTAAACTAAGAAAAAGATATAAAGCAATAAAAAGATGTAAACAATCAAGGGAAAGGAATTAAGGTTTTGGAATCCGCCTTGTAAGTCATATCAGCATATATTTATGATTATTAATTTTTCCCAACTACTACATGATAATCTAGAAATCAATCTTGCTATCATGGAAAATATTCTCATTAAAATCCTTATTTTAAAAATCAAAAGCATGTTCTTCTTCGCTTCTTAAGTATAAAATCAAATCATCAATTGTATCTATAGCTAAACAAATTACAAGATATATCTAATTCTAAAAATTAAATCATAAATTGTATCCATTGACAGATAAATCACAAGCGATATCTAATTTTATAATCAAGAATTATTAAATCAAGTATTCAATTAATTAAGACAAATCCTAAATCATGAGAAAAACATGATTGAACTCATATCTAGAATCTCATCTTAGTCAATTGATATGAAGCAAGAAAAATTTAAATCATTAAAGAATAACTATTGTGGGAAAAATCAAATCACATAAATATTACTAATAATCCTTAACAAGGTTTCATCCTCAACCCTAATTATAAATTTAGCTACTCATAGTAATTAAAATAAAACACAAGAATAAAATGCTAAACATTAAACTAGACAAATAAAATAAAACTAACTGTCATGGAAGAAAACCAAAGAAGTAGCCGCACTTTCTATGTTCAGCCATTAGCCCTAGCATTGGCCCCCCTGAATTTTGCCCTAAAGAGCCTTTAAATAGGTCAAGGAATCCTATTACAAGTTGAATTCCCGTTTGGGAAAAATTTCAGATTTTTAGGCTTCACTTAACCAACAATTTTGGCCCATTTAATGTCATAATTCGGACTTTTGGTAAACTAAAAAGTTGTAGCCCTTTAAGTTAACTTTCTAGCCCAACTTGAATCATCTCGATTGGATATCTGAGCCAAAATTTATGCCAAAAATACTAATTGATGTACAGGCTGGAATCCTAATCCGAATTGAACTTGGATTTGATGCAAATTTCCTTTGATTCCCTGCTCCAATTGGACTTAAATTTAATTAGGTTGGTCTTATTTAACTTCATCATGGCCCTTGTAAAAGTAAAGTCCATTAGCTTTCTTCTTTGCACAAATCCACTTATTTAATTCCATTCTCCTACAAAAGATAAATTCACGCAATAATATTCAATTAAACACAAAATTGATTATTCACCATTATTCCAAAACCAAATATAAAATGCATGAATTACCTCAAAATAAGTATGATAATGCTTTCTAACAATGATATATATATGCAAAATTAAGCTATTATCAATGCACATCAACATCTTCATTCTTTTTGAAGGGAAGGGTTATGAAAAAGGCTGGGTTTTTCCACAGAGGATTTGGGTTTTTGAGGAGGAATTCTGAGTGGGTGGCTGCACAACATTCATTGATGATCTGGAATTTCAAGGAGTCAAAAGGATTTATTGAGAACAAATGTGGTACCTGGGTCCATGTGAGAAGGTGTTGTTTATGCAAGAGGCCTTTTGAGGACCATCTGAGGCTGGGTATTTGGTGAAGAAGGTCAAATCCTATGAGGAGGTCTCTGCCTGTGAGGGGGGATCCAAGGACTTGGTGTTTAATGGTAAGGGTTGGGAAGATTCTATTGTGAATGGGCTTACTTTTCTGGGTGATCAAAAATGTTTCTCCATTGGCCGCTCTGAACATCTGGTGATGGGGTAGCCAAAAATCTTCTAGTAAAATCTTAGGATGGAGGATTGTTGTTGCTGCTCCTGTGTCAAATAGAGCTATCACCGGGACGGGTCTGGAATAAGTATCAAGGAGGATGTGAACTTGAGCTATTGGTGTGGGGCCAGTGATTGGGGCTATAAGAGGCTGAGATGTCTATATAGTTTGGATTTCTTGGTCTGAATCATCAGTAATACTTGAATGTGACTCATCTACTGAGGTGGAATAAGCCATGACTGCCAAGGCTTGGGGAGAATAATCATCATCAAGGGAAAAGAGCGATTCAACATCTGAAAATGGGGTATCGTCTGCATGAATTTGAGCTTGCTCCAAAAGCTTTGCTGCTTTTTCTCTTTTTGGACAATTTTTTGCAAAATGACCGGGCTTTCTACATATAAAACAAACTTTTGAAATTTTGCCTTTGAACTGCTTTCTTCTGAGAAACTTCCATTTCTTTTTTCTGAAAAATTTCTTCTTTGGATGAGAATGTTTCTTCTTCCAAGAGTACTTCTTGTAATGATCTCTTCTTTTTGTTGGACAAGCACAAGTTTTATCATAACACTTGATCTGCAAATCTTTCATTTTACAATTGTCTTTAAGCTTGCTGTGGATTTTGTCAATCTCTGAAAGAAACTTTCTTTGATTGCAGAATTTTTCCAAAGCAATAAAGACATGCTGATAAATCTCTCCTAAAGAGGCTTGCTGCAAGGTGATTTTTTGAAGATTCATCATACGAAGAGTCTCATCACCTAGTGGTTCTGGGAATGAGTTCAAGAAAGTGTGCTTGGAATTCACATCATCCATTCCATTGAAAGCATGGTACCTGCTTGACATTCTGTCAAAGTGTTTTTCCAAATCTTTTCTTTCAAAAGAACAGCATTTCATGAGTAGGAATTCATCTCTCGCTACTTCGGTGTAATGGGCTAATGAACCAAGAAATTCATTGTGCAGGATCGTGAAAAAACCCTCGAGTGTGTTACACTGGGCTGCCTGTCTTTGCCTGTATTCTCCAAGGTTAATCCACCATTGTCGCAGTCTACCTGTAAGTCTTGCGACAAATTTGGCAATAATCTGGGCAACTGTATTGTTTGGGGCTTGAAGTTCTGTTGTACACCATGAATACATGTTGAAAATCTCATCATGCCATTTTGAAGGAGGATTGTTATCAAGGGTAAACAAGTGCTTTAAATCTGTGGTTGATGAGTAAGTTAATCTTGTGTGATGATCAGGGATAAAAGGTGGTGTA
Source organism: Castanea sativa (assembly GCF_040712315.1). Lineage (NCBI taxonomy): Eukaryota > Viridiplantae > Streptophyta > Magnoliopsida > Fagales > Fagaceae > Castanea > Castanea sativa. The sequence continues at coordinate 56,655,975 of NC_134023.1, read as the reverse complement.
GGAAATATTGGTGGTGGAGGTGGAGGTTGTTTAGGGCGGAGGACATCATCTTCCTCTTCTACTTTTGGATCAGTCATGAAGACTTCATCTAAGTCAAGGTCAGACAAGTCTAGATCTTTGTCATCAATGACTGAAAGAACAAAAGGTTCTGTTGGTTCTTGAAGAGTTAAAGTTCTCAGAAATGATGAAATTGGGTTTGGAGGATCATAATTTATAGCTAACATGTTCATATCTGAGGGTCTGGAGGAAGCACCAATAGTTGGATCTGGTGGTTGGTATAAGGTTCTTTGTCTTTTTTGATGGGAGGAGGTTCATTTTGTGGTTCGGTTTGAGGTTCTGGTCTGGGTTGAGATTCTAGTTGGGGTGGTGGTATTGAGTTTGTTATGCTGGGAAAAATTCCACATGGTTTAAAAGGATTTTGAGCTGGATGTGTCATATTTAGTGGTTGGAGGTTTTGGTAGGGGGAAATTGGGGAAAATAGTGAGGGTACAGGTATGGACAGACCTTTATACAATGATTGACGAGATTGATATGGCATGTAGACTTGCATTGGAAGTCCCACAATTTTTTTTTTTTTTTTTTGCATATATCTTTTGTACATATCTTACTTTAAATGTGAATATTTGTTTAATTGACTAGACATTTAAAAAAAATTATAAGGCAAATTCTAGTATTAACCGATACCGAAATATATCGTTTTTTTTACCAAACCGGTACGACATCCGATATGAAATTGACTCTCTTGCTCATTGCTCCCAACAAGGATGGATCTCCACCCTCGCCGATTCATCAACATTAACAGCTCCCTCATTATCTACCTTTCCACGTTTTACCCCCAGACTCTCCTACTCCACATCCAAACTTACAGTATCCTTAGTCGCCGAATCCCCCTTATCAAGTGTTGGCAAATTGAGAGCCTTTGTAAATCCACTTAGCCCAAAATCCATACGATTGATTCTAGTCCAAGTGGCTTTGGGTTTTGATAAGATAGGCCCAAAAGGTGCAGAGGCCCAATTGGTATTAGAGCTATTAGGGGCAATACCAGCTTCTCTATTTAAATTTGAATCTCCCTTTATCTCATCCATCAAGGTAGATAAAGTTCCATTTGTATCGTTAGTAATAACATTGTCAATCTGCTGAATATCCGTATCTGTTCTTGAGTTCACAATAATACCACTCTTCAAGTTAGCATGAATTCCTGTAGTTACCTTATCACTTCGCTGAAAATCTGTGACAGTTTCTGGAATCTCAGAAATTCCTTCATCGTGATAGCTACTCGAACTAGGTTTCTCTGCATCACTCTTCATCGTCGCCATCAGCTTTCCAAACTCTGGTTGGTGGTTTGTCACCTGTTCTGGAATAGCATCCTTTTCATCGGCAGAGCCAAAATCTTTCCCCACTTCTTGCCTTGGTGGAGATCTTTAGTGACCCCCTCCAACCTTTAACCAACCACCATAATAATACTCCACCTTCCCTCCATTTTTCTCCATTGCAAAGTGTGTTGCACAATGTCTCAAATCATGTCCGAGCATACCACAATAATGGCAAAACATTGGAAGTCTTTCATATTTAAAAGTCACTCACGTACTTACTCCATTTGATCCAGCTATATATGAATCCACCACGTCTAAGAGGCTTTGTAATAGGCAGTGCAACATGCACTCTCATGAAGAAGTTTAGATCATCCTATCTTCTTCTCGATTCCACCTCCTCAACCACACCCAATCTACTGCTAACTTCTATTGCTACTTGGGGAGAAACCATATCAAATGGGGCACCCCATATTTGAACCCATAAAGAAGCATAATCCATTCATATATTCTCCACGTTCATCCATTTTTTCCATTGCTGTAGCATGAGTAATTGATTATCAAACGTCCATGGACCGTCTCTGAGTATTCGAGTCATATCAAACTCTAATTGAAATTTGAATTGAAATAGATTTGACCCGACCTCAAGAATCTGCACCTTGTCTTCCAGACCCAATGTTCTTTTTAAAGTGTTCTTTGCTATCCTTTTATTGTAGGTTTCGCACGTAAGAAATTTTCCCATGAGACTCAGATTACAACTTTCAATAGCTTCCAACCTTCCTCCATCTGAAATAGCAATAACTTCCACTTCATCAACTGTAAGCTTCATGTTTTCCAAACTATTGATCACGTCGTCAGCCATTGGATCCAACCAGGAAAATCGAATAAAGAGAAAACAAAAACAGTACCCTTAGATCTAGACTAAGGGAGGGAGAGGCTCATTGCGAGACAAGGGGGAGAACTTATCAAAGTCGTTACTAAACAACTAAAAAATTGGTATGGATGAATTTTCAAAATGCATGCTTTAAAAACCATAATTTGATAATTATAACTCAAACACCTATAGTAAAACATGGCTACTAAACACCTTTTTCTTGGGCCTACGGTTTTCAATGTTTAAACACTAAAAATTGTTGTTTGAACATCGCTACTAAGCATGTCACTTAGATTAAACTAGAGTATAATTTATATCTTATTAAAAAAAAACTACTTTTTTTCCCATTTGGAATAGCTTATCTAACTTTTGTTGAAACCTTTTTGCTGAATGTATAGATAAAATATTAAAGTTAAATAAAATAAATAGGTAACTCATCTAAGACCTGCAAATAATACAAAAAATAAACAAAAATTAAATAAAATAAGTAGTGATTCACATGGGACTCACAAATAATATAAACAATAAGCAAAAGTTAAATAAAATAAGTAGTGACTCATGTGAGACTTGCAAAATTTAAACAATAAACTAACTTATAAATGCCTAAACAAGCATTTTGTATGCTACCTCCGCACTTATTAGTCCAAGTGGTAACGGGATAAATACATACACCCTTGGTTGATGCAAGCTCTTGAAAATGCAAAATGCATAACACTATTCATGCAAATGCACAAAAAACAAGCTTCATGAGCCATTTTGTAATTGAATTTTACAACTTGCTACAGTCCAATGTATATTTACATGATACTGTAGCAATTTTCATACAATTCTCTATTTGAAAATTTATGTATAATTCTCCTCTTAAATTCAAATAAGAGCTTTCAAACTAACTATCAAAAGGTTCTAGTAACTCTAGTTGAGTAATTGTTGTATACGTTTGTTCTCTGTTGCATTATACAAATGTAATGTTCTATTGGCCAATGAGTTCCGATTTTAAATGATCTAAAAAGAAAACCTTTATAGCAAAATAATCTAAAATATTTCAATTTGTTCATTAAAAAAATATATATTTCAATTTATATTTTGCTGCATAACATCAACTTTTGGTTAAAATCAAGTTCATGCATAAAATCACCAAAGGATGGGGGTGTGTTAATGGGTCAATTGACATGATCAGGAGGATTATGGGTTTGGGGAGGCTGGGGATTGGTTTACTGTCTAGTGCGTAAACTATTTTCTCCTATAAATTATAAAAATGATCAATAGTGGCGGTTTTAAATTACCACAACAACTTCCTTCTATCAATTATTGTACTAATAGTGTTTCTCATAATTGCCACAATCAGTTGTTTTGACGGACTTGGAATGACAGCTTTTGTCACTTTATAGAAGTGATTTTCTTATTAGTTTGTTGAGGTAATTTTAACCATCATAGCTTTTTTTTCTCAATTCTGAAAATGTGACATCTAATATCTTATGTGGAAGGAAATTACTCAAGTAACTAAAAACATCTAAATAGATATTTAAGAGAAGCACAAAATTTCTACATATAAATTGTATACTAACAATTTTTTGAAGCAATATATAATATAAATCTTGTGTCTGTTTTTGCTTCATGAAGCAAGCCTCTTAGAGGTTGTAGTGTAATTACACCTAACACCTATAGAACTCACAGCTTGTGAGAGGCCTACTGGCACAGGAACATTAGATAGTTTCTCCACCCTAAAAAAAAAAAAAAAAAAAGAGATATGCCATTATTGCTGCGTGAGATACTTTCTCAATTAGCTAGATGAGTGCAACAATTAAACAACAATTTTCAGTTTTTAAAAAACATTATACGTATTTCTATATACTTTTTTCACCCATACGTATTTTCAAAAAATACAAACAACGTTACTAGAACAATATTACCAAACGGGCCTTATTTGTGGAACAACTGCTTTCTTATAACATGTGGGTCTCACATGTCATATGGACATTTATATATAGTCACTCCACAAACTACTACATAGATTGAGTGGTGCCACACTCTACTATATTGCACCTTTTGTTTTACCAGCAATTATCTCTTGTATGATGCAAGGGATACTCCCTCCTTGTTGTGCATGCAAACAAGACTAGAGATTTAACCCAAAAAAATCACAGTTTCTTTTTCTCAATCTCTTGATGTCACAAATTGTGATTAATAGAATATCATTTTTATATGGATCTAATACTAATGCTTGTCCAAAGCATATTGATTACATGCAGTAGTTGAAATCACTGTCCAGTTTTAAGTCTAATTAAACTCATTTAACCAATCTGTTTTGATTAAAAAATAATGCAATTTTTTGGGAAATATTTTTTTAGAGAATTACTCATTGTCTTATGTTTGGCTATAACATTGAAATGAACTAGAAACATTTGCGGTGTGAAGTTTATTTATGGTTTTTTTTTTTTTTTTTTTGAGAAAGGAAGTTTATTTATATTAGTAAGTTGGTTTGTTGAGTATATGATATCTGGAGAAATATTTTATGCTAGCTTTGGTATAATGCTTGTCCAAAGCATATTGTCTACCATAAACATGAAAAAACTTGATCTAAATATCATAAGTTTTTCAATTTTTATTTTTTTAAAATTATATATATATATATATATATATATTTCAAGTGATTAGATTTGAATTTATATTGTCCACTTTATAACTATTGTCTCATTCCTAAATCAAGAAACCTTTGTACTTTCTCAAAAAAAAAAAAAAAAAAAAAAAAAACACCTTTGTAAAATCTTGTTGGGCAAGGGTCTAGTGGACCAAGTCTAGCATCTTGCTAGAGGCAAATGCCATATTGAATTAAGTTTCAATCAACCTATTAGTGTTGGGCTACCACCCTTTAAGGGAATAAAGTTACGCCCTCACCATTAGTTATAAATTTTGAAACAGTGGGCAAGCGCTTGGTTCTAACGAATCCTATAATTATAGATTAACAAGCTTTTTATATGGATCAAAAAAAAAAAAAACAAGTTTTTTATAAGACTGATAAAGACTCTCTCTCTCTCTCTCATTAATGTTTTTTTTTTTTTTTTTTTAAATTTATAAATGAGATTGGCCTTCCATGTTAGCCCGACCCATGAAATAGAGCCCATTTGGTCACAAAATGAACAATATGTCATTTTCGTAATTTCGCTTCACCGAGGCCTGTAATCGAAATCGACACGACTATAAAGCCCCACATTATCAGTTGCCTCATTCTTTGGACAACCAATTTTGGGGTTTTAGGGTTTTTGCAAACACTCTCTCTTTCTCTCTCTCTCTTCAAAACAACCAGCCATGACTGCCCAAACCCAGGAAGAGCTTCTCGCTGCCCATCTCGAACAGCAAGCCATCGATGTATACTCTCTCTCTCTCTCTCTCTCTCTCTCACACACACCCACACACACTATATATATATATATATTGAATCTGTTTGCTATTTCTTTGAAGTGATTGATTGCTTTAATTATGATTAAGATCTTATATATTGGTAGTCTCTATTAGTATTACGTTAGATCTCTTTAGATTTTATGATTTTGCTTCATTTCTAATCATTGAAAATGACATTTCTTTATATTGGGTTTTATTGTTTAGAATTTTTTTTAAAACCCAAATGTCGAAAAATGAGATCAATTTGTTATTGCAGGGTATTGAGCTAGAAACCTGAAAAAAAAAAAAAAAAAAAAAAAAAAAAAAAATTGGTATAGAAAATATATATAGATTTGAATCAGCAAAAGTGTGGGGGAAGGTAGAGTACTTTGAATGTAAATGATTTCTGTGCTATACGAGATTGAAAAGATAACAAATTTGCGATGAATGCATTTTGCTTTATTTAATAGTGAGGTTTGGGAGTGTTAAGAGTGGGAATCTTGTGGAAATTTTATGTGGAATGAATTTTGTGCTTGTATGATTGTGTGTGGAAATTGCTGTTCTTGAATGGGTTATTATTTTTGAATGATAAATTATGCATGCAGCAACCCAATGGGAGTTGAACCCACGACATCATTTTCCATCTAGAGTTTATAAGTGGAGGAGGGGCCAGTTTAGATTGAGTATATTGGTGTATTATGTTTTTAGTGACCTCTGATTTGAGGTTATATAGAGAATGGCAAGGATTTCCGAAATTTGAAAAGTCAGTTCAATTGGAATTGTTCTGATGATTCTCTTCTTTACCATCCCATCCCTGTTTTGTATGAGAGATATATGCCATAATGAACTTAACAAAATAACAGACAAATGACATACAAGGTGTCCACCATATTTTGGCTTCTTTGTATATGCGATTTTCAGTCTTTCTATTTATTTATGTCCTCTAATTCCATTAAATGCAATGGGCCCGTATATGTCTTTTTGGCTCCAAATTCCCTCAATTTTTGCTGTCAAATGGCTATTACTTCCATGCTAATAAGCTTGTAAATGCTTTGGAACTAATTTTTGATTACATTGTATTTCTAATAAGGTTCTTTCTTTTAGAAGTCTGCTTAAGTTGTATTAATTCAATCTCTCTCTCTTTGTTTTGTGGGCAGCCCGATGAGCCCGTGCTTGAGGACGAAGATGATGATGACGAGGATGACGATGATGATGACAAGGATGATGATGAAGTTGAGGGTAAGTTCACTGTGAATGTTGTTTGTTGTAGTATCTATGTTTACTTCTTCTTTTTCCCTTCCTTGTGTTTATGCATTCACATCTATTCTTGTTAAGTCAATGGGCATTTGTTCAAATCACACATTATCTTTAAACAAGAATGTGGTGAAGGGTGAGGTCAGGCTTCAAGAAGGCTCATTGGTTGGATATAATGGATAACCAATAAAAATTTAAAAAAATTTAAATAAAAAAGTTAGTTATTTAACAAGAAACTTTTTGTAGTTGTGCCTTTTTTTTTCAGTAAAAGATTATCTATCATAAAAATTACATTCATATGTATTCCATGTATTCCATATAAAAGGAAATGGGTTTGAGGGGGGGTGTTTGATGCCACTTGTTAATCTCTCTTGTGTGGATACCACGTTAATCTCTCTTGTGCAGATTGCGTTAAAAACAGTGCATTGCTATAGTTTGGAACTATAAGATTGTTATGATGCACAAGAGGGTAGTCGCCACTAGATTGGCCAAGATCCAAATAAATTGAAGATCAAGTCCTTGAATGTAAATATAGGGTTTTCTAATATTTTTACCTATAGATTTAAGGATGTTGATTATTTATTTATTTTTAAATTTAAATCCTGGATTTTGTTATTCTCACTCTCTCTGTTCGACTAGTTCTTTTGGATCCTTTCATTTACAAATTCCTCATAATAAAATGTTCGTGTCAAGTTGGATTGCAGTTTTTTATATTCTAAATCTGTTTTATTTTCTACTGCTTGCTTATCACTAATGTGTCGCATTTCATGTGAGTTATAGAACATTTTCCTGAAAAAAGAAGTTACTCTTGCTTGAAATTAGTGTGCATGAGTGATGCTAGTGGATCGGTGGATGATATCCACTGGTAGCAAAAACTGAACTGATATACAACCATTGGGCTGATTGTTCAATGAAATGAAATAAAGTTCTTTTTTAATTTAAACTAAATGAATAAAGTTGTTCAATGTGATCCCTCCTAATTAAACCTTTTTGTGAAAATATCAATGGGTCCAATAAGGATGCAATTGCAGCTAGTATTGACCTTGCTTATTTAATCATGTACATAATGGTTCTTTTTTTGTTTTTTTCGTCGCTTTCTGTATTATCAGGACAACATGATGGAGATGCAAGTGGTAGGTCAAAGCAAAGCAGAAGTGAAAAGAAAAGTCGCAAAGCAATGTTGAAGCTTGGCATGAAACCTATCCCGGGTGTTAGCCGAGTCACTGTCAAAAAGAGCAAGAATGTTGGTGCCTTTTGAACTGTGATTTTATAAATTGTGGTTTTAATTTATGTATCTATCTTTAATTTTCTTTTGGTCTAACATATATTGCCCTTAAAATCAGATATTGTTTGTCATCTCAAAACCCGATGTTTTCAAGAGTCCAACTTCAGACACGTATGTAATCTTTGGGGAGGCAAAGATCGAGGATTTGAGCTCTCAACTACAGACTCAGGCTGCAGAGCAGTTTAAGGCTCCTGATCTCAGCAATGTGATTTCCAAACCTGAGACTTCGGCTGTGGCTCAAGATGATGAAGAAGTAGATGAGACTGGAGTGGAACCCAAGGACATAGAGTTGGTGATGACACAGGCAGGAGTCACTAGGTCAAAGGCTGTGAAGGCATTGAAGGCTGCAGATGGAGACATAGTTACTGCCATCATGGATCTTACCAACTGAGAAGCTATTTACATGTTTTTTTTTTTAATGTGATGTTTTAGCAGTTATGTGGTTTCTAGAGCATGTGAGCTTTATGGTGGTGGATCTTTCATCAATTTTACTAAAATTTCTCTTTTTCTTTATCCTTTTGTTGTACTAGTAACGAAACTGAGAAATGCATCCTTGAGTGATAAATTTGTGCTCTTTTACCCTATTTTTATCATTTTCAAGTTCAGGGGACTTTGTCTGGATGAATTCACCTGAAATAGTTGCATGATTTTAGTACAGACAAATTGTATGTGAACCTTCACAGGACTGTCGAAACCAGGATGGTACATCATAGATCAATTCCAATCAACACGTCATTGAATTTTTGCTAGAAGTTAGAACTTTAGTACTGAACATGGTGTGTGCCCTTGCTACAATTCAAAGGCTCCTAGGATGGGAATTCTTTCATTTCTTAGATGAATAGGATGTGATATGTGAATTTCTTAATGGAAAATGAGATGGATGGTTGGATAAGTGCTCAATGATGCTCATTGATTTGTTGGGATTTAAGATATAATTGTTTAGGTATGGCTTGTGTCTAGTTAGATGCGTTCCTGAAATGACTATGTTATGTTCTTGTATTATGCTCAATACACTAGAATATTGGACGGAAGTGTTGCCCGAATTCTTTTAAAATGTATTTCTTCATACATGGTTGCTTACAAGCCTCAAGAAAACTTCATTTGATTATTATACTATTTTTTTCACAACTTGTTGAGATGGCATGTTAGATTATTGGAAAAAACACTTCAAATTTTAAATACAAAATTCTCTATTCACTTTTATACTGATTATTTTTTCTTTTTCTTTTTTCAATTTTTATTTATTTTATAAGTAAAAAGTCATGTATTAAGATGTATTTTTACATGTAATAATTTGATAATTACAACGGGATAAGAAAGATTTGAACTTTGAATATCTCAATTAGAAATGCTAAAAGGTGTCAACTACTTGAGCTATAAAACTCTTAGCATATTAATATGTAATTGATAGAGTATAAAGTGGAACACTCAAAATGGAATATTATCTTTATTTTTCACTTTTGCATAATATAGACCTATCATTATTATTATTATTATTATTATTATTATTACCATTCAAAACTTGTAAAATCAGTAAGTTATGATAAAAGATGTGTTACTAGACCTTATTTTCTAAAACACAACAAGAATTATCTCTCTCTCTCTCTCTCTCTCTCTCTCTCTCTCATTATAATGAAAGGAGTAAATAGTATTTGATGTAGAACTCAATTGCTTATTTCTCTTTTTTTAGTTTTAACTAAACAAATCAATAATTTTAGATCCATATCCAAGGTCATTTGTGCTAGTACAGCCGAACAAGGAAAATTGTAAGCTCCATATTGGTCAGCCTGTAGGTACAGTAGTCTTCATGAAAAAATAAATTATTAACAAATTAATAAAATACTAATAATACCATTATTTGGCCATATATCCCTATTAGAAAAAAGGGACATGTGTCTACTTATTTAAAAAACAAAGGCCATATCTCTAAGAAATATTTCTAATTTGAAAAATGAAAAGGGCTAAAAATTCCTCCAAAGCTTTAAGGTTAGAAGCCTGAAGCATTAGCAGATATGCAAACCGAGTCATAAAAGCAAAAGGAAAAACGTAAGAACTATTCTCACAAATGCTCTCATTTTTTTCCCTCACAACGAAAGTATCATGATACATCAACCACTAAAGTTGAAAGAGGAGTGTTTTGTGGGGAAGAGCATTTCAACCATTGCCTTTCTTCTTTTTCTCGTGTAACAAAACAAATCTCTAGATTTTTCCTTCTTGCCCAAAAGGAAAAAAATTTCCATACAGTAACATGAAAAGTTTCAAAGTAGTTTTCCGTGACAATATTTTCACCATCATAAAATTGAAAAACAGCTCAATTTATGATGCTTTTTTGAGAAAAAAGATACTTTCAATTAAAAAAAACTAGCCAAGATCGGCAAAGAGAATAGAGTTGATGTGTGGAGAAACATCCTCCATCCACACAAGAAGACCGCTAACATGTCTAGCAAGCTTATGAGTAACACAATTACCTTGTTTACAAATATGAGAAAAGCAACAGAAATTAAAAGAAGCCCTACAAAGTTTAGCCTAAAAAATAAGGTGACCATAAGACAAAGAGCTTTGATGACTACCTCGGAATCGCCTTCAAAAACAACCAAAGAGAAACAGATTTACCTTCAGTTTGAGGTCTATTTCGACGAAACCATAGTGCCCAAATGAGCATAGCAAAATCTTGTAAATTCTTATTTTCCTCTATGATTAATTGGACCAGGTCAGTGAAGCTGGAGAAATCTGTTGAGTGGCAAAAATTCCAGGTTGAGGCTGTATCCCATACTGCAGCTATTTCTCAGTACCAAACGGCATGAAGTGTGTCTTCAGGAAGTTGCTTACAGTGATCACAAACATCCTTGGCTAAAATATTACGCCTTACTAAGTTTATTTTGACAGGCAAAGCATTTTTACATCCTCTCCAAAGAAAATTCCTAACCTTGTTTGGAACTTTACAAGTCCAAATTTGTTTCCAAAGCCCTTGAAGTTGAGGTGCCCGAAAGTTGTCTAGGGAAGCAGAAACTTTTTCCTTTGAGAGAAAGTTGTATCCCAATTTGACAGAATAAATACCTGAGGATACATGGGGCCAAATGAGCTTATCATCAGAGGAACCCCTAGCAAGTGGCAAGCTTGTGATCAACTCTATTTCCTGGTCAGAAAACAGATGGTGCAAGAGTTCTAAATTCCAGGTGGTAGAATAAGGTAGGAAGAGAGCACTTACAGGGAAAAATGTGACTGTTGGAAACAAGTTTGATTTAATTTCTTGGGGGGAAAAAAAAAAGAATCTACAGAAAATATTTAAAAAGATAATCAAAACCCAAAACATTGTTGAAAGGTCATTTTTGTGTATCAAAGGTTCCAAGGTAAGTCTTAAATTTTAATAACCCCCCTTCCCAAAAGAAGGATGGGGAGGGGGGGGGGGGGGGGGCTGGGGGAGAAAAAGAAATAAAGATGATATGATAGGATATACAAGAAACATACAAATTAATTCTCCATACTATGAAATTGAGAGATAAGCTTAAACATCCAAATACTCAGCTATTGCAGGCAAGTTGGGTTAAAGATGGGGTAATTTCCCTGGTTTTTGAAATAGCAATATACAAATACACTTATCATGTGTTTTTCATCTGGATGCACTATTCAAACTTCACAATTCTAGAATGCATTGTGAAGTCTGGCACCAAAGCTCTTGATCTACATCAATCCAATCCATGACATCAATAGATTCAATAGTCATTTTGCAGCCAGTGATTCAGGTTAATCGTAACTGCATGCAATGTAAAAGCATCAGCGATGACAGATCATTAGAAGTCCCAAGCATGAACTTCTAAGAAGGATTCCCTCACATCCTAACTAAGATCCAACGAACCTCAGAAACTGAAAATACAGTGTCCATATTGATAACAATCGCAAACTTTTCAATGTCCAAAGTAAGGGGCAAAATCACATCCACAAATATAGTTGAAACCATTAATATTTTAAAAAGGATCAAAATCTAGGAAACTCAGTTTAATGAGACATGTGACAGCCATAAGAAATGTAAGAGGTACAATTTCAATGCATCCAAGCATATGAGCCTTGCTAACAGTGGAAAACTGAGTACACAAATTACACTGATTGCCAACATCAGGAGGTTATGGAAGTCATGTTAATCAGTGGCAAATAATCAAGAAAAATGCTGATGCTCTAAAACAGAAACCATCTCCTGAGAGGAAACAGTGATAAGGGCAATACGAAGGTCAGTACATTACATATGTCAACGCATCAAAGGATATCATAGACTGAAATCTACCATTCCTCACATTTATGTTTGTTTTTATATCATATTCCTGAAATATGCTACTTCTGTATGTTGAAATGGCAGGCCATGACATAAAAGTTTCACCTTCCAACTATTGCACTCAAATGTGATAATCAACACATGAAGCATAGATGGCTCTCTGGGACAGTAATCTTTATCTAATAAAATACCAGAGGTATTAGCAACAACAGAAGCCCATAAAGGAGGATCAGTCCTGACATTGAGGGCACATCTTCTTCAATCCTACAGACTGTTGGAAAAATCATTTTCATTTCGTGCTAAATTCAAAGGTGTGGGTCCTTATTGCAATGCCTACAATGCAAAACAGAGTTTCTAAAAATATGATTTAATATGTAGTGTTTCACACCAAAATTTTTTTTTTTTTTTTGATAAGTCACACCAAGAAGACTATTTAAGCACTACAATGAAAAAAATTGCTGATGCTTGGTTTGTTTCTGATGACATTCCATTTGAAATAAATTACATCAAATTCCATGTTTGCATACTCCTTTAACAGATAGCCACTTGCAAATATTGATGTCTAATTCCCCTCACCTTTTCAATAATACTTAAAAAACTAATACTGACATGTCAATAGCTTAATTTTTTTTTTGATAAGTATCAAGAGCTTATAAAACAATGACAGTGCAAAGATCTTAAACTTATATAGCTTGTAAGCAAATAAAAGGGTTGTTCTGTGGAGCTGTAGCTTATCTTCTTCTTGTCTGCTGCTCACCTCTTTCTCAATAATACCTAAAATCCTATTATTGACAGGTCAACAGATTATAAAACAATGACAGTACAAAGAAGATCTTTAACTTATTTAGCTTGTAAGCAAGTAAAAGGGTTGTTTTGTGGAGCTGCGGCTTATCTTCTTCTTGTCTGCTACTCCACATCAAAATATCTGTCAGAACCCATTTATGAATTGGTAAATCTATTTGATATGGTCTTATCATCTTTTAATCTTAGTGAAATTAGAAAGCAAAAAAACAAAATTTAATCCACGTTCATCAATAAGTTTTCAAATGCAACTAATCTAGGACCTAGAAAGACCTCACTGTTCAGCTATTGTTCTCCTGATTTATACTAGCATGGGAACTAATGCTTCAAAAGTTGACACTGGAATATAGTAGGTTGACACATCAAGTAAAGGAAACCAAATAAATAGTTGATGCAGTAAATTGGTTATGGGAATGATCACCATTGAAAATAGCAGGCAATATGAAAAAGAAGATACAATTCAAGATAATATCAGGCAATCACATTGAAGAAAGAAGAATGGGAATGGGAATGGGAATGAGAAAATAGAAAGTATGATGTGAAACAAAATATAGACGTTCCATTTGTATTGACCTATATATTTGGTGCAACCAAGAATTGTAGTCTAATGGGATATGTTCACATGGTCAACCAAAGATAATACCAAAATGGTGAAAACTGGTTTACACTTACAGATCAAATCTATACCCCTGCTCCCCGCTCCTCTGTGCCACCCCACCACCACCCTCCCTGACCCCCACCTCCCCCATGCTACCACCACCTCTATCGCCCTCCTTCAGACTGCCACCACCACCTCTGTCCCCATATTCTGCATTGCCCCACCACCACGCAGCTACTCCTCTGTATTGCTGCAACCACCAACTCCCTCCTCCCTCCAACTTTGCGCCACCACCACCACCTCCCCCCCTAAAACTATTCCCACCACAACAGCAAACATCACTACCTTCCAACCTTTTGCGGTTTTTATTGGTTTTAACATAATATATTTTTTTTATAGGTAACAACGAATTTATTAAAATATACAAAACTAGGTACGCTAGGGGTGTACTTAAGGAGAATTGCATACAGCACTCAAACTACAATGCTCAACCAAATCTAAAAGAGTAAAACAAGGAGAAGCGAAAAAAGCAACATTGCAATCTAACAAGGTACGGAAGACTAGAAATTTACTTTTAGGATGTCAAGCAACAGAAAATAAATAAATTTCTCTAAAAATATTATCTATTGAAAATATTTCCCTTTCCAAAATAAACAGAACCTCAATAGTAATAAATTTCACATTATTGAGCTCAACTTACAGATTGCCATCAACTATCTTTATTCTCTGCCATAGTGATACCACGGTATAACTCCATTAAGCCTGGTATGCTATCTGAATGCTTAACAACATAATTCTTGTAGAAAGTGTTTTCGTTTTGAGTAAGAAGCCAAGCATAATTCTTGCCCTCTTTAAGCACATTCTTTGACTTCAAAACCTTCAAGACATTATACCTTGGACGGAGCCTTTTATCAACTGCATACATTAGAAATCTGGGGTAACGAATTATAGTCTCTACATCCATCTCCATAGTATTCACATAGAAATCCATTGCACTCCTCATTTTCTCCTCCGAGCAAGCCAAACAAAGCGGGTTGCTCTTAAAAACCGACCAAATATCCTCTTCCGACCACCCCAAACTCTTCAACACTTCCATTTTTCTGCTCCAAGTTGACTCCTTCATGGAAACCAATACTCTAAAAGCATGCATAAACAACGGAGAAGTCGGTTCTAGACCCAATTTTTCGAGAGTTTGTACTGCATCTTCCAACCTATTGACTTTCCGCATTATTGTTCTAGGCTGCGTTAGAATCATTTTCGATATGCTATGTAAAGGTACTCCTTCCCTTATCAAAAAATCAATATTTGGTTGCAAAATCCCAGTAAGATCATAAGTTAAAAGCCACGAAGACCGCTTAACAGCCGCCATAACATTCTCATTGTTGTCAAGGTATGTATTCAGAAACTGAAATGATGGTTTTATATGAGAACTCAAGCCTCGCCTCAAAATGACAGGATTCAAAACAATGAGGTCAGCAAGAAGCTTACCCACAAAGCCATTTTGGGTGAGGAACTCTATCTTGGGCTTGAGATTGTCTTCCACTTTGGATTGGAGTATCTTTGGGCGCTTTTTGATCAATTCCGCGATGTGGGTATTGTCAAATCCGTGAGATTTCAAGAAAGCGAGCACAGCTTGAGGCCTTTGGAGGTTGTTTTCTTCGAGCTTGAGCTGCCGTGAGGTTGAGAGGGCAGATTCTAAGGGAAGCCCACATGAGTTCATGAGGTAGTTAACAGTGAATGAGGATGAAAGTAGTTGAGAAGTTGATGAATTTTTTGCTGCCGATGTTGTCAAAAAACGATTTTGCATAAGAGAAAGCAGGTTTCTGAAGGGAAGATTAACAGCCATTGTTGTGGAAGCAAAGAAAAGATACACAGACAATGTTTTTAGAGAATGGTTTTTGCTAGGGTTTAAGGGGAAAAGGAGTAAAGGTGTCGATTTGGGTCCGGATGAATCAAGTTATTTAGTTTAAACTTAAAACTTTACTTGAAAATATCCAAAAACACAGTGAGATTCATATATAATACCAAAAATAAATTAAATAGTAAAATAAGTTAACAAAAATAATTTTTGTCAAAAAAAATACTTAAAATGTTGGTATTTTTGCTAATTAAAATTATTTTATTTTATTTAAAAATGTGCTAATTAATTAATTGAAAAGGATAAATGAGTATTCAGTTTATTATTATTTTTCTTAAAAAAAAAAAGGTAAATTTCACAAATAAATTTCTTAATACTGATCAAGTCTATAACAATTCAAAACTAATAATCTCAGTTCATAATAGCATAAATCCAAATAGGCTTCTAACTCCATTATTTATTTTTTTAAGTTTCTCTCTCTTTCTCTCTGAACTCCCTTCTCTTTCTGATTTCTCTTCTCCTTCTCCTTTTTGTCTCTTCTTTCTCTTCTCTTCCTCTGGCTCTCTTGTTTCTTGTCTCTTATCTCTAACCTCTATTTTCACTCTCTTCTCCTCTCTATCTTCATCTTTGTGGTGAAGTCGTGGTGGTGGGTTCGTTGATTTCTTCTCTCCCTTCGACTTTGTTGTGGCGTTGTGGTGGTGGGTTTGTTGATTTCTCCGCTCTCTTTGTCTTTGTTATGGTGCCATGGTTGTGGGTTTATGGTGATTTATGGGTTTTTATTAGAGCTATCAATGCTCGACCTAATTCGCGAACACAACACGAACCTGACATGGGTTTTTTCGGGTTAGGGTTGGGCCTTAATGGGTTTGGGTCATAAACGGGTCGACCCGAAAGCGACACGATAAGAAATGTGTCATAAACGAGTCAACCTGCATAACCCGTAATAGACACGTTTAACGCGCCAATTTATTTGTGTCAATCCAAAATGACCTACTTAACACAACCCGTTTAATTTGTATAAAAAATAACTATTTATTTCATTTTAGATTTGTCAAATACCTTTTATATCCAACATATATTTCAATTTAAAAAGAAAAGTGATAAATTACAAAAATTTATCAGGGATATAATTGGAAATTGAAACTTTACAAACCCTAGATCTCTAAACCCTAAAAACCCTAAATTTCTAAACCTTCTTATAAATATCTTTTTTTTTTTTTTTAAAGTTTCAGCCGTACTACTCACTTTACTATCTTATAGTTTCATGCCCAATTCTCAAACCGATTATTGCTCTCTCTCTCTCTCTCTCTCTCTCTCTCTCATGTGTTTATTTTTTCTGCATAATGCTTTTGTTCTATAAGCTTTGAACCCATATGGTGTTATTAATATATGAGATATATTAATTGTTGATTAAGGCCACATTTGTAGCTTTTGTCTTGTGTTGTGTGTGTGTTTTTTTTTGTGTTTGTATTAGTGTTGGAAACTGTCTGCATATCTTGCAAGTAGGTTTATTGAGATAGTTTATAAATTAGATCCGATGGGTATTGCTTTTAAAGATTACAAGAATGTGGGTTGAAGACTTGAAGTATATGCATTGCTTTTGGGATGTAAAAAAATTTAGTTCTAAATGGATGTTATATTTAATATTATGCAGGTTGAAATGAGTTGTGTTACATTTGTGTCAACCCAACACGACTCGTTTATTAAGTGTGTCAAATGGGTTGGGTCAAGTCAACCAGCCTTATTAACAAGTCGAGTTAGAGTTGAAGGATCATAACACGATTATTAAATAGGTTGGGTTAGGGTTGAGCAATTTAGTCGAATACCCCTACCTCGACACGACACAAATCCGACACGCTAACCCGAATTGACACCTCTAGTTTTTATTAGGTCGGTGTTAGAGGATTTCGATTTTTTTGTGGGTCTATTTTGGTTTGGATTGGCATTAGAAATCTAGGTTTTCAGTGAGTGTGGAGGAGTTTTGTGAGTTTTAGTTTGACATGTTTGTTTGTGAATTTGCTGATGCTGGTGGTTTGTAGTCACTGGTTATGGGTTTGTGGGTTTTGTTGATGCCAATGTCCATGTTGATGTTTTGCTGCTAGGTTTGTAGGTGTTGTTGATGGTTAGTGGTCGGTAGTTCTAGGTTTGTGCCTTATGGGTTTAGCTTACAAATGTGTGGGTGGTTGGTGGTCGCTAGGTTCATTCAAGCTTTTTTTTTTTTTTTACTAAGAAAGACGTTCTTCAATTTTTATCCAAAAAATTTTTTTTTTTACTATTATTTTAAATGGAACAGGACTTAAAATGTCATTGTCGCTGAGATATCACTTGATTCCTTAAATCCCTTGTTGAAACATTGAATTTTGATACCTTATTGTTGAATAAGGGATATGAGTTTCGATCTCCACCTATACCATATCAAACCTCATATCTCTTATTTTTGAATAAGAGATATGTGGTTCAATTTCCGCTAGCATGTTTATTTTGAAATTATCTATACTATTAGTAATATAATTCCTTACTTGGATTTTAATATTTTGCATACTAAAGTACCCTCATACAAATTCTTAAACTCTCTAAAATATCCTTATCTTTTAATTAAATGATTTTAAATTGAAAAACACAACCTTGTTAAAAGAGTAATTTACTATTCTTAAATTTTAGGTTTTTTTCTTTATCTTTTCCATTCAACCTAAAATTTAGGACACTATCACTATCTCATTTTTAAACATTATTTCATGTTACCATACCTTTTTCTTTAAAAAAAAAAATACACACAGTTATCTCATCAAAAAAAAAAAAAAAAAAATACACACGGTTATTATTATTATGGTTATTTTTGATAATATACACACGATTATTTATATATTACTTTTAAACATTATAATACTAAACCAATAAATAAATAAATAATAGTATTATTGTACGCTCAAAACGTGTGTGATGAGTATAGTATATATATTCAAAATAAAACTTTTTTAAAACTCACTATTTTCTTTTTTGAGAAACCACTGTTTTTTTTTTTTTTTTTTTTTCTAGCTACACCTTTTCCAAACAATAGATTATCAAAAATTTGAAAAAAAAGGATATACCAAATGGACTCTTAACAAGCATTGATTATCTCACACTAACAAACTACTTGAGCCTTGCCACAAGTCCAAAAAAAAACTATTAAATTTTATCCAATCGGCTATCCCAATTTCACCCAACTATTTTTCCTTTTAACCATGAATGCGCTAATCATGTAACCAAACACACATTGATTTCAGCTTCCTATTTTCCACTTCCTTCGCCCTTTTCCCAAGGGTCGGGAAGAAAGGCTCACATTGCAGTTAAAGAGGGGTTTTATGGAAGTATATTTGATATTAAAGACAGCATCAAGACTGAAGCATGTCATTTGGGTTCTCTCTTTTTTCCTAGGGGTGATAATCGATTTATCTTTGTTAATAGAGTTGTTGCTTTTATATTTGATATATGATAGGATGCGTTTTCATTAGATTAATGATGTGGATTTTTTTTTTTTTGGTTTTGGAAAGAACATTTGGGGTTCATGTTGATTTGGTTTATGATGTGATTTTATTAATGAATATGGTTCTTTGATTTTCTAAGTGATTTTGAATGTCTTGAAAATCTGGACATTCTTTAGAAGGTTTAGATGTCAAATATCCAAACCACCTTATAATACTCAAATTATGTATAATTTAAGAAAATCATGGATGTCATATTAAAAAATGTGGATATTTATTGGAAGGTCTAAATGTCATATGTCCAAACCTCTTTAGGATTGTGTATCACCTAACAAAATTGTGAATGTTAATGTACACAACTCTGAATATTCTCTAGAAGGTCTAGATGTTAGATGTCCCAACATTTTAAGAATTGTGTATCACCTAACCAAATTGTAGATGTAAATCTACACAATTCCAGACTTTCTCTGGAAGGTCTAGATGTTAGATGTCCAAACCACATTATGATACTCAAATTATGCATAAGAAACATGGATGATGATAAGCCTGATATCCACAAATATGGATATTCGTTGGAAGGTTTGGATGTCAAATATCCAAACCGCCTTTGGATTGTGTACCACCTAACCAAATGGTGGATGTTGATGTACAAAATTCTAGATATTCTCTAGAAGGTTTGGATCTTACATGTCCACACCACCTTATGATACTTCGGTTATGTATAACTTAACTGTCAAAGAGTGCACTCATAGACTCGGAGTGTTGAGTTGTAAAAAAGATTTGCTCATTAAGTCAACCTAGATGGGACTATAATTTCATAAATAAGTTAAATAACCCTTAATTTAAAATAAAAATAAATACAATTAAATTATAGATATTGGTTAATTATACTAGGTACCTAAACTTTTCCCTTTTAAGAATAAAGTATATGAGAGAAAAAAAATCGCAATTTGTATATGCTCTGAAATATAGGGAGTTTAAATTGGCGGCTAGTTGTAGATTTCATGATTTATGGAATATCCATCAATCATTTTTTTTTTTCCTTTTGATTTTATTATCAAACCTAGGCTAAGGAAAGTCTCGGGGTCTCCTAGCCTAATTGAGAGTCAAAATCATGACTATAACAAGAAATATGAGTTTTAAGGTTTGATTATGTATGGAAAATGTTTTAGGAACTCTCGCAATGCCCGTCTTAAAATTGTATGTCATTTACTTAGTGGAACATAAAATAAAAATGGCTTTTGGCTTTTGGGGTAAAATGTCACATTGTGATGTATTTGCATTTCTACATTATGAATAATGAATAAGGATGAAATGGATTAAGTGAAGTGTGTTTTCGAAAATTAGAAAAAACATATTTTCTAAGTTTTGGGAAATAATTTTGAAAAAACCAGAGGTCATTGGTAGGTTAGCAGAAGGTGTTCTCTAAATTGCAATGTAACCTAGAATGACCACATGATTACTTTACCATCTGGATCTTATCAAATTATAGGCAATATATTCTATTGCTTGGTGAGGGTATAAGCATAAGCATAAACAAATAAACATTGGAAATGTGAAGCTATCTATATAATATCTAAAAGTTGAAATGTAACATTTATAGTTGTCATGTTCTTAACTTCTTTCTATCCACTTCGATCCATTCAACCTATTTCAGTCTACTTCCGCCCATTCCACCCACTTCTATCCATTTCAGTTCACTTTGGTTCAATTGATCCATTTCGGTCTATTTAGTCCATTTCAATCCACTTGGGTCCATTCGGTTCAGTTCGGTCTATTTCAGTCCTTTCAGACCAATTGCATTTCATCTCTTTTTTTGGAACTGTGAAGAACAAACAACTCGAGGAAAACTGTGTGATCGTTGCATGGTTCAGGGATTTTTTGGGGTATGAAGTGAGAAGTTGCACATTTTGTTTTGAAGAGTTTTTGGTTTCAACAAATGAAGGCTAAACATCAAAGTCCAA
This sequence comes from Castanea sativa, assembly GCF_040712315.1. Taxonomy (NCBI): domain Eukaryota; kingdom Viridiplantae; phylum Streptophyta; class Magnoliopsida; order Fagales; family Fagaceae; genus Castanea; species Castanea sativa. The sequence continues at coordinate 56,634,922 of NC_134023.1, read as the reverse complement.
GGTTGTTACAAAAAATAATTGGAGTATCACCATGTACTTTGTCATAAGAGTAAGAGTAGTAATGATGCAGTATGGATTATCAAGAACAATTTAACCCAATCAGCTCACTTCCTATTCAGCAAAAAAAAGAAAAAAAAAAAAAATCAGCTCACTTTGGAGCTATCAAGTATACCCGTTATGTCCAAGATATAGTAAAAGATCCCACGGTGTACTAATTTCGATAGTGAAAATCAGCAGTTTACCAAATTGAATTTCAGCACTGCCTTTCATTTACAAACGAATGGCCAATATGAACGAATCATTCATATTTTATTAGTTCATAAATGAAAGTATTACATCTAGTTAACTCTAATAGTAAAATCTCAACTATAATTTAGTAAGTGATTATTAGTATAGATTTGTGAAGAGTTAAAAAATTTTAGTCATGTTGGTTACTTCATATAAGAATAGAATAAGCAATTAGACTAGGAACAAGTTCAAGCTTTTTCGATAAGAAAATGAAACAAGTTTGAACATATAATTTAGCTTGATGATGAACACAAGCTTAACTCGTGTTCAAAATAAAATTAAGTGAACTAAACTTGAACTTTTAAGGGAAAAACCAAATATGCCAATGTTGAAAGAGAACTAGAGAAGGCTCTGTCAACCTAACCAAGTGAGAACAAACATCAAGAATAGCTTTAGCCCCAAATCATCACAACTAAAAATAGTAATTGTCTCCAGGCTTCAAAAACATTTTTAATGCATCATCAAAAGACAAGGGAAAATCACTTTCCTGAGGTTTTCGGACACCATCGCACAATGTAGTGTACTCATTATGACAACGGACTCAAATCTATAGTTGTATAGTATCTTTTTTGCAACAAAATCTACGCTGTACAACAAAATTTGATTTAACAAGAGGCTGAATTTATTCTGCAACAGCAGCAAATAATGATATAGAAAACTAATTGGGACATGAACTACATATAGATGGTGTGATTTTAAAGGAAAAACAAAAATGAAAATATTTAAAGAGAACTAGAGAAGGCTCTGTTGTCTTTAGCCAGGTGAGAACAATCGATAGGAATAGCTTCAGGCCCAAAGCAATGTCAAAACCAAAAATACGATGATAGCCAGTGCAAAACAGAACCCAACAATTGCCATGAAAGCCTGGAAACACTTACAGGAATAAGATACTTGCAATTGAACAAAACAAGAATTTTTTAAAATTTTCAGTGTCACTTACCTTCCCCTGAGACTCAAACTTAAATTTCACAGTGAACCATGACAATCCTCTGTCTACAAAAGGTGCAAAGGCAAGCGCTCTGCATAAAAAGAACCTCTATAGAATCAAAAGACTGTTAAATTTAACACAAAAAGAACTTCTATTCAATAAGAGTGAGTACAATGGCATTTAAATGAAATCAGCAGTTAAACAATATCATTATAAAATAAAAGATGGGAAAAACCTAGAACAATGTTCATAACCTATAGATAAATTTTGTTTTTTTACTGAATATAATATGCCAGTATCTAAAGTAGAAATAGTAAATACCTGAGGATACATGGGGCCAATGAGCTTATCATCAGAGGAACCTCTACCAAGAGGCAAGCTTGTGATCAACTCTATTTCCTGGTCAGAAAACAGATGGTGCAAGAGTTCTAAATTCCAGGTGGTAGAATAAGGTAGGAAGAGAGCACTTACAGGGAAAAATGTGACAGTTGGAAACAAGTTTGACTTAATTTCTTGGGGAAAAAAAAAGAGTACAGAAAATATTTAAAAAGATAATCAAAACCCAAAACATTGTTGAAAGGTCATTTTTGTGTATCAAAAGGTTCCAAGGTAAGTCTTAAATTTTAATAACCCCCCTTACCAAAAGAGGGAGAGGGGGGGGGGGGGGGGGAGAGAGAAAAAGAAATAAAGATGATAGGATAGGATATACAAGAAACATACAAATTAATTCTCCATACTATGAAAATAAGAGATAAGCTTAAACATCCAAATACTCAGCTATTGCAGGTCAGTTGGGTTAAAGATGAGGTAATTTACCTGGTTTTTGAAATAGCAATATACAAATACACTTACCATGTGTTTTTCATCTGGATGCACTATTCAAATTTCACAATTCTAGAATGCATCGTGAAGTCTGACACCAAAGCTCTTGATCTACATCAATCCATTCTATCTTCCTACCCATGCCATCAATAGATTCAATAGTCATTTTGCAGCCAGTGATTCAGGCTAATCATAACTGCATGCAATGTAAAAGCATCAGCGATGACAGATCATTAGAAGTCCCAAGCATGAACTTCTAAGAAAGGTTCCCTCACATCCTAACTAAGATCCAAAGAACCTCAGAAACTGAAAATACAGTGTCCATATTGATAACAATCGCAAACTTTTCAATGTCCAAAGTAAGGGGCAAAATCACATCCACAAATATAGTTGAAACCATTAATATTTTAAAAAGAATCAAAATCTAGGAAACTCAGTTTAATGAGACATCTGACAGTCATAAGAAATGTAAGAAGTACAATTTCAATGCATCCAAGCATATGACCTTTGCTAACAGTGGAAAATTGAGTACACAAATTACACTGATTGCCAACATCAGGAGGTTATGGAAGTCATGTTAAGCAGTGGCAAATAATCAAGAAAATGCTGATGCTCTAAAACAGAAACCATCTCCTGAGAGGAAACAGTGATAAGGGCAAACGAAGATCAGTAAATTACATATGTCAAGGCATCAAAGGATATCATAGAATGAAATCTACCATTCCTCACATTTATGTTTGTTTTTATGATACTCCTGAAATATACTACTTCTGTATGTGAAATGGCCGGCCATGACATAAAAGTTTCACCTTCCAACTATTGCACTCAAATGTGATACTCAACACATGAAGCATAGATGGCTCTCTGGGACAGTAATCTTTACATCATAAAATACCAGTGGTATAAGCAACAACAGAAGCCCATAAAGGAGGATCAGTCCTGACATTGAGGGCGCATCTTCTTCAATCCTCCAGACTGTTGGAAAAATCATTTTCATTTCGTGCTAAATTCAAAGGTGTGGGTCCTTATAGCGATGCTTACAATTCAAAACAGAGTTTCTAAAAATATGCTTTAATATGTAGTGTTTCACACCAAATATTTTTTTTTTTTGACAAGTCACACAAAGAAGACTATTTAAGCACTGCAATGAAAAAAATTGCTGATGCTTTGTTTGTTTCTAATGACATTCCATTTGAAATAAATTACATCAAATTCCATGTTTGCATACTCCTTTAACAGATATCCACTTGCAAATATTGACATCTAATTCCCCTCACCTTCTCAATAATACTTAAAAAACTAATACTGACATGTCAATAGCTTTTTTTTTTTTTTTTTTGAGAAGTATCAATAGCTTATAAAACAATGAAAGTGCAAAGATCTTAAACTTATATAGATTGTAAGCAAATAAAAGGATTGTTCTGTGGAGCTGTAGCTTATCTTCTTCTTGTCTGCTACTCACCTCTTTCTCAATAATACTTAAAATCCTATTACTGACAGGTCAACAGCTTATAAAACAATGACATTAAAAAGAAGATCTTTAACTTATTTAGCTTGTAAGCAAGTAAAAGGGTTGTTTTGTGGAGCTGCAGCTTATCTTCTTCTTGTCTGCTACTCCACATCAAAATATCTGTCAGAACCCATTTATGAATTGGTAAATCTATTTGATATGGCCTTATCATCTTTTAATCTTAGCGAAATTAGAAAGCAAAAATACAAAATTTAATCCACGTTATATCAGGAAATACTTATATCAACTGAAGAGTTCATCAATAAGTTTCAAATGCAACTAATCTAGGACCTAGAAAGACCTCACTGTTCAGCTATTGTTCTCCTGATTTATACTAGCATGGGAACTAATGCTTCAAAAGTTGACACTGGAATATAGTAGGTTGACACATCAAGTAAAAGAAACCAAATTAGTTGATGCAGCAAATTGGTTATGGGAATGATCACCATTGAAAATAGCAGGCAATATGAAAAAGGTGATACAATTCAAGATAATATCAGGCAATCACATTGAAGAAAGAAGAATGTGAAAGGGAATGAGAAAATAGAAAGAATGATGTGAAACAAAATATAGATGTCCATTTGTATTGACCTATATATTTGGTGCAACCAAGAATTGAGGTCTAATGGGATATGTTCTCATGGCCTACCAAAGATTAGACCAAAATGGTGAAAACTGGTTTACACCTACAGATCAAATCTATACCCCTGCTCCACACTCCTCTGTGCCACCCCACCACCACCCTCCCTGACCCCCACCTCCCCCATGCTACCACCACCTCTATCTCCCTCCTTCACACTGCCACCACCACCTCTGTCCCCGTATTCTGCATTGTCCCACCACCACCTCCGCCACGCAGCTACTCCTCTGTATTGCTGCAACCACCAACTCCCTCCTCCCTCCAACTTTGCACCACCACCACAACCTCCCCCCCTAAAACTATTCCCACCACAACAACAAACGTCACTACCTTCCAACCTTTTGCGGTTTTTATTGGTTTTAACTTTTAACATAATTAAAATAAAATAAAAATTTGATAAGTAACAAAAATTTTATTAAAAAATACAAAACTAGGTACGCTGGGAGTGTACTTAAAGGAGAATTGCAAACAGCTCTCAAACTACAATGCTCAACCAAATCTAAAAGAGTAAAACAAGGAGAAGCGTAAAAAGCAACATTCCAATCTAACAAGGTATGGGAAGACTAGAAAATTACTTGTAGGATGTCAAGCAACAGAAAATAAATAAATTTCTCTAAAAATATTATCTATTGAAAATATTTCCCTTTCCAAAATAAACAGAACCTCAATAGTAATAAATTTCACATTATTGAGCTCAACTTACACATTGCCATCAACTATCTTTATTCTCTGCCATAGTGATACCACGGTATAACTCCATTAAGCCTGGTATGCTATCTGAATGCTTAACAACATAATTCTTGTAGAAAGTGTTTTCAGCTTGACTAAGAAGTGAAGCATAATTCTTGCCCTCTTTAAGCAGATTCTTTGACTTCAAAACCTTCAAGACATTATACCTTCGACGAAGCCTTTTATCAACCGCATACGTAAGAAATCTGGGGTAACGAATTATAGTCTCTACATCCATCTCCATAGTATTCACACAGAAATCCATTGCACTCTTCATTTTCTCCTCCGAGCAAGCCAAACAAAGCGGGTTGCTCTTAAAAACAGACCAAATATCTTCTTCCGACCACCCAAAACTCTTCAACACTTCCAATTTTCTGTTCCAATTTGACTCCTTCATGGAAACCAATACTTTAAGAGCAAGCATAAACAACTCAGAAGTCGGTTCTAGACCCAATTTTTTGACAGTTTGTACTGCATCTTCCAACCTATTGACTTTTTGCATTATTGTTCTAGGCTGCGTTAGAATCAATTTCGATATGCTATGCAAAGGTACTCCTTCCCTTTTCAAAAATTCAATATTTGGTTGCAAAATCCCAGTAAGATCATAAGTTAAAAGCCACGAAGACCGCTTAACAGCCGCCATGATATTCTCATTGTTTTCAAGGTATGTATTCAGAAACTGAAACGTTGGTTTTATATGAGAACTCAAGCCTCGCCTGAAAATGACAGGATTCAATACGATGAGGTCAGCTAGAAGCTTACCCACAAAGCCATTTTGGGTGAGGAATTCTATCTTGGGCTTGAGATTGTCTTCCACTTTGGATTGGAGTATCCTTGGGCGCTTTTTGATCAATTCCGTGATGTGGGTATTGTCGAAACCGTGAGATTTCAAGAAAGCGAGCACAGCTTGAGGCCTTTGGAGGTTGTTTTCTTCGAGTTTGAGCTTCTGTGAGGTTGAGAGAGCAGATTCGAAGGGAAGCCCACAGGAGTTCATGAGGAAGTTAACAGTGAATGAGGATGAAAGTAGTTGAGAAGTTGATGAATTTGTTGCTGCCGATGTTGTCAAAAGACGGTTTTGCATAAGAGAAAGTAGGTTTCTGAAGGGAAGATTAGCAGCCATTGTTGTGGAAGCAAAGAAAAGATACAGACAATGTTTTTGGAGAAGGGTTTTTGCTAGGGTTTAAGGGGAAAAGGGGCAAAGGTGTCGATTTAGTTGGGAAAACGTAGGATTTTGTAATATATTTAATATAATTTCGTTAATTTAGAAAGTTGGTATTTTGCTAATTATAATTATTTTATTTTATTTGAGAATGTGCTAATTAATTAATTGAAAATGATAAATGAGTGTTCAGTTTATTATTATTTTAGGTAAATTACAAAGTTAGTCCCTATCTTTTACATCATATTTTAATTTAGTTATTAACCTTTCAATTATGTCAATTTGGTTCATAATATTTTCTATGTTGCGTCAATTTCATCCCTACCGTTATCTTTGAATGAAAAAAGCTAATGAGTCAAATAGAATAATAAAAGAAAAATCACATCAAGTACTCACTGTACTACCATGTCAATTTAAAAAAATAAAAGGGATAATTACACATAATTCACATGTGGTTTGGGCAAAAATCACTTTGCCTACTCGTGGTTCAAAAAGTATCACTTAACTCACCTGTGGTATGTTCCATTTATTTTCCGTAACCCACCTCAGTTAAAATCAGGGGTAAATAAGTATTTTTGCTCAAATTTAATATCTCTCTCCTCCTAAAACAAAAAATAGCACAAATGCAAGAGAAACAAGATAAAAAAAGGAAGGTTTTGTGAAAATTAATAGCTATGGCAAAACTTTCAAAATCACAACCCAAACTTCCCCCAATTCTCATCTTTTTGTCCTTATTCTCACTTCACCACTCCTCCGCTGCCACATTATCCATCGGTGTCAACTATGGAACAACAGCCAACATCCTCTGCTCACAAGCTTTCAAATATTAACACGCTCCGTTTCAAAAACCATTCTCCTCGACTCACCCGATTTCGACTCAATGATGACAAGTAGTACTCCGATACAAAAGTTGGACCATGTCGACGTGAGACAATCCGATTTGGCGGCAATATTTTACTCGTCGGGGACCACCGGAACAGTCAAAGGAGTGATGGTGACTCACCGATCCAACTCTCCTCTTTTTCCTCTTACTTCTTCCTTCACAAAAACACATCCCAGAAAAACCTAAAAGCTCAAACTTGCTTCTTTGTCCAAAACACCACCAAAGAAATGAAAATGAAAGCGAAGGGAATTTGGTAATTTTGGCACTGGTGGTGCTGGCAGTGGCGGTGGAGTCTGACCCGGACATGGTGACTAGGGTGAAGACGGTGCATGGCAAGAAGGTGTGTACCAAAGGTAAGGAGTGTAATCAGTGATCACAGTTTTACTGTAACAAGACAATCACTGATTACTTCCAAGTGTATCAATTTGAGGAATGGTTTTCCAAGAGGAACTCGCTTGTGGCTCATGCTGTTGGGTTCTGGGACTACTAGTCGTTCATTCTTGCTGCTACGCAGTACAAGCCACTTGGGTTTGGGACCACTGGTAACAAGATTGAGAAGATGAAGGAGGTCGCTGCTTTTCTTGGCCATGTGTGATGGGGTTTTGAGATTTGTTGTGTTTTGCTTGTTGGGTGTTTGGTTTGGTTGTTTCTAATTCGTGGGTGTGCGTGTGTCTTTTGATTAGTTGTAGGAAAATGTGTTTAGTTGACTAGATTGGAATTTTAGAATGGGTTTTAATTTCACAAAACCCTTCCTTTTTTTTATCTTCTTTCTCTTGTATTTTTGAGCTATTTTTTGTTTTGGGAGGAGAGAGATATAAAATTTGATCAAAAATACCTATTTATCCCTGATTCTAATAGAGGTGGGTTACGGAAAACAAACAGAACATACCACAGGTGGGTTAAGTGATACTTTTTGAACCACGGGTAGGCAAAGTGATTTTCGCCCAAACCACTGGTGAGTTATGTGTAATTACCCCAAAATAAAATTAAAACCAAATTAAAATCTACACACGTGAGATAAGTTTAAGGAAACTAATAGGTTCTAAAGTCCCTAAAATCCATCTCTTCTCCTTCATCTCCATTAAAATCCCTAAAGTTGCATATCAAAGAGGCTGAAGCCTCATGGCCTCTAAGGTTGTGGCTATCAGTATGGCTACTCTTTTTTACTTTCAAATGTTTTAATTCTAAGTTATACATTTCAAATGTTTCACTTTCATTGCTATTGTGTTGTGCCTTTTTTTCCCACGACATTTCTCAATCCCTATTGATTGATCATGTTTATGCTTTAATGCTTTTAAATAATGCAATCTATATGGATCTTATTTGGAATTGTCTAACTGAAACTCTTATCTTCCCATCCTCATTTAGTTGGAATATAAAAGAATCTCATTTTCTATTTGCACGCCTTCCTACGCATCTTATGTTGTGCCCAGGCAAAACAAAACACTCATCAGCGTTCATTAAGAAATGCTAGGGACACACACTTTTGCACAATTTTGGCCACAACTCGTCACATGGCGAGTTGTGATTGGTTAAAATGTGTTTCCACATGGTCCACTAATACATTCTAACCAATCACAACTCGATATGTGGCAAGTTGCGACATAAAATTGTGCAAAAGTGTGCGTCCCTAGCATTTCTCACATTCATTTGCTATCACTGCCAGCATGATATCTGCTATCCAACCAAATAGTCATAATTAATCGAATATTTTTTACTATAAATTTACTGACTATGACCGTAAATGCAGATGGGCTGGAACTTCCTGACACTTTGATTTTTCTTATTATTTTCCCAAATTTATCTCACGTGTGTAGATTTTAAATTTCGTTTTTTTTTTAATCTACATGACGGTAAAGTTAGCAATTGATGTGGCATAGAAAATAATTTTTTATTGTTCCATTTCACACATTAGCTTTTTCTATCCAAAAGATAACAGTAAGAATTAAAGTAACACAACACTAAAAAGGTTAGGGACCAAATTGAAAGGTTAGGGGCTGAATTGAAATTCGGTATAAAGGATAGGGACTAACTTTGTAATTTATTATATTATTTTTCTTCTAAAAAAAGGGGTAAATTTTATAAATATACTCTAAGATTTGGGCTAATACCAATCAAGTCTATAACATTTAAAAACTAACAATCTCAGTTCATAAATCCAAATGGGCTTCTAACTCCGCTACTTATTTTTTTTAGCTTCTCTCTCTTTCTCTCTAAACTCCCTTCTCTTTTTGATTTCTCTTGTCGTTCTCCTTTCTCTCTCTTATTTCTCTTATCTTCCTCTAGCTCTCTTGTTTCTTGTCTCTCATCTCTGATCTCTTTTTTCACTCTCTTCTCCTCTCTATCTTTGTCTTTGTGGTGGAGCCGTGGTGGTGGGTTCGTTGATTTCTTCTCTCCCTTCATCTTTGCTATAGCGTCGTGGTGGTGGGTTTGTTGATTTCTCCTCTCTCTTCGTCTTTGTTGTGGCGCCGTGGTTGTGGGTGTGTGGTGATTTATGGGTTTTTGTTAGGTCAGTGTTAGAGGATTTGGGTTTTTTGTGGGCCTGTTTTGGTTTGGATTGGCATTAGAGTTCAAGGTTTTCTGTGGGTGTGGAGGAGTTTTGTGGGTTTTACTGCGTGTTTGGCAAAAATTATTTTTGCTAATTTATTTTACTATTCAGCTTATTTTTGTTACTATTCATGAGTCCAACTGCACTTTTTGGTACTATTCATAGGTCCCACTCAGCTAACTTTTACCTTTACTTATCGTACTTTCAACAAAAAGTTTTTAGTTTCAGCAAAATAAACGGATCCTAAATAGACCCTTAGTTTGACATGTTTGTTTGAGAATTTGCTGATGTTGGTGGTTTATGGTCGCTAGTTATGGGTTTAACGGTGGGTTTTGTTAATGCCAATGGCAATGCAGAAGCCAATGCTGATGCCAATGTTGATGTTTTGTTGCTAGGTTTGTGGGTGTTGTTGATGGTTAGTGGTCGGTAGTTTTGGGCTTGTGGGTTTGTGCCTTGTGGGTTTAGCTTATGAATGTGTGGGTGGTTGGTGGTTGCTAGGTTCATTCAAGCTTTTTTTTTTTGGTTTACTGAGAAAGAGGTTCTTCAATTTTTTTTTCCTCTTCTAATCAATTCGAATAGAGAAAGGGAAGAGAAAGAGAGACACATTGAGAGGGATGAAAGAGAACAATGTGCAGAACTAAGATATGTAATGGCGTTACAGGCCATTTAGGGGTATGGGCTAAAATGGTCAATCTTTAAATGTTCTGGACTTGATTGGCATTATGCCAAACCTCAATGTATGCTTATGAAATTTATCCACAAAAATTATTATTATTATTATTATTTTAAATGGAGAAATGTCATTGTCGCTAAGATATCACTTGATTCCTTAAATCCCTTGTTGAAACATTGAATTTTGATATCTTACCATTGAATAAGAGATATGAGTTTCGATCTCCGTGTATACAGATCAAACCCCATATATCTTATTCTTGAATAGAGATATTTGGTTCAATTTCCACTTGCATGTTTATTTTGAAATTATCTATACTATTAATAACATGATTCTTTGCTTGGATTTTAACATTTGCGTATTAAAATACCCTCACACAAATTCTTAAACTCTCTAAAATACCCATATGTTTGAGTTAAATAATTTTAAATTAAAAAATACAAACTGGTTAAAAGAGTAATTTACTGTTCTTAAGTTTTAACATTTTTTCCTTTATCTTTTCCATTCAGCCTAAAACTTAAGATACTATTTCTATCTCATTTTTAAACATTATTCCCCGTTACCTTTCCTATTTCTTTAAAAAACAAAATACACAAGGTTATCTCATAAAAAAAAACACACACACACACCGTTAGTATTATTATTATTTTTGATAATACACACACAATTATTTATCTATCACTTTTAAAGATTATAATACTAAATCAAAGTAACAAATAAATAAAAAATAGTATTATTGCACTTGCAAAACGTGTGTGATGAATATAGTATATATATATTCTGATAAGCCAAAAACGTATTGACCCCTTGTGATGAATTAAGTTGATTAATTAGCCAAGTTATTAATTAATCAAATTAACATGCAAAGCGTGGTAGCGCGAACAAATCACCAATTAAACTAAGTATGCAGCGGAAATTAAATGACACGGTGATTTGTTTACAAATAAGGAAAACCTACACGGCAAAAACTCCACCGGGTCATTTTAAGGTCACTACTCTCGAAATTCCACTATTATCACAACAAGCGGTTACAAGTAAAGGAATCCCAAGTACCTTACCAACCTACAGTTGAACCTTTACCCCAATACCCAATTGGACTTGTTCTGTAGTGACAATTTCTCCTTTCAATGCATGGCTCCCAAGTACGTGACTAACCAATTGCGTGGATCCTAGTACGTAACTTCAATCACCAACTAGAGAAGATTGTTGGCTGCAAAATTCTTCAATTCATTCACACGATGAAGATCAAGAAGATGCTTGGTTACAAAACCCTACGGTGCAAAGACACAGCAACTTCTTCACAAGAGAGATGAACTAGGGCAATAACTTCGTCTCAAGTCACAATTTGCATGAACAAGGATTTCTCAATACTTGTGCAACTTGCGTCCACTTTGACGACCCTTAAAATAATCCTTTTAAATGTCCAGGGTTAGGAGAAAAGAAGGCCCAAAGACACATCCACGGATTGGAATCAAAATAGAACTCATAATTTGTTTTTCTTAAATCTCGACAGATAGAAGTATCGAGAATCTGTCGAGCAGCTGTCGAGCCACGGGGTTGGAACAGCTCTTTAAACCTCGACACATGCTAGCTGTCAAGATAGCTGTCGAGCTTTAATGAACTTGCACTTTTCAGCTTGGTTCTTGGACATTTGATGACTTCAATACTTGATCTTGAAACACAGTTTCTTAAAATATAAAACTCATCCTAATTCTACTCAATTACAAGTAAAGTGCGTTTTGTCAAAGGATTAGCCAATTACATAAATAATGAATGACATATGATCTTAACAAGTGAAACACATATGTCCTAACAATCTCCCCCTTTGGCAATCCGTGACAAAACCACAACAAACAAATGAACATATGAGAGAAGTCATAAAACACTCAACTCATGCTCACTTGTTGAATACAATAAAATTTATCCTAACATAAACTCTTGAAAAACTTTGCAAGAAGAAAGTTCATGACAAGTAGACTTTGACAACCTGTATTTCTGAAACACTTTAAACAAAATTCATCAAAGCATCTTAGTGTGAAACAGAAATAATAGATTGCATACAAATAAAGAATCATGTGTATAAAGAGAGAAAAGAAACAACATATGTAGAGATAGGTGAAAGAAACATATATCATCACATATATAACAAATATAAGCACAATGTATGTAAAAATGATCATAAGACCTAGGTATAAGAAAAAAATGTATCTAAAGTGGAGAAAAGTAAAAGATACAAGTAATCCTCACTACATCCCTCAACACTCCCCCTATAAAAAATGTCCCTATACAAAAGCTCTTCCCCTAAGTATGACTATTCTCATAACCCAAAACTACTCCCCCTTTTTGTCACGAGTAACAAAGGGTAGAGTGTCAAGTAGACATCTCATCAGTAGAGTTAGCATCTCCATCAGCATCATCGTCATCACCATCATCATCCTCAGACACAAAAGCCACAAGAGGTGGTGGAGGAGAAACCTCAAGAGCAACACGAACATTCACCTGATACAACTCTATAGAGAGCGTATCTAGGCGAGCATCCATGCGTTGAAGCTGCGCCATGATGTCTCCTAATGACACATCACTCGTAGAAGAGGAGGGAGCAGATGAGACACGAGCAGATTTAGATGGAGCGAAACTAGAGGAAGGAGCTGCTGAACCCATCTGTCGCGACCTAAACTGCGCCTCACTACGTTTTATGGTAGCGGCGTCTATGGCAACCATGACATGAAAGGGGTTGGAGATAGGAAAAGGAATGGAAAAATGGCGTAAAATTCTCGTGATAGCGGAAGGAAAGATGAGCTTATCACGGGTAGTCGTATCCTTATACACATCTATGATAGAAAAGATGAAATGTGAAGGAAAGTCAATGATGAGATCCTCAAGAAGAGACAACAGAAAACGAGCACGAGGCTCTGTGATAGAGTTGTAGTGAGAGAGAGGATACAACACAAAAGTCATCACCATGTTTAAGAAACGAGGACCTTTAGTAAAAGGTCGACATGACGTAAATTGGTGCTCACCCCAATCAGAAGGGCGCTCACAAAAAGCAGAAATCATCTCGTCTTTGGACACAGTCCATAGACGCTTACAACCGGGGTAGTCAGGATGCGCAACCCTCGGTACCTGGAGCACATCGGATACCAACTTCGGTGTGACAACTATGCGCGTACCTCAAACGTGAGTGAGAAAGAGAGGTACTGAAGAATCGAATCCATGCATGTTGGAGTAAACTCCTAGATCAGCACGGAAGGACAAGTGACCGGGACGTCACATAGTGACTCCCATTCCCGTTTGTGAAAGACATCGGGAAGGTCAGTGCCGGCGAAGTCCGCCAGAACAACGTGGCGTTCCGAATGAACACCTCGTTTAGAGAAGTTCTCCAAGAAGTCCTGATGGGCTTTCTCATCACGAAACTGAACAGAAAGAGAAGCGGAATAAGAAGATGAAGAGGCCCTAGAACGAAGAGGGTTCTGGGAATAGACTTACATTTTAGTGCTATAGACACTACTAACGTAAACAGACAGAGAGGGGGGGAGAAAAAAAACACTCAGAAAAGTTCCAAAACAATTCAAATATAACAAGTATATTGAAAAGAGTGAACTAATGCATGGGGAATGCATGAGCATGTGACATGCAAAATAAAAACATCATGGGCTCAGCCCAATCCAATCCTACCAGCACACAAACAATTTGCACACATCTAAATGCATGAGAATACAGTTAGAATGCTAATGTGATGCAATGCATGGAGTTTTTAAGATCAAATCTACAAAACCCATCCCAAAAATTGCAATAATAACTCATCAATTTTGAAAAACCCCAAAACCTAGATTTCAAAACATGAAATGCATATAAATGAAAAAGATTAGATGCTTACCAAGTGAAGAAAAACTTGAATAGGCGTGAGGAAACCTTGGGTAGAGGTTTGGAGTGAGAGAAAGAGGTTTGGGAGGTGAAGAGACAGAGCTATCGAGAGAGAGAGATCGAGAGAAAAGAAGAATTGGATCGCACAGAAGCTATATATTGATCCTTAGTAAATCTCGATAGATACAAGTATCGAGAGGTGTCGAGACATCTGTCGAGGAAGGTGTCGAGGAACACAACGTCGATAGATAGAGCTATCGAGGAGGTGTCGAAGAACAAGGCAAAGACATGAGAACAGATGCTCGATCGATCCACCAGGTGTCGAGAAGCTATCGAGAGGACAAGAGGTTTCTCGATCGATCCAAAAAGTGTCGAGATTACGATAAGAAAAAGCTGAGAAGCTCGACAAACAGCCAGGTGTCGAGGAGGTATCGAGGAGATGTCGAGCTAGCTTTTAAAAACAGTTTTTTAAAGAGGAGAAAAACACAAACATGAATGCAATCATGCATGCAACTCAACCAAAGATCGAAACACCTATAAGACTCTCAAAATCATCTCTTAACAACAAAGAGTTAAGCATTTAGCTCCCAAAAAGAAAACACACTCACACCCTAAACAAGTCTAACCAATTTTATATTTAAAAAACAAGTCAAGACAGTTTAGTGAGTATACATTAACACATGTAAACCTTCTGATGGCCAAATCACATTGTACCTGCACATGTATCAAGAGTAGCAAAGAATATTGCGTATTGTGTGTGTAAAACATCACAAGATTGCATAAGTATTTCTATGTTATGGCGATTTGAGATATGAGAAAATCACTTTAACTCACACACAATCATAACTGTTTGATAGGGACTATCACTTTCGAGGTACATCCTATAACTCTCACATCTCCTAGAAAACACGCTTACATTCATATTTAAAACATTTTTGTTCTTTTTGCTTTTATTTCTTTGCATATTTTCTTTTTATTAAGCAAACCATTCATGGGTATACAAATGAGAGAAAAGAAATGCTCAATTATGTTAAGCTTTTGACATTGCACTTTTGCTATGCCGAAGCATACAGATGTCATATCATGATTGGCGGGTAACATTGGTGAGATGTTATTAATGCCTTTCTCTTAGGATTTTCTAGTCCTACCCGTCAAAAAGAGTGATACGAGTGTTAAGTACAAGAGATCACTTAACCTTATTCATCACAAACAAAGAGCCACAAAACTCACTTGCTTAGTTGTGCATAGGAATGCTCATTTAAGCTACAAGAGATACAAAGTTTGGAAAACTCTGTTTCAAAGGCCATTTTAAGGTTCACAAGAACCGATGTACACAAGCACACACTGTTTTTGTATTTTTCAATTTTTTTCAATTTTTATCTGAAAAACAAAATAAAACAAAAACTGAAAGTAAGCAGACAAAAACATGCTAATCAAAGCAAAACAATGCATAAAACTAGACTGACTCAAAACTGTAAAGCAACACACACAAGTAATGCAAAATAAAACAAGAAGGGCAAAGAGAGAAAAAGTGATTAAATCACTTGGAACCCTTTTCTTTCCACACCTTGGAAGAACCTTTCCTTTTTGCAAACCCTTGAACCGGTGATGAGGGGGAATGATTGAAACCGTTCAAGTTCGAAAGGAACATGAGGGCTTTGTAAATATCTCCAAGTGGAGCAAGAGAGGTTTGAAGTTGATTCTGGTTCCCAGATGCTATCATGCCATTGCTTGGTTGAGTGGCTAACTACTTATAGCAATTTGGTCGAGTATGACCGGCAATACCACAATGATGACAAAGATGCTGCTTCTTCTGTTTAGGCTTTTGAGAGTTAGCCTTCTTAGTCCTAGGGTTTTGAGTTTCCTTCTTCTTAAGCTTAGGGTGTGCTCTTAAGATGGATTTACCCTTGTCTAGGTTCTCACTGGCTAATTCAGTTTTGAAATCATTGTTCTCAACATTAATATTATTAGCAGGAGGAACAAAAACAATAGTACTAGCAGAAGCAAGATTAGAGGAAGAGAATTCATACCCCAATCCTATTCGATCAGAAGCAGATTTCTGAATGTTGAGCATCTCATCCAGCTTTGCACTTGATGTTCTCTCCAATTGAGCTCTAACTTGAAATAGCTCCACTTTAAGCTCCTTGGTCTTCTCAGCCAAAAAATTGTTCTCGAATCTCAGTGCCTCAATAGTCTGATTAGCTTCATCAAACTTAATGGAAATCTCTTCACAGTCAAGTTCCACATCACTGAGTTCCTTGGTGGCTAACCTATAGAGTTTCTCATGCTTCTCAGAAAGCTTGTACAGTTTCTCATAGGCTGTATGGATATCATCTTGATCATCCATCTTTTCAAACTTAGATTCCACTAGTTCCTCTTCTTCATCCACATCTTCAACAATCCCTTCAGTAGGATTGATAGTGGCAGTGAAGGCATTCAAAATTCCGTCATCCTCATTGTTAGAATCATCCACAGGCTCAATGTTGCTCAAAGTAGCAGCAAATGTCTTGCTCTTCCCAATGCTCTTGAGATATGTGAGACACTCCTGTTTCATGTGACTGAAGCCCTGACACCCGAAGCACTTAGGTCCTATAGGAACAGTGTACTGACCGTCATCCCTAGCATCCTTCTTCCCTTTATCTTGGCTCTTGAACTGAGAAGAACTGGATTGCCTACGGCCTTTGTCGAACCCTTTTCCATTGGCATTTTTCATGAATTTCTTGAATTGCCTGGTGATGTAGGACTTCATCTTAGAATCTTCATCGTCTGAAGACTCATCTGTCTCATTGCTCTTGGCCTTCAGTGCCATGCTCTTGCCTTTACCCGACTTGCCAATTCTCGTCAACCCTAGCTCGTAGGTTTGTAGATTACTAACCAGCTCAGTCAGAGGAATCTTGTCAATATCTTTTGATTCCTCTATTGCCGTGATCTTGGCATGGAATCTCTCGGGCAGAGATCTGAGCACTTTTCTCACAATTTTGGGTTCAGGAATGGTTTCCCCAAGATTGAAAGCTGAGTTCACTATGTCCTTGAGCTTGGCATATAACTCATCAAACGACTTATCCTCCTCCATCTTAATTTCTTCGAAGCTAGTAGTGAGCCTCTGTAGTTTCAAATCTTTGACAGCCTTTGTTCCCTCATAGGTTGTCTGAAGGATGGTCCATGCTTTCTTAGCAGTTTTAGTGAAAGATATCTTCTTGAACTCCTCATTTGTGACCACACTGAATAAGACATTCAATGCTCTGTTGTTGAAGTTTTCCGCCTTGAGCTTAGCTTCATCCCAGTCGACCGGCGCTTCTTTAGGCTTGGTTCAGCCTATCTTCACAGCTTGCCACACCTTCTCATCTAGTGACTACAAGAAAGTTTTCATGCGTACTTTCCACTATGCATAGTTAGTACCATCAAACAATGGAGGTATAATAAGAGACTGACCTCTATCCATGACAAACAGGGGTTAATGGATCACTCACAAAGATTAACCCTAATCAGAGTGTGCCTGCTCTGATACCACTTGATAGGCCAAAAACGTATTAACCCTTTGTGATGAATTAAGTTGATTAATTAGCCAAGTTATTAATTAATCAAATTAACATGCAAAGCGTGGTAGCACAAACAAATCACCAATTAAACTAAGCATGCAGCGGAAATTAAATGACACGGTAATTTGTTTACGAATGGGGAAAACCTACACGGCAAAAACCCCACCAGGTGATTTTAAGGTCACCACTCCCGAAAATTTCACTATTATCACAACAAGCGGTTACAAGTAAAGGAATCTCAAGTACCTTACCAACCTACAGTTGAACCCTTACCCCAATACCCAATTAGACTTGTTCTGTAGTGACAATTTCTCCTTTCAATGCACGGCTCCCAAGTACGTGACTAACCAATTGCGCGGATCCCAGTACGCGACTTCAATCACCAACTAGAGAAGATTTTTGGCTACAAAGTTCTTCAATTCATCCACACGATGAAGATCAAGAAGATGCTTGGTTACAAAACCCTACGGTGCAAAGACACAGCAACTTCTTCACAAGAGAGATGAACTAGGGCAAGAACTTTATCTCAAGTCACAATTTGCATGAACAAGGATTTCTCAATGCTTGTGCAACTTGCGTCCACTTTGACGGCCCTTAAAATAATCCTTTTATATGTCTAGGGTTAGGAGAAAAGAAGGTCCAAAGACACATCCACGGATTGGAATCAAAACAGAACTCATAATCTGTTTTTCTTAAATCTCGACAAATAGAAATATCGAGAATCTGTCGAGCAGCTGTCGAGCCACGGGGCTGGAACAGCTCTTTAAACCTCGACACATGCTAGCTGTCGAGATTTAATGAAATTGCACTTTTCAGCTTATTTCTTGGACAAACTTGATGATTTCAACACTTGATCTTGAAACACAGTTTCTTGAAGTATAAATCTCATCCTAATTCTACCAAATTACAAGTAAAGTGCGTTTTGTCAAAAGATTAGCCAATTACATAAATAATGAATGACATATGATCTTAACAAGTGAAACACATATGTCCTAACATATTCAAAATAAAACTTTTTAAAACTCACTATTTTTTTTTTTTTGAGAAACCACTATTTTTTTTTTCTAGCTACACCTTTTTCCAAACAATAGATTTTCAAAAAGTTGAAAAAAATATAGGAAATTCCGAATGGACTCTTAACCAGCATTGATTATCTCACACAAACACACTACTTGAGCCTTGCCACAAGTCCAAAAAAAAACTATTAAATTTTATCTAATCAGCTATTACAATTTCACACCCAACTATTTTTCCTTTTAACCATGAATGTGCTAATCATGTAACCAAACACACATTGATTTCAACTTCCTATTTTCCACTTCCTTCCCTTTTCCCCAAGGGTCGGGAAGAAAGGCTCCCATTGCAGTTAAAGAGATGGGGTTTTATGGAAGGATATTTGATATTAAAGACAGCATCAAGACTAAAGCATGTCATTTGGGTTCTCTTTTTTTCCTAGGGGTGATAGTCGATTCATCTTTGTTAATAGAGTTGTTGCTTTTGTATTTGATTTTTTTTTTTTTGTTGCTAAACTGCTTTTATATTTGATATATGATATGGTTGGGATGCATTTTCATTACATTAATGTTGTGGATTTTTTTTTTTGGAAAGAACATTTGGGGTTCATGTTGATTTGGTTTATGATGTGCTTTTTTTTAATGAATATGGTTCTTTGATTTTCTAAGTGATTTTGAATGTCTAGAAAATCTGGACATTCTTTAGAAGGTTTGGACGTCAAATATCCAAACCACCTTATAATACTCAAATTATGTATAAATTACGAAAATCGTGGATGTGATATTCAAAAATGTGGATATTTATTGGAAGGTCTAAATGTCATATGTCCAAACCTCTAGGATTTTCTATCACCTAACAAAATTGTGAATGTTAATGTACACAACTTTGAATATTCTCTAGAAGGTCCAGATGTTAGATGTCCCAACCTCTTTAGAATTGTGTATCACCTAACCAAATTGTAGATTTAGATGTCCAAACCACATTATGATACTCAAATTGTGCATAAGAAACGTGGATGATAATAAGTCTGATATTCACAAATATGAATATTCGTTGGAAGGTTTGGATGTCAAATATGCAAACCTCCTTTGGTTTGTGTACCACCTAACCAAATGGTGGAAGTTGATGTACAAAATTCTGGATATTCTCTAGAAGGTTTGGATATTATACGTCCAAACTACCTTATGATACTTAGGTTATGTATAACTTAACCGTCAAAGAATGCACTCATAGACTCAGAGTGTTGATTTGTAAAAAAGATTTGCTCATTAAGTCAACCTAGATGGGACTATAATTTCATAAATAAGTTAAATAACCCTTAATTTAAAATAAAAATAAAAAAACAATTAAATTATAGATATTGGTTAATTATACTAGTTACCTAACCTTTTCCCTTTTAAGAATAAAGTATATGCGTGAGAAAAAAAAATTGCAATTTGTATATGCTATGAAATATAGGGATTTTTTTTTTTTATTGGAAATATAGGGAGTTAAATTGGTGGCTAGTTGGGGATTTCATGATTTGTGGACTATCCATCAATCATTTTTTTTTTCTTTTGATTTTATTATCAAACCTAGCTTAAGTATAGTCTCGAGGTCTCCTAGCCTAATTGAGAGTCAAAATCATGACTATAACAAGAAATATGAGTTTTAAGGTTTGATTATGTATAGAAAATGTGTTGGGAACTCTTACAGTGCCCGTCTTAAAATTGTATGTCATTTACTTAGTGGAACATAAAATAAATTTGGCTTTTGGTTTTTGGTTCTTGGGGTAAAATGTCACATTGTGATGTATCTGAATTTCTGCATTATGAATAATGCATAAGGATGAAATGGATTAAGTGAAGTGTGTTTTTGAAAATTAGAAAAAACGTGTTTTCTAAGTTTGGGAAATAATTTTGAGAAAACCAAAGACTGTTGCAATGTAACCTATAACGACCACATGATTACTTTACCATCTGGATCTTATCAAATTATAGGCAATATATTCTATTGCTTGGTGAGGGCATAAGCATAAGGATAAACAAATAAAAATTGGAAATGTGAAGCTATCTATATAATATCTAAAAGTTGAAATGTAGCATTTATAGTTGCTATGTTCTAAACTTCTTTCTATCCACTTCGGCCCATTCAACTTATTTCGGTCTACTTCCACCCATTCTACTCACTTCCGTCCGTTTCAGTTTACTTTGGTTCAATAGATCCATTTCAGTCTATTTAGTCCATTTCAATCCACTTGAGTCCATTCGGTTCAGTTCAGTCCATTTCAATCCTTTCAGTCCTATTGTACTTCATCTCTTTTTTGGAACTGTGAAGAGCAAACAACTCCTCACTTCCTAGCTATCAAGTATACCCGTTGTGTCCAAGATATAGTAAAAGATCACATGGAGTACTAATTTCGATGGTGAAAATCAGCAGTTTACCAAATTAAATTTCAGCACTGCCTTTCATTTACAAACTGATGGCCAATATGCACGAATCACTCATATTTTATCAGTTCATAAAAGAAAGTATTACATCTAGTTAACTCTAATGGTAAAATCTCAACTATAATTTAGTTACTAATTATTAGTATAGATTTGTGAAGAGTTAAAGATTTTAATTACGTTGGTTACTTCATATAAGAATAGAATAAGCAATTAGCCTAGGAACAAGTTCAAGCTTTTTCGATAAGAAAATGAAACAAGTTTGAACATATAATCTAGCTTGATGATGAACACAAACTTAACTCATATTCAAAATAAAATTAAGTGAACCAAACCTGAACTTTTAAGGGAAAAACCAAAAATGCCAATGTTGAAAGAGAACTAGAGTAGGCTCTGTCAACCTAACCTAGTGAGAACAAACATCAAGAATAGCTTTAGCCCCAAATCATCACAACTAAAAATAGTAAATGTCTCCAGGCTTTAAGAACATTTTTAATGCATCATCAAAAGACAAGGGAAAATCACTTTCCTGAGGTTTTCGGACACCATCGTACATTGTAGTGTACTCATTTATGACAACGTACTCATATCTATAGTTGTATAATATCTTTTTTTGCAACAAAATCTACGCTGTACAACAAAATTTGATTTAACAAGAGGCTGAATTTATTCTGCAACAGCAGCAAATAATGATATAGAAAACTAATTGGGACATGAACTACATATAGATGGTGTGATTTAAAGGAAAAACAAAAATGAAAATATTTAAAGAGAACTAGAGAAGGCTCTGTTGTATTAGCCAGGCGAGAACAAACAAGAGCAATAGCTTCAGGCCCAAAGCAATGTCACAACCAAAAAAAGGATGATAGCCAGTGCAAAACAGAACCCAACAATTGCCATGAAAGCCTGGAAACAGTTCAAGGAATGAGATACTTGTAATTGAACAAAACAAGAATTTAAAAAAAAAATTTAGTGTCGCTTACCTTCCCCTGAGTCTCAAACTTAAATTTCACAGTGAACCATGACAATCCTGTGTCTACAAAAGGTGCAAGGGCAAGCGCTCTGCATAAAAAGAACCTCTATAGAATCAAAAGACTGTTAAATTTAACACAAAAAGAACTTCTATTCAATAAGAGCGATTACAATGGCATTTAAATGAAATCAGCAGTTAAACAATATCATTATGAAATAAAAGATGGGAAAAACCTAGAACAATGTTCAAAACCTATAGATAAAATTTGTTTTTTTTACTGAATATAATATGCCAGTATCTAAAGTAGAAATTTTAAAACAATTTTTTCAGCAATAACATTTTTGCCTTGGAATCATCGTATTATCATATACTACATTCTCACAATGTTGATCATGAGATTTACAGCTAAGATTGAAAAGAAACAATCCCTTCTACTGCATCAAAGAGACAACTTATTTCAACAGCACTAGATATAGATTTAACAATTTATTACACGTGGCTTTCCCTTTTTCTCCCATTATTGTGTTCTTGTATCTGCTTCAACCAACAGTATAGTTGAGCAATTATAACTTCAACAAGCATATATTCCAAACAGCTCATATATATATATATATTGACCAATGGTTCACATGACTCAACTTAAAACAATATCATTTTGTTCCATTTTTAGTAAAATAGTAAAGGATATTCCATTATCATACCAGCTGAATTGCTTATTCAAGAATCAAGAAACATCATGATGTCCATACAAATTACTAAATTATTGAATAAAATTTGAGTACTGGCAGCTCACCCGCCAGCTCTTATAAGCTTAGTAACTTGGCTTCCGGCCCACACCATGGCCATTACTTTGAGGAATCTGAAAATGGCCAAAAGATTCACGACATCTATTAATTTTTTTCTATACAACTTCTTGATCATTTATGCTTCAGAAAATAATAATAATATATTAGTAGTCACCTTTCAACAGCCGCAAGATAACCCATCCTTCCAGGTACCGGAGCAACATAAAACCTAAAAGCAAGTGTAGGTTGTAGTTATGACGAGATATATTCAGAACACCTTCCTGAGTACCGTAGATTCTAAACAAAAGAGGTGAGATCCCTACATTTTCCTATTAAGTCTTCAAAAAAATTTCTACTCCTAGAATCAACATAAGTTAAATTTATTCCTCAAAAATATAGGATTCAATAAGATCTTCAGTATTAACAAAATTCCCAGTGAATGGAGGAAGAGTATTTTAACACCTATATCTAAGAACAAAGAAGATATTTAAAACAATACAAATTGCTCTAAGAACAAAGAAGATATTTAAAACTATAAAAAATTGCTGTGAAAATAAACTTATAAGTCACACTATGAAACTTTAGGAGATAATGATCAAACAAAGGTTTTTTTTATTTATAGGTAATCAGAAAGCTTCTATAAATGATAGAAAAAAGAGACGTACAAGAAGTTCATGATGATGAACAACAAGAAATAAAAGGAAAAAAACAGAACAATAAACCGAAGGGATTCAGGAACTAAGCTAAGGGAGGACAAAAATTCAGAGATAGAAGAACAATTAGTAAAACCCCAACAACAAGACCACTCCAAAAAACTACGATGGCATAAAAGCTTTAACTCAACCAATGTCTTCTCTTTGTCCTCAAAGGATCGACGATTTCGTTCCAACCACACAATCCACATTAAGCACCCTGGAACCAAGTTCCAAATGTCCGACTTATGCTTCCCATGCCACTGATACTAGCAAGATAACAAACCCGCCACCGATTCTGGCATAACCCAAGAATACCAAAGGCCTGAAGCATACAAGTCCATAGGGAATGAGTAACAAGGCAATGAAGAAGAAGGTGGTTAACCGACTCCCCATCACTACAACACATACAACACCTATTAGCCAAAGGGCATCCCTTAAGCATTAGATTATCCAAAGTGAGGATCCAACCATGAGCAACAGACCATAGAAAGAACACCACGCGCTTAGGAATCTTTGGTTTCCAAACCCCCTTCCAAAGAGGCCCAGAATTCGAAACACCCCGAATCACAAGGTAGTAAGAACAAGTGTCAAACTTACCATCCCCTTTAAGCCGCCAGTTAAGGGTATCTCTCCTACTACCCTAAGGAATACAAGTTTGGATAAGCCGAAGAAGAGAATACGAAGCAGCCAACTCCCAATCTTCAAAAGCTCTATAAAACGTTAAATTTCACACTCTAACAGTACCCCCTTCTGGAATCCATAAAACCTCAGAGATACAGGCATCCTTGACCGCTGAACACACATAGAGCTCAAGATAGAGATCTTTTAGAGTAGCGTCACCAATCCACCTATCATGCTGAAAGCGGATACGAGTGCCTTCCCCCACTACAAAAAACAGATGCTTAGAAAAGCTCTCCCAACCTTCGGTAATGCTTCTCCATAGGCCAAACCCATGGGACCTCCTGCAAACATTAGTACTCTACCCCCCTTGACACTCACCATATTTTGAGGAGATAACACGACGCCATAGGTGGGTAACTTCATGGCCATATTTCCACAGCCACTTCCCTAATAAAGCTTGATTAAACAGCACCACCTTTCTTATCCCCAAACCACCCATCTCAACGGGTAAACACACCTTATCCCATGCCTCCAAAGGATATTTGAAGCCCCCCTCAGAATACCCCCAAAGGAAATTCCTCTAAATACTTTCCAATCTAGTCGCCACCGCTTTAGGAATAGTAAAAAGAGATAAGAAATACGTTGGGAGACTTGAGAGAGTACTTTTTAGTAACATGAGCCTACCACCCTTAGATAAATAGAGATGCTTCCACCCAGAAAGCCTTTTCTCCATCTTCTCTAAAATAGGATTCCAAATCGAAGCTATCTTAAAAGAAGATCCCAACGGCATCCCCAAACATTTCATAGGTGCAAACTGATTTTTGTTCCACTTGGAGGAATTAAATTCAAAGCAATCACCTGGTCATTATGCAAGGACGTTTAGAGAAGGTGATGCTGTGTTCATCCTTCAATTGGGGTCGAACACACATGGCAAGTTTTTTATGGTTTTTGAACTTCTTCATGATCAACGGAAGGGTAACATTGTGATACCTGAGGGAAGGTTGGGTTGTGGCTAGCACTACTTTGGCCTAAACCTGAGGAAAATAGTAAAACCAGACTCTCTTTTTAGTCAGGGATCATCTCAGAGAATTCAGAGTGCACCAAAGGCTGAGGCGGCGGTGGTGGGTGACAGACCTCATAACCAAGGCAATGCAAAAGATAAAGGTAAACCAACCACAGGTATTCCCAATAGAGATGCCTCATCTTCCTATGTGTCAGTGGTGGCAGGGAATCAGAAAAACACCAGTAGTGGAAGGGTTGAAGGAAAGAAGAACTCTGAATTGGGTGAGGTGAAGACTTTGTCAGATCCCAATCGCTCTACCTGTAAGAAAAGTGTCCTAGGACAAAGGGAGCAAGTTAGAGCGAAGCCTGTGTCAGATCCAAGCTGTGATTACCGTGATTCCTGCAAGGCAAGTACTCTCGGTCAGAGGGAGCTTCTCAAGGCGAAGGTTTTGTCAACGTTATAGGTAATTGAAAGTGATGGGATGAAATCAGAGCTATCCTTGGACCTTCTTATGCGTTTGGAGCGTAAGTTAGATGGGAATTGGGCTATTGTGTGGTCTGAGGTAAATGAAGTGGGCCCAAAATCTTTAAATCCCTCAAAGCCCATTAGACATAATGTTACTCCCTCCAGCCCTTTTATTTCAGCCAAGCCCAAATTAGTGTGGAGGCCACGCCAAACCCCAACAATGTTAAGCCCGGCCCACTGCCAGAGCTCTAAACCTGATCTCGTAGCCCACGTTTTGGGGTCTCAACTTCAGACGCCGATGGAGATCCAGCTTCCGATAGTGAGACAAGAGGGCGCGAGCTCAAGGGGTGAAGAGTTGAGGTCGGTGAGTGCTTGCGGTGACCCAATGACCGAAAAAGATGACTGAGTCTAGTCCACCCTCAGATTGGGTGTCCAAGTTGATGAAAAAATTCTGTAAAATGGTGGGTTTCCCTATTGTGAGACATGAAGCTCAATGTTTGGCTCTTTTTCGCATCCTGAAACAGGTATGTCTCAAAGTGAATGACGAAGGAGTGTCTAAGAGACTTGCTAACCCAAGGGCACGAGGCCTCAGGGAGCTTAAGGGGCTGATTTCTTTTGTTAATTATGATGGTGCCTCTACTAGGAGTAGGATCAGAGTTTCTTTGACTGATTTGGGGGTTGTTAGTAGTTTTAAATGACACTACGACTACTTTCTTGGAATGTAAGGGGGCTTAACAATCCCTAGAAGAGAGAGGTGTGTAAGAATCTTCTAAAAGAGTGGAAGTGCGATATTGTTTGTCTTCAAGAAACGAAAGTATCTTTTATCGACGGGGCGTTTGTTCGGAGTTTATGGGGTAGACCGTTCACTGATTGGACTGTTTTGGATGCTGTGCAGTCTTCAGGTGGGGTCTTGCTGATTTGGGATAAGAGGGTTTTTGAGAAGTTGGATGTTATTGTTGGTCAGTTTTCAGTCAGTGTATTATTGAGAGGAGTGGTGGATGATTTTGTTTGGGCTTGTACAGGTGTGTATGGCCCTAATGACAATGGACAGCGGCCTACTTTGTGGGAGGAGTTATCGCAGGTGCGCGCCAGGTGGCCCATGGCAAGGTGTCTAGTAGGTGATTTTAATATTATCAAGTACCCAAGTGAGAGACTTGGTTGTGAGTCTTTTAGCCCTACTATGTTCGCATTCTCAAATTTTATAGAGAATAATTCTTTAGTTGATTTACCTTTAGAGGGGGCCTCCTTCACTTGGTTTAGAGATTCTGGTCTTCCCTCTATGTCAAGAATTGACAAGGCTTTGGTTTCTCTTGATTGGGAGGAGCACTTTGAGAATGTATCCCAACAGGTGCTTCCTCGTGTTCTTCAAGACCACCGCCCTCTTCTGTTGGAAGCTGGTGTTGTTCGACGTGGTCAAAGTGCCTTTAAATTTGAGAACATGTGGTTAAAAGATGAGGGCTTTGTTGATAGACTTAAGCAATGGTGGGATGGTTACAGTTTTGAGGGCTCTCCAAGTTTCATCTTGGCTCAAAAATTGAAGGCTTTGAAAGCAGACTTAAAAAAGGGGAATAGGGGAGAGTTTGGTGATTTGGCTTTTAGAAAGAAGAACAAGCTGACTGAGCTGATGGGGTTAGATGCGAGAAAGGAGCTAGTGGGTCTTTCAAATGAGGATCAAATTCGGTGCCTTCAACTCAAAGGAGACATTGAACAGTTGGCTTATCTTGAGGAGACTTCTTGGAGGCAAAAGTCTCGGGCCTTGTTTGTGAAGGAGTGAGATAATAATACAGGGTTTTTTCATAGATTAGCAAACTCTCATAGAAATGCTAATCAAATTAAAAGGATTGACGTGGATGGTGTTCTTTATGAGGATGAGCTTGATGTGCACTCTCAGATAGTCCTCTTTTATCAAGGGTTGTATAAGGAAACTGAGGTGGAGCGTCCTACTATGGATGGGTTAGATTTTGCTTGTATTGAAGAGGATGAGTGGGTGTCCTTAGAGAAGGAGTTCACGAAGGAGGAAGTCATCCAGGTACTAAAGGAAATAGAGGGTGATAAAGCCCCTGGTCCTGACGGCTTCACCATGGCTTTCTTTCAGAAATGTTGGAGTGTCGTGGAAAGGGATGTAATGGATTTTTTTGATGATTTCCATCGCCACTCTATGTTTGAACGGTCTTTGAATGCTTCATTCCTCACTTTAATTCCTAAGAAGTGTAATGCCGTTAACATTAAAGACTTTCGCCCCATCAGTTTAGTGGGTAGTGTGTATAAGCTGCTATCCAAGGTGTTGGCTAATAGGATGAGGGTGGTTTTGGATAATCTCATATCTGAGACTCAAAATTCGTTTATTGGCAAAAGGCAGATTCTGGATTCAGTGCTCATTGCAAATGAATGCTTGGATAGCAGGTTAAAGAGCAGAATTCTAGGTGTGGTTTGCAAGCTGGATATTGAAAAAGCTTATGACCATGTGAACTGGGAAGCCCTGTTTTATTTGTTGGGCCGGATGGGTTTTGGGGTGAAATGGAGGGGGTGGATTAAGGCTTGTGTTAAGACACTAAGAAGCACAGACATTCCAAAATCCTCAGCATGTTTGTGTTGAGCATCCCTATCTGACACATGTCCATGTCAGCCATGCCAAGAACACTTCTACACACATGTCCTCATTGTGTTGTGAGGGAAAATAATTTTTTTTTATTAAAAAAAATATTCCTTTGATTTTAGATATGCTTTTAAAGATTTTTATAGTTATTATTTATTTTAAAAACTTGAAATAAACATAAAATATAACTAAGAATGTATATAAATTACATAATTAATTGTCATATCCCCTATACCGAACAAAAAAAAAAAAAATTAATTGTCATATTCCCATTGTGTCATGTGCTAATTTTTCAAGAATTTTCATGCCGTTGTGTTTGGTGTCATGTCATGACTATGTCCATACTTCTTAGTTAAGACACGAAACAATAATATTGGATAATTAATTTAGGGTATGTTTGGATACTGCTTATTTTGCTAAAACTGAAAAATTATTGCTGAAAGTACTGTGGATAAAGGTAAAAATTAGTTGAAATAGTACAATGGGACCCATGAATAGTGCCAAAAAGTGCAGTGAAACCCATGAATGGTAGCAAAAAAAAGCTAAATAATGAAATAACTTTCATTTTTAATCTCTACCCAAACGCACACTTAGTTTTATGTTAGGTTAGTCTACCACAAAAGCAATTTTCTTAGATATCTAATGGAGGATATAAAGAATCCTAGAAAGATCTCCATATGGTTTTGTTGATATAAGGAAAGCATATGATAGAATAGCTAGAGAGATTGTGGTAGGTTTTTGAAAAGAAAAGAATTCCTCTAAAGTATATTAAAGTGATTAAGAATATGTATGATGGAGTTGTCATTAGTGTGAGAACAAAGGAAGTCATTACAAATGAGTTTCCTAGATTTCAAACTAATCAAAGCAATGAATAGGATTTATGCATGTTTTGTATTTTCTGATGTTACTGTGCACACTGAAAGAAAATGGCTAGATATTAATTAAAAATTATAATTTGACTCACCAAACCAAGAGAAACGTTGTAAGATAGTAGGCAGTATTCAACAGCCCATAGGACAATATTCCCGAAATTCCATATCTCTTTAATTTCCTCAATATCCTGCCAAATTGAACTAACAAGATTAAGCTCTTGCTGGCATGCTACACCATAAAGAAACCAAAGAAATTAAACATATATCGAAATATGTATTCCATTTCTTTGTAGTTTTAATTTGTTGTCTTTTTGGGCACTTTCTTCATTATAATGTTCACTGCTCAAAGAAAAGAAGAGAGAGAGAGAGAGGGGCCATTCTCATTCAAAGCAAGCTATAGAATAACACACAGAGCCATAGGAGTTATCATGCACTTAAGAGGACAAGGGGAAGGGAGGAGATATTATGGTCCTCGGAGAATTTCTTCTCAAGCATCTTCCCCCCATGCTAGCAAATGATGTTGACATAATATAATTACAATTGGATTAAGACTAACAAATTGCAAATAATTAGGGGTGATCACAGATCAATCGGGCTCAGATTAAGTGTCAACCTATCAACCAACCCACATCAGGCTTGAAGACATCCCACCCACTATCAACCAAGAAGGCACAGGTCAGCAACCGATCCAAGAAGGTTATGTCACTACCATGATAGGAATATAAAACTATGGTCATGCTTTAAGATGTGTAGGAAAATGAGAGGTTGATCATGAGAAGGAAAACAAACAAAATAGTCATCATAGATCCTTAAAAACAAGACCACCCTTTTTAGATATAAGGCCCCGTCATTTTTTCTTAACCACTAGATTCAAAAGATTCAATATAGGTATACCCTCGAAGACCTTTAGAGAACAAAAGTGCAATAAATTGTCATTGATGAGTTCCAACAATATGTAGAGAGTAATAAGTATAACAAATCAATGCTAAGGAAAATGTATTTTCTAAACATAGAGTGCACTTCCACCTTTTACAAGCACCAGTTTAGTTCTACAAGAGGGAAGAAACAGAAGTATGCCAAATTGCCACATGCTGTACTAGACACAGTTCAGAACAAATTAAATCTACAAACAAGCAAACCCTGGCAATTTTTCCAAGCCAAGAATGTTGCAAATCAACAATTCCAGAATGTGGAAGCCAACAACAAGGAGTTCATCATATTTAAGGTTAAAAAAGAAGGAGAAACAAGGAGTGCAGTTTAACCCAAATCTAAAGTCCCATAGCAAAATTTGAAGAGAATCAATTTTTTTTTTTTTAATAAGTAAAATTTGAGGAGAATTTGTTATGTTTTTCAATCATTCTACTCTTTTACAAATGGATCTGATTGGAAATTTTTTTTTCTTATTACAATATACCAATGAAACAAAACTAATTATTGTGATGAGATGCATTATTGGAAATGGGGGAATCAGCATACCTTTCATGGCAATCAGTTGTACCCTGCTATAACTTGACCTGATAATTTTCCAATTTGCTTTTTTAGTCAACAATTAAGACACTATCATTCTTGAAAAATAAAAGGAAAAAAATGGTCACAAAAATTTATAAAAAAAAAAAAAACCAAAAGTGATTCAAAGGATTCTCTATCAATTTTAAATATAATATGGGTAGTTATTGACAAATAAGACTTTCCCTTGGAAAAGTATTTGGAAGGTGAAAGCTCATTCTAAGGTTGATTTCTTTACTTGGACAACTGCTAAGGAAAAGATCCTCACTTTGGATTATTAGAGGAAGAGGAATATTTGTGTTGTTAACAGGTGTTGTGTGTGTAAGAATGATTGGGAACCGGTGGATCACCTAGTCCTTCATTGCTCTTATGCATATGACCTTGGGACTTTTGTGTTTAGCTTGTTTGGTATTTCTCGGGTTATGCCAAAACAAGTGGTTGAGATGCTAGCTTGTTGGCATAGAGGCACTGGGCAGCATCAAGCAGCAACTGTTTGGGGGGCTATTCCAGTGTATTATGTGAACTACTTGGAGGGAACAGAACAACTGGAACTTACGAAGGGGAGAAGCATTCTATCAAAATACAAATTCCTGGGGTGACTCATGTTCAGAATTTGTTAGTTCCTTAAGGAGTGAGCCTTTGGCAGCATATTAGAAATGGATGGGTACATTTGCTAGTTTCTTTGTTTTGAGGTCAGGTATGGACCTAAGATCCACTTCTGGCATAACCATAGTTGTGGGCATCTCTCAAACTATTTTTCATAGCTGTTTACAATAGCTAGAAATAGAAAAACAACAGAGTCAGATTATCATATGGATTTCTTGGGAGGCACTGTTAAGTGAATCTGTTTTTTTTTTTTTTCATAGCAGTTCAGAGCTGAATATGGGTCCATTCAGCTTCTTGGATGTTTTTTTGATAAGTAATAAGACTTTTATTAAAAGAATTGAACATCATGTTCACGATGGTGAACACTTTGAACAATGACCCAAATACAAGAAAGTCAAGGCCTAAAGGAAATAGAAACTAAAAAATCAGATACAGCAGTACAGTTCGTACACCCCCAAACACGAGACCAAAGAAACAAAGTACGAAAAAGTAAACATTTTAGATGTTCCAAAGTTCTCATCTTATCTTCAAAAATGCGGGCATTACGTTCCTGCCAGGCTAACCACATTACACGTTGGGACCATATTCCAAATGGTGGAACGATGCTTTCCAAACCAGTTTCTCCAAATAAAGAAAAAAGAGTTCACTGACCTTGGCATTACCCATTGAATCCCAAACACTGCAAAAACTTCACACCATAAGGCATGAGAGAACTTACAATGAAGAAGAAGGTGGTCCACTGATTCCCCATCACAGCAACATAAGCAACACCTATTAACCAAAAACTGACCTTTCTTAATAAGGTTGTCAATGGTGAGTATCCCATCATTAGCTGTTGTCCATAAAAAGAAAGACACCATCTCAAGGATCATGCCCACTAGAATAAACCATGAAGGTGAAGATAGTTGGTTTGGACCATCTCAAGGATTCATGGCTTTCGTGTGCACAATTACTACAAGACTTTGAGGGATGGATAAGACAGTAGATTTCCTTGGAAAGCTATACGGCGAGTTATAGTTCCTCAACGTGTTGCTGTATTTACTCGGACAGCAGCCAAAGGTAGACTGTTAACAATTGACAATTTGAGGAAGCTGGAAATTGTGAATACTGATAGGTGCTGCATGTGTAAATATGAGGAATCAGTTGATCATCTTTTCCTGCACTGTCAGGTATATCAAGATCTGTGGTCTCTGATTCTTTTCTTCTTTGGCTTGGGCTGGGTTATGCCTAGATCAGTAGTTGATTATTGACATGTAGGGGAGGGCATTTTAGAAAGAATGACAACAATGCAGCAACATGGAGGACAATTTCTTTGTGTTTGATGTGGAGTATTTATAGGGAGAGGAATGCACACACACTTTGAAGGAGAAGAACACTCAATATTTCAGTTGAAGTACCTGTTTCTACAGTCCTTATATAAGTGGGAGAGGATTGCCTGCCCCTCTACATCAGAACATCTTTTTTTAGATTTTCTAGATAAGCTGAACTTAAATTGATTTTGTTTTCTTTTTGGCTCTTTGCTTGGATACTTCTCATATGCTAAGGTAGCACCCCCTTTTGTGCTTTTTAATGCATCGATATACTTATCAATATATATATATATATATATATATATATATATATATATATATATATATATATATATATGATTAAAGGTTTAAGCGCCACCATCATATATAATGGTGAATTAAACAAACAAATCGATGCATGTAAAACCTTCCTATCGTACTTCAGCAGTAAAATGTACATCTAACCCATTCCATTCCAGTACTTATGGTGATTATTCCTAGTACTTTTTTTGCTTTATTATGACTTAGTAATGCATTCTATTTGCATACTACAACATTACGGTCAATACAAGTTATCCTGCTAGTACCTGATTATAGAACTATCAATAGCAATATGGAAATCACCATTCAAAACATGTTGGAGGAAACCCGTCCCATCAATGCAAATCATAGGAGAGGCAAGAATTTCCTGTATGAGATTGCCAAAGAAGAATCAACTGATCAGCACACTTGTGCTCAATTTATTTGGGAAAAAGAAGAAAAAAAAGTCTCTTGGTAAAGCCATCCAGCTAAGCATTACTGAAGTGTTTCTCTTTCTTTTCACTGCTGTAGATTTCTTTGGATTTATCATCCTTGCCTTTTGTTTTTCACTCTCTTTATCTCTTTTAAGGCAGCACCCCTTTTTTCTGTCTTCTTCAAATAAGTTTTTTTAAACTATCAGAAGGGAAATCTCTCTCTCTCTCTCTCTCTCTCTCTCTCTCTCTCTCAATTAACAGTATTCTTTGTCTTTTCTTTTTTGCCTATATCCTATTCATACAGAAGTATGCACCACCACCATAACAGCAAAGCCCAAGGTGTCACCACGTTGAAATGAAGAAAGAAAGGTTAATAGTCACCACCTACTCAAATTGATTGCCAATATGCTATCTATTATGCAAAAGTAATATTAAGAAACTTTATAAGAACTTTATAAGCTTATACACCTTTAATACATATGCAACTTTGCTCATGTATTGGAAAGATTATAATTTTAAGATTTCATTAGAATAATAAACAGAACCTCCCTCCACTTGAGTTTGGATATCAATACATCAATTGATAAGCACTCCTTTAGGGTCTTACCAGTTCTTTGACTTGTACCTTACCATGCAGGCCCCTCTATCCAAACTTTTGTGTACCAGAATAAACAATGAAATTTCTAATCATTCTGTCTCTTGGCAACCCACCTACCAAAAACATAAGATAAGACATCAACTGCCTCAGGGACCCAGTTGACATCACCATTACCTAGAGAAATCTCCAATGTAAGTACTTCATTTTTCACAGCTCAAAGCAATCCTAGGATCCCAATCTCCTGCTTTAAATCAATCAACTTTCATGGTAGCTCATAAAAGAGAACAATCAAGCCTTTTGGACTAAAGAGTGGGATTTTTTAAGCTATCATAGGATAAAAAGATCTGGTTTCCTTCCATGCATTTTGACTACTAATTATTACGATTGCACCATTTCTAATTCACTTTTTCTTTCATTAATGAATTTACCAGGTCCATTTTGAAGAACTACACTGCTTGTATTTTAATTGTAGGCACAATATTAAAAAGAAAAAAACTCTTCAACATATAAAATTGGTCACGACCTGAGGAAAGTACTAGCCACATCTACGCTAGACCTCAAAAGACTAGTAAACTTACAATTAGGGCTTCTCATAATCAATTATATAGCCCAATTCAACCTAGTAAATGCCTTATGTGTGACTCAACGCATGCTCACACAACACACACTAATCCAATCCAATCAAATCAAATCCACACAATCTAGGGTAGCACAACATGCAATTAGGGAATAAAAATCAACACAATCACCTACCAGCGTGCAATCTGCTTTCTTTTTCTTTTTTTAAGATACAATCTGCTTTCTTTTTCCATGAAGGAAGATTATATAATACTATTAAACATATTGAAGTTCATTGAGTATTCTTATCAAAATCAAGGGGCGAATTTGCTCTAGGTTGTTAATTGTAACATCTTTTCAACAACAACTAAGCTTAAGATATATGGCTCTCTACAAAAATTTATTGGATTGATTTACAAATTCCAGTATGCACTCTGTCCCTTAGGCACATGGAAAACCTCTTGCAACATTTGCCTGCAACTACGTTGACAAGGCATGAAGGTTAAACTATGTATTCAACTCATGAGGTTAGATAAATTTGACCCAAAACACAATAGACTCACCATCATCATGCCATCAACAAAAATCAGTACTCAGTAGTATTCTATTGATCCAAAGAGATTGAAAGGCAAGTAGTAAGTACGTGTTGGATGAGAGTGATCCTCCTTGACTACTTTCATTTCTTTCCTTGGAACCTAAAAAACAAATGCAAAGTTGTGAATTGTTGAGAATTTAATTTTGTAGGAATGAAACAGAAATATCAAGCATCATAATATACATATAAATTTGTCTATCTCAAGTTGAATTAGTTGAAAATGTTAATTACCTTCATCGTTGGGTGGATCCGATACACCATAAGCCTAACCTCACAAAAGAAGAAAACAAAAGTGCATTCTTTTATCAGAATAGGGGCAAACTCGTGAAATCATAATATTACCACCTGAGTGTTAGGGTTGAATATTGTGTAGTCAAAATTGTTTCTTAAAATCTGCACTTATCAAACCATTTGGCATTCTACGGTAGTCTTGGGATATGCCTTCAAAACATGATTAGGTCTAACTAACAACATTGGCATGGCAAGTTTAGAAGAAAGGTGCCTCATTGTGATCGTGGCACAAAGGCACAATTTCATGTTTTAAGTGAAATAATACCTTGAAGCCCTAATTTCAAGACAAATTCACCTGGAATACAATTAAATAGTAAAGTACTACACATCCTAAGTAAATAAATAGCATAAAAGTGCCTTGTCTACTTCACCAGAAATACAATCTAGCTCAAGTTGAAACAGTGTCTTCATATCTTATGTGAGATTGTGTCTTCTGTGTTCAAGACATTGTTTCAACTTAGGTTTAGTGAAACCATATATGATACCTTTTTTTTTTTAACTTGCCATCTCATCACTGCCAGTTAGGCATAAAATCGTGTCTTGAACTCACTGTTTCAGGTGAAATAACGAGTTCAAGACACTAAGGACTGAAATCCAACTTCAAATCTATGATTGAATACAAACAGTCTTAAAAGGGCAATAAGTTTAAGAGTAGTTTTTTAAAACACAATATTTAGCCAAATGAGTCATTAACACCATGTTCAACTCCTTTTCATAGATAAAATCAAAACACGCAAGGGAAGCATACAATCACTACTGGCATACAATAATGCAGATATGGAGAGAGATTTAATCATTGTTTGTACGTATGTCTCAATCTTGGTAAGATCATTTGCTGTGTGGAACCCTTGTGCAATGCCTAATGGGTGAAAGAATTGCAAGTTTAACAGGTTGATTCTTAAATACCATTGGATTAACTCAATTATTGATTTTGGTTTTTTTTTTTTTTTCTTTTTTTTTTTTTTTGAGTCATGATCAATTTTGTAACAAAAGGTAGATGTGTAATTTTATTAAACACTTGCAAATTAAGGGCATTTTGACAAAAGGGATATGTAGACATTGTTGTAATACCAGAATGTGTATTTTACGTAGTTAAGAGGCAAATTTAAAAGCAACCTCAAACCTAAAGGGTGCAAGTAGTATTTTAACCTTTTTTTTTTGCAAGATAGTCTTTTATTAGGTCTTTTGATTAATCATAATAAGTTAAGAGTCAATGAGTCTACTATGCCAAAAGCCTTGTAGCACAACTAGCACTTCATAGCATTTCCAATGGAAACATCCAAGGTTCAAATTCTCCCTCCCCCAACACTAAAAAATATATATAAATAAATAAGTCAATAAGTCCATGAGTCGACATAATAAAGGAATACTTGGTTCACTCTAACAATCACTGTCCACACAGCCATCATCAACAACAAACTTTTCCCTTTTCTCTCTTCTTTACAACTCCAAATCAAGCTCTTCTCCTTACTTAACAAACCTCATATATTTCCCACATTCTATTATTTGCTGCTGCCCAAGAAATCCTACCCTTCTTTGTCAGTCAATCCTCTCTTTCCAAACCCTAACCCCCAACTCTAAAACCCAAAGTCTCAAACCCTAAGCCCACCACAACCAAACGTAACATTAAGACGGATTTAGCATTCCAATCAGCAGTCTTATAAAAACCCTCAAAAACCAATGCTTCATAAACAAATATTAGGCTACAATTACAAATAACACCCTCTAACTTTAATCTATTTTCAATCAAATCCATTAGGTTTCATTATTTTTCATTTATTTCCAGTCTTTTAAATTTTACTCCATTTTCAATTTGTCGCTCCATCTAGTTCCGTCCAATCTCGCCCTTATTTTTTTTTTTTTTTTCACTTTCCAAAACAATGACATGTATATATATATACACAACACACACGATAGAATTCCAACATACAGCATCCGCACCTAATAATTGCTATTTATCATCTGGTCATGACACTAATTAGTATTTGGTGTACAATTACAAATTACACCCTCTAATTTTAATCTATTTCCAGTCTTTTAACTTCACTCCATTTCCATTTTCAATTTGCCATTCCGTCTAGTCCCATCCATTCTTGCCCATAGTTTTTGAATTTTCCACATGACATTTACTACATTGTTTTATATATATACACTAGATAAAATTTCAACATATGACCTCCACTTCTGATAATTGCTCTGTCTTCGTGCCAAGACAACAATTGTGTTTTAGTGCGGGCGGGCGGGTTTGAAACCCAAATCTCTTATTTGACGCCAACAGAACAACAACAACAACAAAAACAGTGGAGATAAAGCGATGAGTTCTTCATAGTTAGGAGGAGAACTTACAGGGTTATCGCCATTGATTGAGCAGGCTGTGGAAATGGATGGTGATGATGAACGGTTGAGATTAAGCGATGAGTAATTCGATTTTTGCAAGCAATAGAGCCTGGAAGGCCTTGGAATTCTAGTCACTGAGGAAAACTCATCGACGAAACCCTTAAAAAAAGTATAGATAAAAGTATGACAAATATAAATAAATAAAGAATGAAAAAATTGAAGCGTAGAGGAGAGTCAATAGAGCGGTTGTATTTTGTTTACCGAGCGGTGATAGTGATGAAGGAGGAGTGAAGGGTGAGCGGTGAGCTTGAGTGAAGCTGAAGCAGACATGAGGATGAGAGAGAGAGAGAGAGAGAGATTTTGTGTGAAAGAATCAACTATGGGCATATAATTAGGCGGGAGGAAAGAAAACATTCCACGGATTTTTCATTTTTTTAGGAAGGTTAGCCAATTAAGACGCGGCAACGCCTGCAAATACACATGTGCATTTTGCGGAAAACTTATATTTAAATGAAGACTTCTATGTTAATATTGAACCAAATGATCAATTGACACATGTTCATTTTGCAGAAATTACTGTAACTTAATTTGCTACAAATTCTTGTCTAATTAGGAAAAAGTAAAATGAATGTAAAATACTTAAATATCATCAAATTTACATAATTAAGTTAGAATAATTAAATAATTAAACATTATAACATGTGTATGTGTGTTACTTCAAATTTAGTTGAGGCTTGATTCTCTGCTTCAACCCTACAATTGCAAGATTGCTACTATCGACACATACGGACAAAATTGTTGCTGAAATCATTGTTGCTGCCTATAACCAAATTGCTAAAGTTATTATTATTGTTACCTGACATGAACTATTCATCTACAGTATTTCCCTCGTGAGATGAATGGTAAAAAAGTCAAATTTACCATTTGCTATTCATATGTGATTCTTACTACTCAAATAGTG
The DNA here is from genome assembly GCF_040712315.1 of Castanea sativa. Taxonomy (NCBI): domain Eukaryota; kingdom Viridiplantae; phylum Streptophyta; class Magnoliopsida; order Fagales; family Fagaceae; genus Castanea; species Castanea sativa. The sequence continues at coordinate 56,596,414 of NC_134023.1, read as the reverse complement.
ACTATTTTTGCCTATAAATAGCCTATTTCCCTTTGTTTGTAATTAAAACTTAATTTTTAACTTTCATATTCTCCCTTACTTTCCCAGTTATTTGCTATTATAATCTTCATTTTTTTCTGCTTGGAAATACTTATTTTTACCACTATTTCCTGTAAGTGTTTATTTTGATAATAATATTTAGTATTCAGGATTTCTTGTAAGTATTTATCAAAATGCCAGTTCATATTGGACTGTTGATTCAAGTGAAGAGTGAGCCTATTTAGGACTTTGGGACCATTTTGTGATTCGAGCTTTGAGCTCATTCTTCAAATTGAGGAAAAATGGTAACCTATGAGCTCAATTAATTTTATAAGGAAAATAGAGATTTTATGTGCAATCCGTGAAGTCAACAAATAATGTGGGCTATAAATTTATTATATAATGTAGAGATAATATAGGTCGTGAGCCCATCTCATAGAGTGAAGAAGTTTATGAACCATGAGCCCAATTCAAAAAAATGTGGATCCTTAATACTAAAATCCAACCCATGTAATTGTATCAAATTTGGGTATGTTGGAACTTCAAAGAAATTTCAAGATCCATTATTTGTTGCTTGAATAAAATAGGTAATGCTAATGTGGGTGTCCAATAAAATTGTGGGAAAAAGGGACCCTAAAGACACATTAATATAATCAAAGGAAAATGGACCTTTATCTAAATGGTGGATTAACTAATGCATGAGGTATCTTAAAAATGAACCTTTATCCAAATAATGGACTAATAATGCATTAGATGAACTTTTATCCTAACAATAGTCAAATTCATATAATATGTTGAAGTCTCCTTGTCTTCGTTTAGGAATCAAGGCAAAGAACCTTTGTCCAAATAAAGTAATAATAATAATTCGTACAAGTATGCTGAATTTTGTTTTTTGTTCTAATTAGTTTATAAAACCAAGGGAAATGAACATTCATGTATTATTGGAAGAATTCATCTTCTTAAAATTCTCTAGAATCCCCGCCCTTGCAAAGCTATTGGATAGTTTATGCTTCACCAATGCCTCTCACAAGCTATTAAATAGTTTAGACATGAATCTATTGGATTGACAATTCAAATGGATAATATTATTTTGCATAAGAAATATTCTATATTGGAGACGATTACTGACATCTTGAACATAATAATGTTTTTTTGGTGAAAAAATCGAAGCCGATTACTGACATCTTTTCCCTCATCAACTTTTTGTCTATTTCGGTTGACTATTCTTTCAATTTTAGCAGTTGGACACTTGTTATCCTAGTATCATCAACAAAGAGTACGCAACTCTAAGATACAAGTACTAGTTTGCTATTCAAGTATTCATACTAGGACTGAGGATGCGAAGTTAGTTTTACTTTGTTGCACATTAATATCATACTACTAGCATAAAGGAAAACCTATTTGGTTATCTTGAATTAGAGCATTATCAGCTCGTGCGAAAACTATTGTTTATTTTAGCATAAAAATCTATTTTTTCTAATATACATAAGGTAAGACATGAGAGCAAGAGGTGAGGAAAAAAAATTAAAATAATAAAATACAAAACTACAATAATCGTAGATATTTACATGGTTATTATCGAGAAAATGGATTTTTGCACAATTTTACATTGATTGATGTAAAAGGTTTTGAGAGTTAATTGGGTAAAATGTGGATTTTTTTTTTTTTTTAAATTTTACATAGACTGATGCAAATGCTCTTACAACGATGTGATAATCTCTCATCTTATCATTACCAGGTCGATACTATACAAGAGAGAAGAGTATATTCCTATAGCTTTGGGGGAGCGTGGTGACCAAAAGCTTATATATTTAACTATTCCTAGTACAATGTAAACTTATTAATAAAAGTCCTTTTATCATTAAAAACCAAAAGCTTATATCCCTATCACTCACACACGGATCTTTGAGTTAGATTCCTCTCAAGAAAAAATGACATACTAACGTACATGAAATACAAAATAAAACGAATTAAATATCATGGCCTGGCATTCTTTGTAATACTTAATGATTTATAATATAGCTAAAGTGATGCTGTCAAATTATTAAACATGAATTATCTATTTCAATTATTATAGGAAAATCACAACTGACCCGATCTGTGAGAGGTGTTTTTCTGTTATGGAGGAGACCGAGCATGCTCTTTGGTCATGCCCGGAGTTGGAAGTGGTTTGGGGAGATTGTGAAGAATGGAGTTTCAGGTCCGAGGTTCAGTTGGTAGATATGAAGGAACTGCTGTCATGGCTGATGGCTGAAGGAAAATCAATAGAGCTGTTTGCATATACGGCTTGGATGGTGTGGAATCAAAGAAATAAAGTCCGTGTGAACCAACTAGCTGTTCCGCTCCATCAAGTGGCTGAACAAGCGAAACAAATGTTGGCACAATTTAGAACTAATCTGCAGAATTCTGTAGTGCAGGTCACGGACAGCAGCTATGGAGTTTCAAGATGGAGAAATCCGCAAGTTGGTTTGGTGAAAATAAACTTTGACGGTGCTGTCTTCAATGATTCTAATCAGTCCGGAATTGGAGTGGTAATCAGGGATAATAATGGAGCTGTGTTGTCTTCTTGTTCAGAAAAAATCCATCAAGCTTACAAGCCTGATGAGGTTGAGGCGCTGGCTGCCTTGAAGGCTGTGTCCTTTGCGCTTGAATTGGGTTTTCGAAGTGCTATTCTTGAAGGGGATTCTCTTAGTCTTATAAATGCTTTGAAGTTAGTGGCGTGTAGCCTATCTCCAACGGGTTTGCTGATAGAAGATGTGAAAAGAGTTGCTAATAGTTATGTAAGATTGTTGTATTCTCATGTTAAGAGAAGCGGCAATAGGGTAGCTCATAGTCTAACAAAAAATGCATTACGCATACCAAATTTTCAAGTATGGATGGAAGATGTCCCATCGCATATTGTTTCGATTTTACAAATGGATGTAGTTGATTTAAATTAATAAAACCAAGTCAGCTTCTTTCTCAAAAAAAAAAAAAAAAAGTACTTTTAAACGTGGCTACTAGTATATCATGATGAAGTAATGATTGAATTACCTGCATTGCTATTCACATCTCAGCCATCTTGCTCATATAAAACATTTACTAAAGACAGCTAATTTTGCCAAATAATATAATTTTTGGAACAAAATTTAAGAGAAATGCTCTTGGCCAAATTTAATTAGTTATGTACTACTTTTTTGAAACTCGAATTTGTCAAACTCAAGTTTCAAGCATTATGTTTGATCAAATTACCTAATATGCATGAAACTCGAGTTTGACAAACTCAAATTCAAAAAAAGTACTACATAACTAATTAAGTTTGATCGGATGCATTTCTCCCAATTTTTTTCTAAAATTATGCTATTTGCGAAAAAGACCGCTAAAGACAAAGGAAGATACACAAATTTTATTACAATGTCCAGCTGATTGATAACCAATGTTCCTAGCTGTCTATCATTGCATAAAAAATCCATCCAATGAACATTATAATAAAACTCACATTCCCACAAGGACAGCTTTCTTAGAGCTTTGTTTTCATCAACCTCTTCATTTTTTCTTGCATAGGACTTGGGCACCATATAAACAAAGGCTAAATTGGATCTCCTTTCAACAGAAGAAACTCCCAGGGTCCATTTTCGGATATCCGAATATGCGCTCAAACTAACATTAGAGAAGCTTTGCATGGATTCACCAGTCACCACCACTATTTTCTCTTATATTTCCTCTAAGCTTTCTATTTATCTGAATCTGTGAAACATTAACAAAATCTTCTGTCTTCTTTGTTTATCTTTTGCATAAAATATCCTCGATCATTTTCCTTTCATGTTAATTTATTCTTGACTTTTTTTTACAAGATTTGAATGAACTCATACCTGCTCAAATTGATAATTGTCAGATATTTATAGCCTTATTGGTTCTATGCTTCTTCTCAGTTAGTGCACATGCATATACCTAGCTAGTAGCTATAAATATGGAGGAATATATGGAGCCATAATGGCATTTCATGCAAGAGAAATTTAGAAGATAGATAAAAAGCGTGTAGTGCAGGACTAAATAATCAAGTGAAACCACTGCATATAAATCTTTGTAGTACTAAGCTAAGTTCTCTTAAGCACTGTATCATATGAAGAATAAATCATGTCTGAAGAGTCTCAGAGGGTACTGGTGATCCAAGATGCATCAAGGGATGTTAGTTATAGCGCAATCAAATGGACCCTGCAAGGCTTATCACTTAAGCCTGGAGATGTGGTTACACTTCTCGGAGTTCTTCACCATGTTAATAACCCTAGTACGTTTTCTTTCATGAGAGGGAAGCTGTGTAAGCATTCCTGCTTCTTCTTTTTCTTCTTGCCAATCATCATCATCAAGCACAATAATTAAAATGATATGAAAGTATATATGAAAAATCACAGCTATATATCACAAAGAACTGATGTTTCTAATATTTCTGTACCCTTTTCTTTTCTCTCTCTCTCTCTCTCTCTCTCTCTTCAGTGGGATACAAGAACAAGACGGATATCAATTCAATGTTTGGAGCCAACAGGAGAATTGTTGAGGAAGAACTTACCAGAAGGAGTGAAGAGTACCATAATGCTGAGGAGATCCAGAAAATTGCTAAGCAGTTTGAAACAGAAAAGGTCAGATTAAAAAGTTGCAGCCAGGCTTCATATTTTCTAGTCCTAACTCATGAAACTAGAAAGCTGTATTATATTGGTATCAGAATCTACCCATAAACTCGAAACAGGAATTTACCCATAAACCCTACCTTCCAAAGGAATATATGGTCATTTACATGTAGTACATGTACTGGCACACATTACTATAACAAACCAACACTATCCACAGTATTCCAACACATTCAAGAATAGAATAGAAGCAGTAAAATTAAGGAAATAATAGAAGTATGAATTACTTTGTAGCAGCCAACCATCATATCATGTTACGTAAGTTTCATTTATGCACATGACACTATACCTTCTGAAATCTCATCATGTATCATAGGTTTATAACCTCAATCTGCAAGCTTCAACAGATTTAAGTGACAAATATTGTCCATAATCATCTTTTAGTGTTGATTGATAGATGGGGTGACCACCATCCTCACAGGACTACTCTGTTCGTAATGGGACCTATAATAATTACGAAACAAGCACCCAAAATAAGGATAATTATTGGGTGCTCCTGAATAACATAAATAACATAAATGTGTACTCCTCTCTTTTACATAATAATGAGTTTCACTAATTAAATTTATGGTGGAACTCATCATTCATGTAAGAAGGGAGAGTACGCATTTATAGTACTCGCAGAGTATTTAATAATTTTCTCTCGAAACATATAGTTAAAAAGTAAACAGCAGCACAATTATTTTTTGAGTTTCCTAAAATATATCACAACTCTACGTCTTTCTGATTTTGAGCAAGATTGTCTATTTTTTTTTTTTTAATAAGTAAGGTTGTCTATTGGTTTCTTTAGAATCTTATATTGTTCCTTCAAAATCTTGTGCAATGGTTTCCGTTTCTATATATCAACAGATAATCAAGTTTGAAATTCAAAACATCTATGATGCTTTATTTCAACTATGCAGGTTCCTGAAAACCTAAGAACTATGTTGGATCATCCTCAAGGCTGATCCAGTGCATCAAATAATTAACTTTCCACTGAAACAAAGTACCTTTAGTAGTCGTAGTAAATCAAATTATTTGGGCCTTTTATGAGCACATGGTAAAGATTGCCAAAAAGGATTCCATAAACTACACAGGCCAATGAGACATGATTGCAAAGAATTAAATTATGTTGCCTCATCTGGATTGCAAATGAGACATGATTGATAATCATGTTCCTGCATAATATGAGTGATAAACTTCCTGCATAATATGAGAACGTGATTGAATGAATAATCATGTTCCTGCATAATATGAGTGATAAACTTCTAATATATTATTAACAGTTCAATAAAGTACTGCCCACATGATTCTTAGTATAGCAGCTTATAGGAAAAGTTTGTTACTTGATCCCCTATTAATCTAAAGGTTGGTTGGATTATTTTTGCACATGAAATTTCAGAGTGAATTCAATATAAAGGTGCATGCTGGACCTTGTCCAAGGACAGTTGCTATAAACGCTGCCACAAAGTTGAGGACCACATGGGTGATACTCGACAGGTCAGTCATATCAAAACTGTTGATCTTAAGCTGATGATTACCCAACCCTGTGTAAGTGATGAAATTGAACTTTAAAATCAACTTCTAAAAGTTATTTCATGGAATTCCAAAAGAGTTTGTACATGCATTAATTACGTAGAAGGTAAATGGTGCAGACACCGAATGATAGCACATATGTGGAGATTACTTTTATTATTTATGTTATCTTTACTTGGGTTTATCTTTAGTATTGGACTAGTCGCAAACCCGCACATTGCGCGAGATAATTTTTTTAGGGTGATCTTATTAAATATATTTGGAGTAATAAGTAATAACACCCTCTCATTTTGTTTATATTGATAACAAAATATTTTAAATTTATTTAAGAATCTGTTTATAAACTTTTAACCATAGTTAGTAAAGACATTACTCATAACTTTAGAATTCAAATTCAAATTTATAAAATACCAAAACATTTGAAATGACAAATCTCCCCATAACTCATTGGGAAAAGAAAAGGGCAAAAAAAGAAGCAAAAGACATTACTTAATATTTTGAAATACACTTTAATTTAAAATTTTAAAATAAAAGAATTTAATTTTAAAATTAAGGATAATTTTGGAACTTGCCTTAAGCACAGACAGGTTAGTACACAATATTTTAATATTAATCTAACAAATTTTAGTCAAACAAATGTAAAGTATGAAAATATTTTTTCCTTTTAAGTTTGGGGTAGAGTGTCATTTCTTCAAACCACAAGGAAGGAGAATGTAATTACCCCTATATTATTATTATTATTATTATCATAGTTGTTGTTGTTGTTGTTATTAATAATAATTGATTTTTCATTTTATTTTAAGTTAATAAAAACCTTACATATACCTTTTTATTTATTTATAAAATATACATTTTTTTAACCTTTACATATCTTTTTAATATGAATCTTTACATATACCTTAAGTAAACTCTATATATTCCACTTCTTTAAATGTGTAAAATCATAAACTACTGCTTCATAATAATAGTAGCTAATTAGTTTTATCACTTTTTTTCATAATTTCATTTATAAAGTTTTTTACTATAATCATATATTTACTGACTAATGATTTTCATAACAAATGTGTTAAATGAGATGTAACATTGTTTATAAGTTTTTTAAATGTAATTGTGTATGAAGATTATATATATATATATATATATATATATATATATATATATATATAAAGTTAAATGAAATGTCAAAAAAGGGGTTTTAAAATTTTCTAACTTTATTTCTTATGTAATTTCTATTATTACATGAGAACGTCTCCTTTTAGTTATGAATTAGAGTTTGATTAGTTTGAAGTTTAAATATATTGCTATGATTGTGTTTAATTATTTATTATTGATTCAATTTTTTAAGTGAATGTAACAATTGATTTTATTGTACTGTAAAGTTTTCAATGTTCTCCATATTGGTCATATTTATTTTGTATTTTTACTTCTCCTTACAACCTCTTTGTTTTCCAATTAATAGTTACTAATTAACATTTGATTTTTTTTCTTTGCCATCTCTCTCTCTCTCTCTCTCTCTCTCTCTCTCTCTCTCTCTCTCTCTCTCTCTCTCTCTCTCTCTCTCTCTCTCTCTCTCTCTCTCTCTCTCTCCATAGGCAACTTACTGTTTTCCAAAATTTGATGATGATTTTATTGCATTAAATATGCATTGTAGTTTTTTTTTCATATAATTTTGCTACTCTTAAGTTAGTATATATAACTATTAGTTTCTTTATATTATATTTGGTTTGATATCCTCACTATTATTATTTTTAATTTATAGTGTTTCCCAATTGGCATTTGTTTCGCACTATATTTTTTCTTTGATGTATTGGGTTTGAGAATGAGTGTGTCCCTAGTATTACTCCACTTTATAAGGACACTTTTATTTATTGAATTTAAGTAAAATTTTAATTTATTTTAAATAAAAAGGAGAGAAAAATATAAATAATTTAATGATATAGAAGATGTGGGGAGATGAATAGTGATATTAAGGTAGAAGGCAGTAGAGAGATGAAAAAGTAAAGATAAGGAAAAAGTTTGGAAAAAGTGTAAATGTAAAATTTAAATTTAAAAAAAAAAGTACAATTTTTTAAGGATAATTTTATTGATTTGAATTTAAATAAAATATTCCATGTTTAATTATTAAAAAAAAAGAGAAAATATAAATAATTTAATGATGTGGAAGATGTGACTGAATTTAAATGTTGAATAACATAAGATGAGAAGAAAAAAAAAGTAAAAATAAAATATATAACAATAAATACCAATAAAGAGAACAATTGCGCATAAAAGATTTTTGTTCTTTCTTATAACTCTAATTAAGATTGATAGTTTTTTTTTATATGTGTTTTAGTATTGTGTTTTTTTAATTTCCCATCAGAAAGTCTTTTCTTTCTCTTTTATAATTTTGGTTTGGATTAATACTTAAGCTACGTTTGGATATGGATGGTGTGTCTAGCGTTTCACGTTTCTGGGTTTTCCTTTTTCTTTTTTTCTTTTTATTGAGAAGAGCTTCATCACATGGGATGTTGTCTGTCAATGGGTCTCGTGCACTGTGCACGGGGACCCACTACCTATTTGACAAGCTTCCACCTCCACTGAAATGTGTTTGTTAGTGAGTACTGTGCACTGTTCACGAAACCCACAAACCTCTTTTTTTACAAAAACTTTCATTTAAAATGAGTTTCACGACACTATTCACACATTTAAAAATTATTTTGCTACAATATTTTCAGTTTTCAGTTTTCAGCAAAATAAGTGGTATCCAAACGCACTCTTAGTTGTTTTTGGAAATAGGAATTTGAATATGTCTACCAATTTTTTGACTAATAAATTATTATAAAATCTATTTTTTATTTCTTTAGTTTTATTTTAATTTTGGTTAAGTTAACATTGTAATTTTGTGATGATTTTTTATTATTATGATAATTTTCTTATTCCTTAAGAGATGAGTTGTATATTAAGCAAATGTAACACACTACAACAAAGTTAGAAGAATATGGTTCACCTTAAAAAATATTAATGAAATACACAAAAAAATATTAAAATGATATATTTGTAGAGATAAAAAGATTTAAAAAAAAGTGTAAAAATCTTCTTCTTCTTTTTTTGAAAAAAAGACAATGCTTGAAGTAATTGTTAATTTTTATATATTACACTTCATTGCATAAAATTTATATTTCCACATATCGCGCGAGTCTGCGGCTAGTTTCCTATAAAAATTGAATGATTCTACAAGTCTTCTATTGGGAATAAATTCTAATCTTAGGCTGCTAAATGCAAATGTAGTAGAAACATGGTGAGAGAGAATAATGAGTTGAACTCATGGTTAGTGTAATAAGCATGTGATATGATTGTGGGCTTCCTTTATAATAAGATCTTTTGTTACTCTTAGAGCAAACAAAATCACGCCCTTATCCCCACCCAAAATGTTTTCCTATAATGACAAGCTTTATCTTTTAACCTCCAAGAAATGCAATGCAATGGCCAAAGGATATGTCCCTTTAATATATTGTCTCTAATCAAATAAACAAAGGCTCTTGTCCCCTTTAGGTACAAGTTTATACGGAATTCAATTGTTTTCATTTTTTTCTTCTTTTCTCTGTAAGAAAGAATCATCAACCTTAACTAACCAAAAAAAAAAAATCATCAACATTAATTAGAGTAATAAGAAAGAACAAAAATAGGATAACATTTAACAATTAAAGAGAAAAAATAAACAATTTTTTAAAAAAATCTAAATGGCATTAACCAATGTGGAGTTTTAAAGAACTCTTGATTTACCTAGAATATAATAGAGAAAATAAAAATGAGACTAATACTAATTCTAGGAAACATATATAGAGAAATAGAAATAAGAATGCTAATTAAAGAACATTGACAATACCATCAATCCCGTTTGAAGCTTAATCATAGCTCCACTAATTTGCTGACTTTCAACTTTTGGCTGATATATATTCAGGCATTCTCCAATGCCGTAAAATTCATTATTGTCTAGTTTTACTTGAATTCCGGCAAACTACCAGATTAAATTAAGTAAGAAAATGAGCATAATGATTCTAGTGTTGAAAAAAAAAAGGAAAAAAAAAAAAGAATTCCCAAAGATTAAATTTTTTTGGCATAAATAGAAGAATGTATAAAAAATTCATCGAAAAATTGAGAGAGAAAGAGAGAGAGAACCTTTTTTTGAATTCCAGCAAACTACCCGATTAAATTAAGTGAGAAAATGAGCATAATGATTCTAGTGTTGAAAAAAGAAAAAAGAAGAAGAAGAAAGGATTCCCAAAGATTAGTAATTTGGCATAAATAGAAGAATGTATAAAAAATTCATCAAAAAATTGAGAGAGAGAGATAGAGAGAGAGAGAAAGAGAACCTTGCACAAAGCGAATGAAGGATGGTGTTTGGAAAAACATTAAATGATATGTTATTCAATATAACATGTTGGGTAACCAATTTGTCCATCGCACTCTTATCTTTCTTTTTGTACATCTCTAAAATGGCAGTCTGACGCAAATCATTTGACATTGAAGTTGACATTTTTTTTTGCTCTTTTCCACGTTGCTTGAATTGGATGCAATCTTAAGCTTTTTACTATGCCCTCCAATTGCTAAATAAGCTTCAACTTGAACTTCATCAGGAACTTTTGTACAAATATCAATATCACGACCTTTAACTCCGGCTAAGTGTGATTTAATCCTTGGAGCACCTCCATCAAAATCTCATTCACAAAAATTACACTTAAAATGACTTTTTTTTTTTTTTTTTTTGAGAAGACCATCTAATCCTTCAACATACTCCCAAAAGTGATCTTTTTTTTCTAACCATATTTCTTTTTCTTGCAATAAATATATAACCAGTATAACATAATTAGAATTAAATATATCAAATTTTGATTTCTTTTAGATTTTTACTATTCAATCCGTCAACAAATTACAGATAACATAAATTGATGACCTTATTTACCCTCACTTTTCAATTGAAATTCTTATTTTATCCTTCAATTCCATTGTCACCACCAATGACATGTTTTCCTTCTCTCTCTCTCTCTCTCTCTCTCTCTCTCTCATCATAATTGAACCCATGATTTAGCTTATACTAGCTCATAATCCATGCTTACGCTACGCAGGGGTGTGTGTGTATCCATTTGATATGCATATTCATGTAGACAACATAACATTTTAAAGAATAAGAAAAAAAAAAAAAAAAAAACCTTAGAGTTTTGCGAAGAAGTAATGAAACATAGATCTAACTTTGGATCTGAAGCACAACTATCAAACGAAGATATGAGGCTTGAAGCATATTAACATCAATTAGAAGTATATAATGACATTTGTATTATTTTTTAAAGAACTATTACATTAGTTCTTTTTCCTATATGACATATATATGAACAATAAACGACACACACATTTTTGTAAGGTTCTCATGCTAAGAATAGTTGAGTAATAAGTATTGTATTAAGATTGAAGTACTGTCATTATTGTGGTTCACTAAAATTAAGAAAGTTCAATTGAACACTTGATGCAAAATTAGACTCCAATTGAAATCCAATTTGGGTTCTAATTTGATTTTTCTCTAAGTTTTGGCTTTAAATATATATATCTAGATTGGTGCTCGTCTGATACTTACAAGAGCAAATGATTTAGTGGTTTGGTGCAATTGAAAACCAATTAGGAGTCTTCTTGTGGATTTTGGAAGGAGGTAACTAACTCTATTCTGGTCATAAAAAGATTATCAAAATGTTCATTCAGGTTATTTTAGATACAAAAGCATAAAGGATATCCATTAGTTATGAAAACTCAATTTCTTATTCATTTTTCAAGAAACAATCAACCTCCCTATGTTCTACTCCAACATACACGCTATCAATACCTATGTTCCTCAGTTTACTGCTATATTTCGAGGTACATGTATCATTGTTATTCCGAAACTTATTTCGAAGTACTCCATGTACCAAGGATGATTAATCTTGACTATCTAGGTTCTCCTTCATTCAGAGCTCTATCTAGAGATGAGCTTGCCACATGCTTTTGTGAGCATCACATGTCTTGGGGTGACACCCTTAACTTTGTCACCCGTGATTTTGCTAAGAGTCCATGGATTCTTAATATGATGATGACTTTTGTTCTCATACCATGGTCTCACTATAACACTATTACTCAACCTCATGCTCATTTTCTTTTTTCTCTCCTAGAGGGTTTTTCTATAGACTTTCCCTCACACATGATAGTATCCATACTAGATATCTATCAAGACATTGCCACATGTGATAAGCTAATTTTTCTTTTAGCTATCACTTGCATTCTCATGCATGCACATATTCCTATTCCTTCTTCTACTCCTTTCTATATGATGGGTGTTGTTAGTAAGGAATCTCTGGTTAGGAGTTTTGCACAACTGGTAGCCAAGACCAAGCAGCCTCGACAAGAATCTGCTCCCACTCAATGGGAAGTGGCTGAGTTTTGTGTTGTGGACGGTGTTGCCTATACTTCTTGACCCACCTTATTGTTTGCTCCACCATTTTCTTCCGGAGTAGAAGAGCCTCTTGCTACCATCCTTGATTAGCTTCAGCTTATTAGGGGTGATATTGGTGATATTCAAGACACTCAAGCCTCTTTTGGTGATCATCTTGACCATCTTATTGATGAGATGTGTTAGATGAACACTCAAATTGGTCAGATAGCTCGTCTTCAATCTCACCTTGGTGGCTTTATTCGCTCACTAGAGTGTGAGCCTTTTGTTGCTTCTTTTGCTAGTGAAGATGATGATAATGATGATGCTTTCGGCTTAGACTTTGATGATGATATGAAACCCTCTTAGTGATTCACTCTTTTTCACTCGTGATAAAAAGAGGGAGTAGTTTTGACTATGAGAGTGCTAGGTGTTAGGGTTAGGGGAAGAGCTAGACTAGTTGGTAAGGAGAGAGGTTGAGGAATGTAGTGAGGATTTTGATATATTGTTTACTCACTACTTGTACTTTTGGTGTTGTAACCATTTTACGTACATTATGCTTTATTTGATATATATATGATGATAATGTATGTGTTTCACTCTTTATCTCACATGTTCTGTTTTTTTTCTTTTTTTATACACATGTTTCTTGGTTTATATAACTTGTCTCTATTTCAAACTTGATGCCTTCATGGATCTTGTTTAGTGTTTCAATTAAGACAAGTTGCAAGTCTTTCATACATTGATCTCTCCTCTTTCAAAGTTTTTCAAGAGCTCATAGAATTTGTTAGACTTATGTACTTTCTGTGTAATCAATTAGGGAGATTGTTTGTTTAATTTTATCTCATAATTGTTTTTATGGTTTTGTCATGGATTGCCAAAGGAGAAGATTGTTAGGATCATATTTTCCATGCATTGGCTTATCCTTTGAAAAAAATGCATGTGGATGCAAGGGAAGTCGAAATGGAGTCACCACCTAGTTTTTGCAATGGCTTAAGAATTATGTATATAGCATCCTTTCAAGGAAGGACCTTTTGATTTTACTACCAAAGATGTGAGTTCTGAGTTAAGGTATGGTCTTGGCAAGGTGTTAGGCACCCAAAACCACCCAATCCTAAGGTTGGCTTCCTATCATTGTGTCTTATGTCTTAATCCTATTAAAGGCGCACTTACTTGTATCTAACTCACGCACAAACTAGCATACATCTAGCAATCAACATGGCATTAAACATCCCTAATCATACATCTATCAAGCTTGCAAACAAAGCCTTACCATTCATCTAATCATGCCATCACATATCCAAGGTCCTAACATACATCTAGCATGACATCAAAGCATAGATCATAAACCCTAGCATTCATCTAAGCATGCTTCATCATATTATCATCATCAAATAGCAACATGTACAATTAAATCAAAGCAAGGATAAATTAAGAGTTAAACAAACGAACGAGTTAAACAATTCAGATAAACTATGCTCGTTAGACAAGTCGAGCTTGTGGTTTCTATTCTCTAAAGCTGACTGGTAAAGCTAACTAGTAGAGCTAACTGATGAAAATATTCCCCATTAATTAGCATGTAGGTAACGAATGAGCATTTATGTGAGGAATGAGCATGTAGGTGATGGGTGCGATTGTAGGTAATGAGTACTTTGTAGAAATATTCCTTATCAACAAATAAGAGTAAAGTTTTCTCAATAGTAGAAGGACTATTAAAGGTAGAAGGGTTGGAATCTTTTCTAGATTCTCCAGGCTTGTGCCACAAAACTGCTTCTTTAAAGCTCTTCTATGGTGAATTGTTGGAGGCAATTGCACACTTGGACTTTGAACTTTGTGGAATATTGCTTATGGAGGCAATTGGACACTTATTTTGAACTTTCTAGAATACTTGAACACTTGGAGTGCCTATGGGGACAATTGGACTCTTGTAGTATTGCTATCGCGAAAATGATTATCACATGAACACTTGGAGTGCTTGTGGGCAATACTTGGAGTTTCGCTTTCATGAAAATGACTTCTCCAATTCACATGGTGACATGGAAATGCAAATATGGGAAAGGATTCTTCGCATTACATGCACACTAGGGATTTTTTGCGTAGGAAATACACATACTTACGTGGGAAAAAATTCTTCTTCACATTTTGGAATAGTATAGGACTACAGGAGCATTTTTTTTTTTTTTTGGAAAGGTATTCTCACTTGAAAATGTTATTAAAAAGTGGTGAAAATCCTTGAGTCCCATATAGAAAAGGAACAAGATAATATATGAGTTTATATGCTCATGGGCTAAACATTAGGTTGGGTTTCAGCATATGTGGACTGCGCCTTCTTGTCCAAATAATAATTTTTTATTTTTTTATTTTTTGAGTCAGTCTATGCACAACAGTTTTTCCTTGGACAATGTGTCTGTTCAGTTTTTTCTTGAACAGTGTGTCTATTCACTAACGTGTGTGTATATATATATATATATTTATAATCCCTCAATCATAAAAAAAATACTTTTTTTTAAGAAACTCTTCTAGAGAGAATATTTTGTGCATTATCATTTGAGTCAAAGAGAGAGAAAGAGACATATTTTAGATTACAAAACACAGACTTTGTGTGCTTCTTCTTCATGCTGTAAATCATTTTACCCTATGAGATAGACGTTCATGAATCTTAAAGCAGCACAAATTGTGTGAGGGGAAAAATCTATTTTAAGGAGATTGTGTCTAACTCAAGACTTAATCTATATCATTCATCCTTTACGCATTTAATCTGTGAGTTTTTTCAATTATCTTGCAAATTTCTTCATATATATAAAGTATCTATTTATTGATTTTGCCTATTACATGTATTTGTGTTATTGCTTATAATTAGATTTGTATGTTACTCCTTTTTGCTTAATCACAAAAGTAAATTGTTGAAATATATCCAACAATTAATTGTAAATGATACCTACTCAACCATAGTGAAAAATATTGTTGTTTTAGTAGAATTACTCAATAAAGAATATCCTATCATAATATAAATTCTACTAACAATTCATCCAATACTACTTCTAAAAATACAACAAATTACTTTTCATATCATCTAGCACCCAAAAAAAAAAATCTTTCATATCAATCATAGATTTTACCAGTCTCAAATTAAGACCATATTTTTCCCAACTATAACAAAATATCACGATAGAATCTCAATCCCACAATAAGGTCACGTTTCCTGACTTGCAGAATAAGATCCCTGTTGTACTTGTGTCGCACTTTGATCTCTAGCACCACTAAACATGTCTCCAGACTAAAAGAAAAAACAAATAACTCCAATTAACATTTTAACACAAATCTAAAAACTACATAAAGAAATACATTTATTTAAAAAATCACATAATTTATGTATAACAAAAAACATAACAAAGTAATAACTTGTCCCCTTAATTGTTGAATCAAAATGGCCAATTGTGATTTTAAAGTGACCATTTTCTTTGTCTGCCATGCCATTTCCTCTCTTTGCTGCTTTAATATTGTATCCTGCTTCTTTAATATTATCTCCTGCTGCTGTAGTAATTTCTTCTGTTGGCATACTCTCTCTTCAAGCTGGGTCTTCTGTTGGCATACTCTCTCTTCATCAAAAGCTATGAAGCACGGGTGCGTTTCCGGATTCAGGCGCAAGTGCAGGTAAAGGTGCAGGACTCGGCAATTTTTGAAAAAATAGGGGGCGGATGCGGCGATTAAAAATTATTTAAAATATTTTTATTTATATTTTCTATATATTGCTAAGCATACCTTTTCATATTATATAAACATATACTAAATGTAAGAGCAATAATAAATAATAACTAAAACATGATGTTCATAAATTTAAACCCAAGTCACAACTCACAACATTACAGGCAGCTTATATAAAAAAAAAATTTTTAAAATCAAATCACAATGAGTAATAGAGTGTGTGAGAGTGTAATGGAGGGTGAGAAACTGAGAAGAAAGCTTTGATACCTGAGTTGAGAGTTGGGTCAGTGAGCTTGAGAGTTGAAACTTGAAACCGAGTGATGCTGGAGACAGAGAGCAGAGGTTGTGAGTGAGTGTGATGCAGGAGACGCAAGGAAATTTTATTTAGTATTATTTATGTTTGCAATTCAATAGTATTTTTTATGTTTTAGGTCCTAGTAGTTTATTAGGCTAGTAATACTTTAATTTGGAAGCAGGGTTATTTTCATAATAAGGCAATTAGGGTTTCCTAACCAATTAGAACTAGGGTTTAGTAGTCCTTTATAAGCAACCTATTATACTCCTTAAGGAGTTGATATTTTGATGAATCAAAAAATGGTCGTTTGGTCTTTCTTTGGTCTGGTGTTGACTCTAGGTCTACCCTAAGTGTTGACTCCTAGTGGTTTCCCCGCTTAGTGCTAACTCCAAGCCAGACCTAGGTTCTGACTCCTAAGTCATATCTTTTATTTCATTGTTGTTTTAATTTTTTTCTGGTTGTCCTGGGTCAATTTTGATATCAGAGCAAACATTGATCTATCTGAAGCATCCCCGCAGTCAATCCAAAACCAGAAAAATCACAAAAAAAAAACCCATCACTGTCTTGTTTTCCACCACTAGAAAGTTATCTTTGTCATTTCCCTACTTAGTACCAAAAAGTTGTCCTATAGTTGTGCTATCCATCAGAAGACTAAATATTCAAGCAATCCAAAGACTCCAATCCAAAAACCCACAATTAAGTCTCCAAATCCCTGGCAACCACGGACAGCTTTGATACCTGAGTTGAGAGTTGAGTCGGTGAGCTTGAGGGTTGAAACTTGAAACCGAGTGATGGTGGAGATGGAGAGCAAAGTTTGTGAGTGAGTGTGAGAGTAAGACTTTGAAATTGTCTTAGGCTCTGAGTATGGGTCTGTGAGAGAGAAGGGAGATGGAGAGCAGAGAGGGGAGGCGGAGAGCATAGAATCGAGAGGGAGAGGAGAGCAAAGATCGAAAAACAAAAGGGTAGAGATTTTAGAGTTTTCCGTTTAAAGCTTGGGTTGAAACGGTGCGTTTCACACCCTTTTTTATGTTTAACTTGAATTTCGGTCTGAATCAACCGTATAGGCGCGGGTATGGACCAAGGTTACCGATACCGTACCGGTACCGGCCGTACCGACCGGTACATACCGTACCGGCCAGTGCACCCGTACCGGTACACTTTTATTTTGTACCGAAAAAAATACCGGCCGTACCGACTGCGTACCGGCCATACCGGCCAATTTCGGGCAATACCGGGCGTACCGGCCGGTACAGAAAAAAGCATTTTTTTTTTTTTTGTAAGAGCATAATGGTAACTTATTTACATTAACTTATTAGTATTATTTGTTTTTTTAGTATGCAATGAACAACTAAGCTTTCTATTTTTTATATTGTGTTTTTTTTTCCTTTTAATTGATACTAAAGTTTAAAATTATGAATAATTTGTTCTGAATTGAGGTAATGTTTTATGATAAACTTTTATATTTACTATAATATAAGTGAAATATTATATGCTTATAAACATAGTTCTAGAGATTTTGGTGTGTGTGTGTGTATAAAATAGCGGTAAACCCGAAACGGTACACCGGTATTGACCGGTATCCGAAATATATTGTACCGGTGGCCAAACCGGTACAGCCTCCGGTACGGTATTGACTTCCTTGGTATGGACTGAATCGGCCTATTTTGGCGGTTTCAGCAGATATGACCCGATTCGGCGCGAATTGGCGCATATCGGGAAACGAAAAAAGCGACGTGGCACCGATGCGTGGGCAGCGGTGTCGCCCACCACACGCCGCATTGAGCAGCGTCGGACTCCGGTGCAGCGGCTCTATAGCTGTGTCAGTGCTTCATAGATCAGAAGTTGACTTAGAAATTCAGTAGCAATATATGCAACAAAAAGCTTAGATAGTTGAGATAAAAAAATGAATTGAACAAATAAGTAAAACTAACCAATATCATTTTAGAAAGCAACCCATTATAGAAAATCCACACAATCAACCATTTAAACCAGAGAAAAAGGAAGTTATGAATATGGATGCAAATAAGTTGTCAAATTTCGTGCAGATTAAGCTGCTAAAGTACAGACATATGAAGGGATG
This sequence comes from Castanea sativa, assembly GCF_040712315.1. NCBI lineage: Eukaryota > Viridiplantae > Streptophyta > Magnoliopsida > Fagales > Fagaceae > Castanea > Castanea sativa. The sequence continues at coordinate 56,577,707 of NC_134023.1, read as the reverse complement.
AGGGACTTTACCTCATAGTGAATTCAAAGGAAGAACCTCTCAATCTTTTGGGCATAGAGAAGAGTCAAATTTAGGTTTCAGTTAAAGTAAATTCAGAGAGAGAATCCTCTGACTCTTATGGGCATGAAGAAGAATTTTTTTAAAAAAATGGTATAAAAGCCTACTACAAAAAATAACTAGAAACCCAAGCCCAAAAAGAAATACATCTCTCTACCATCAACTTAACAAATCTCAGAAAACCCACTAAAACCAAGTCGAGGCACTTGATAAAAGAAGAAAGAAAACCTAGGGATAAAAGGTAGCTAAAAAGCCCTATGTGGCTAGTGAGAATTGAACCTAATCATAAAAAATAGAAAATAAAAATAATGCATGAATCAATAAAAAGAATTTGGAAGAAAACTATGTGAAATGAATGTTTAAAAGAAAGAAAAATGCAGATCATTGAGGGTGATGGATTGGCTTCCATACCTTTCATCTGGGGACCTAAATTTGAAGCAAAGAAATAATAAGTAAATGTGCAATGCGACCACTAGACAGAGAAGAGTAAGATAAATTGTCTTGCTACGAGAGATGGTCACCGGAGACTAAGAGTTAGAGAACAATGAAAAACAAAATAAGGTTATTACTGAAGCGATAGAGTGGATTTTGTGGAAATGGAGCCCTACAATAACTTCAAGTTTGGCAGCTCCTTATTTGGTGTTTATTGCCCATGAAATGTCTTGATAGCAAACTCAGTAGCATTGTTTTTGGAGTACTTTGAAAGTTGAACACTGAAATGATATAAGATCATGTTAACTGGGCTATTTTTATATATGTAGACAGACACGATTTTGGTGAAAATGGAGGAAGTCGGTTTGGTTTTCTATTTGGACAATTGGTTCTCAAACATGGTTAATAGAAACAGAATTGGCTTTCCCAATAGTTCAAGAGAACTAAGACAAGGAGATCCTTTCTCCATGCTTTTTTAATTTTGGTTATGAAAGTACACAATGGGATGTTACATAATGTTGTGGGCTGCATTTCAAGTTGGGAAAGAGTAAAAGGGTTATGGAAACTCTCCTCTCTTTTTTTGTTCATGATACAATACTATACAGAGGTAGTGTACATGGGTTGTTAAAGTCATTGAAAAGTACAAGTCTAAAAAAATCTAGCATAGTAGAAAATGAAGACTGCTTAAAGCAGTTAATTTCTTATTTTATATCACTGCCCTCTATGCACTCCCTCAATTCCCCACTATCTATCCCAACATGACCATTCAAGTCTGCTCCAATAAAAACCTTTATCCTTTTTGATATCCCTTGAATATACTCTTTTGTATCGCCCAAAATTATTTCTTAATGGAGTCTTCTAAATCTATTTGAGGAACATAAATGCTAACTGAGTTTGTTGTCACTTCCCCTAGACGAGTTATATTAAAAAAGGTATATCTCCTATTTTCTTAATTTGACAACTTCCACTTTAAAGCTTTTCTCTACAACCATCCCTACCTGAAATCTATTGCTATCATTCCCTGTATCTCACAATTTATACTTAGTATGCTCAATTTCTCAAGATTTGTCACCTACCCACTTAGTCTTCGAGACTATCTTCTTTATATACAACCCTAAATTAAAGTGTGGGAGCATTTGCCCACTTCTCATTGCACCTACATCCAATGTCCATTCAGCAAGGAGGTTTGGGTATTTGAAGCTTGGTTCATTTCAATCAAGCCTTGCTTGGGAAGAGGCTTTGGCGATATTTGACTGAGAAGAATGCCAACTGGTGTATAGTAATTGCTACGAAATATGGAGCATGTGGGGTAATTGGATGACGGATGACTCAACAGTGTCGGTGTCCCCTGAAATTAGCTTAGGGAAATACATTTGAAGTGCGTGGAATAGGCTGGCCCCCTTTTTAAAGTTCGTCGTGGGGAGTGGTGCTAATATTCTTTTTTGGTTCAATTGTTGGTGTGGGGACATGATGCTTTTCCAAACCTATTCTGGTTGGCCAGGGATAAAAATGCTGCAGTGGCAGAGATGTAATGCAGTCACAGGATGGGTCTGTTTTTTGAAATGTCATATTTACAAGGTCCTGTCAAGACTGGGAGTTGGAATCTATGCAGTCTTTCTTCAACTATTTGTATTCTGTGAAAATAGGAGCTGAAGAGGATCTTTTAAGATGGCCCCTGACTACAAGTGGAGCTTTTGAGGTTAAATCTTATTATAAAGCTCTATCTCCTACTGGTTATTATTCTTTTCCATGGAAGCCTATATGCAAGGCAAAGGTCTCAAGGAAGATAGCTTTCTTTGCGTGGACAATTACTAAGAGGAAAATTTTAACCATGGATAATCTCCATAAGCAGGGATTGTGTGTGGTAAATTGGTGTTCCATGTGTAAACGGAGTGGTGAGTCTGCTTATCACTTGTTACTCCATTTTTGTTTTGCTTAAGATATTTAGTCTATGGTGTTTAGTATGTTTGGGTTAGCTTGGGCGATGCCTCAGAGTGTTCTGGCCTTCCTAGTGTGCTGGACAGGAAGTTTTGGCCGTCATCAAAATGCAGTTATTTGGGGTGCTATACCATCATGTGTCATCAAATTGCATCATGCTATACTTTGTTTAATCTTACATTAAAGCAAAACATGTCATGTACAAAACAGAGTATCAAAAGGCAAACGCAGATCATATCAGACAAATCTTAGCATGTCTAGTGAAATGGAAAGAGTAAAACACATTTGATATTAAAAAGGGATTAGATGTGACAAGTTCAGCGTATGAAAAAGGGAATAACACCAGCCTTTCATTTATATTTACCGATTCCAGCTTGCAAATGTTTAATCTCATCATGAACGACAACCAAAAAATTGTAATTAACAATTCTGCCCACTCTTTATAGCAAGCCGACAACAAATGAACATCCAAGAGCAGTATATTAACTTCACGTTTACTAATAAGTTATAACCACACAACAATATCTAGTATACATAAAGAATAAGATCAAACTGATAAAAGTAAAATGCTGAAATTTTGAGTTGAATCAAGCTTATACCTGCATTTCCTCTTCCTGCACTCCCCTTTCAGAAACTGCATCATTCGGTTTGTTAAGTAAGACAAGGTTCTCCACATAATTATCAACATGAAAATAGTATGGCCTTCCACCTATCCCCAAATTCTCAACTTGTTGGCTCTTAGGGTCATATGAAGAGAGCCCCCAACCTCTTGTCAATTCTGCCTCCACTAATATACTGCCATTCTTCCGGAGACCTAAAAGCCGTATAATTTCTTTGTTGACATCAACGGCGAACAGTTTAGTCCAAGAATCAACGACGCCATAATCTTTCATCACCCAAATGGCACAACAGTTGTCTACATGCCTATCATCAGCAAAAAATAATAGAGAAAGCGACCCCCCAATTACTGAGGTCTGAACAACACTGTCTCAATGCAGCATTTGGCAATGATATCAAGCGAAAAATCTCGTCACCCAAATCAAACGACAAAACTTATTGACAACTACTTTTGCACTCATCATATACCCCAAAATAGACAGCCCCATTTAAAGAAGTTGCCGGTCTACGCCAAAAGAAAAGAGGCATTGGTAATTCTCCAACAGCCCTCATTGAGAGAGTAAATCTCAATTAGAATTTAGAGGTGGTTTGTCCTCTTCAGACATATAGTTTCTACAAGGAAATGCAATCCTCACCACCTTATAATCATTAGTCCGCGAATCAAACCCGAATGCCGGACGACACGTAACGCGGCCGTGTGTCTTGACAGTAATGCAAGGCTTTGGAAGGGTGATACATTTTCTAATAGAGGGATTCCAGAGAACAGAGCGCTCTTGTTCGAAAAGACTGAACAAGCCATTGGCGGATACAATTAGCATAAAATGCTGGATACGGCGACTCGTGAGCGGGAACTCAATGTTTTGAATCTGATCAAACGAGTCGTTGTTGTCTTCAATTAATTTGTAGTGCTCTACGTAGGGACTATCGACGCAGTGCCTAACAAATAATTTGTTGGAGTTGGAGGGAAGTGAAAGCGATTGAGTGTGAGTGAGGTGGGAATCGATGAAGGCAGAGCTTGTGATTAGAGAGTTCCATGATTTTGAAACGCTCCTGAATTGAATTAAGGATTTGACGGGAAGTCTGTGCAGAATTTCCAGCACCACTTCCTCTGGGACATGACATGCTCCTTTTGGTTCGGACTGTCTCTGCTTTTCTGCGCAGCGGTTTTGTTTTGTTGTATCTGTAACAGGCAAAAATCAAATCAATTACCATATCTTGTATTTTTAGACTTTCCCACTCAAATGAAATAGTTTAGTGCCATGTTTTTCTAGTTAATACAAGTTATACTATATTCCGTTTTTAAACAAACGTGTAGGGGTATCTCATGGGTCAGTCTAAGTCGGGTTTGTGCCTAATCCGCGATTGACCCAACCAAGTCAAGTGGACATCTTTCAAACTCGCCACTAATCGGTGAGAGAGTCAGTTCGGATTGGTCGGATCTTCGTCAAATGACAATCAGAGGAGATTTGGCCGAAACTCAGTGGATTTGGGCAAAATCCAGCTGTGTCTGGTAAGATCTCCTGGATCTATACAAGATCTCGATGGATCTCAACAAGATATGACCAAGGAATTCCTCAGACAGTGGAGAATGGCAGCCTTTTGGTGGTGGAATTGATCGAGTTGATTGAAATTGAGTTTCAATGGAATGACTCGCCAACTGACGACTTGTCGGAATCAGGTTTTGGATGTCGAAAACTGCCGCCAACCATCACAGGAGTCGAATCGGGAAGTTTTCAGATTTGGTCGATCAAATTGGGCGGGTGGGTCGAGTCCATGGGCAATTTGGACCACCCTACTTATGTGTCATTGTCTTTGCATGGGTGAGGTCTTTATTTAAACTAAATAACCCGTTTCCAAACAATACATCAAACAATATTCAATCTCACATTTTAAAGATGCAATTTTAAAAAGTGTCAAATTATCTTTCTAACTCTTGGGTATTTTTACATTTTTATATTTATAATACTATGTCTTGTCAAATTAACCCATGAGAGTGGATTAAGATGAGCTTATTTTCGCCTTATTTTTTTTGGTTAATGTTGTTTAAGAAATAAGTTGGTAGCTTATAATTGTGCCTAAAAAAAGGTTTAACAGCATAAACAAAAATAAGTGGGAAAATAGAATGTGCTTCCTATATTACTCTTAACCCGCAATAAATATTAATGTGCTTCCTCATAAATGTCCAGGAGGTTGCCATGCCAATAGGGCATTATCACTTAGTTGAAATATTTTAATAAACGTTCAACTGAAAATTCATTCACTAGAACTCACGTTTAGAATGAAATAACTTCTAACTCTCATGTATATGCGGATCATTGGATCCTTCAGGCTTCAACATGTCTTCAATTGATGAAATAATAGCACCATTTTGAACCACTTTTTGACATCTCTCTCGCCTACTGGCAATAGATATTTGATCCACAATTTCTATGACAGATAAAAAAAGAGGTAATAATTAAGAATATTTTCCACAAAATATGTTAAAACAATTGGTAGCATGAAGAGGAAGTGAGACCACAGAGAAATCCATGCAAATTGACGTTGACAAATAAGAAACAAACAGGATTACAATGTTCCACACTTGACATGCGTAGTTACTTTACAATTCTAAAAAAGAAAGCCTTGATGCATTTTGTATACCTCATATAGTTCAATATTGGCATACATGCACTGCACTACTTGAAAGACAAAGAAATACAAAGCCACAAACAAAACACCCACAACACAAGTGATTCATAAATTTGAAGTTATCCGCTAGAGACATTTCTCAGTAGCCTTAAACCCACATTAAACAAATCAACAACATGAATGAAGAGACAAAAGTTTCAAGTTCATAAAATTGACAGCATTTTTCAAGGACGATCAGACATTTGACAGACAGCAGGCATGTTATTCCACGGACAAGAATTAAGCCCCCATCCTTGACTTGATATAGAAGTTCCAGAAGCCAGGTGCTTGTAGTCAGTAGCAAGATCATCACCAAGAAGTGTTGCAATAGCATCCGACATTATGCTTTGTTCCTTAATATAACCAGAACTCTGCTGAAGCCAGTCTGATGCAAGTAAAACATCCGGCCGACTAAAATTCAACCTAGTTGTGGTTTCTTTTTCCATATCTAGTGTCGACGCTGGGTCCACTGGTTCTGATTTCACAGCAATACCTGGGGAACAATCAAATGTAACATAAGAAACTATAAACAAAATAAGTAAAATATTCCGAAGAGATCTATCCTGCTTTGGAAGAAGTTTGGAAATCAGGTGTTCAAAGCTTTAACGTATATATTTTTTTTCATATAATTGTCTTGGAGGACACCAATTATGGATTCCAATTTTCAACTGCTTAGACCGGGGTGGGGTGTGGGAGATGAATTTAATAATATCAAGAATAATTCAAACATACATTTCCTCACAGTTTTGCACCAAATATAGATATGATGAACTTTGTCACATTTAAGACCACGTAGAGATGCTCACCAGTAAAGGTCTCAGCAGGCTGTTGCTCATCCAATGAACTTCCACATGCACTGATAGGAGTGCGCTCACTGAAAAGTGAAGTTGCAGAATGACCAAGTGGAGAAATAGGATCCCCACAATCTTCCCATTCTGTCTCACAAATGTTCAAAGTGGAACTGTCCGCTTTATCACCAGGAGTAGCACTGGATGAGTTTGAACTCTTGTCAGATGATCGATTCTTTACACTTCTCAAAGTCTTTGACTCATGAAGTAAAGCATCCAGCAGACCACTATTACGTGGGGAAGAACAATCTGCCTCAAATGCACCAGATGGTGGAGGAGACTGAATAAAAGCATCAACTGACTCGAGCAAAGGACGTGGGAGAGACGTGCCCCAGCTACCTAAATCAGTTTCTGGATATTGGAGTGAAGGGAGCTCCAACTTCAAAGCCCCATAAGTGGGCTCAGAAGCAGAGGAATTGCCATTTGAGAGGGAATGGCTACCCTGAATTACATCAAAAGATTGTGAGTTCTTAGTGGTAGGATCAGAATCAAGAGGAGAAGACAATCCAATTGATCGAGCAACTTTATGACAAGTGTCATCACGAAACTGCTCAAACGAGTGGAACCCATTTCCAACACTACCACTTGAACCATGGAATAAATCAGTTGATTCTCGAAAACGCTTCTGCCGAGGCAACATTGGTGGCAGGGTACAGTAAGGAGAAGAACCAACACCCTTTAACAGCATGTTACTCACAGAGATATCAGGAAGTTCAGGGACATAAGGTAAGATACCCTGATTGGCCGACAAATTGTCAAATATGACATCAGGTATGTCATAACCATTACTTTGCAAAGGATCATGCTGTCCTCTATCCTCACCATCAACTCCACCAGTGTTTTGGTCATGTTGACCCTCCTGAAATGCTTGCACATTAACTTCAGGAGGATAAAGAGGTAAGCCAGCCCGTTGACGTCTCTTAATTCGAGTATTCCAGTAGTTCTTTATCTCATTATCTGTACGACCAGGCAACTAAAAAGAGAAAAAGAGACCATGGATTATGTTAGATGAGAATTTTACATTTTTAAAGAACAAAACTTGAAAAACCTATAAACCATTCATGGTGACAACAAGATCATGTTGGATATGCAAGACTAACTGGTGAACACGCCAAACAAATCACATATGCAAAACATATAGTGAGAACAACGATTTTATAATTGAACTAACAGACCGTGGGTGTATTACATGTATATCCAAACAGAAAAGTTCCTAAATTTTCAGTACTCACTGATTATTTTGGATTAGATGAAAGGATTTAGATACATTAATCATTATTTTTTATTTTTACTGTTTGACTATATGCTCAATTTTTTACATATATAAAGAAGATGAGACAAATGAATCCACAGATGCAGAATAGACTATCATGATATCATCAGCTCTAGCAATAACACAAAACCAGGATAAGTCATTCACCATTGTATCCGCCACAGGACTAAAGTTGGTGTGCATCCTTCATCTAGGTTTGGGTCATGAAATTTACAATACAAACCCGCCTAACCCAACCTGACCCACCTATATTTAATTTATATTTAAATTTAAAAATATATATTAAAAAATATATTATATAATTTTGTTATTTATTTTTTTCCCCTCTTCCTAAATAAAACCCAAGCCCTAAGTGTTTCTCATATAGTTTGTGTTTATTTGGCGTTATGCTCATGTTTATTTGGTTATAAATTTGCACTTGTGGTGGTGTTGTTCTAATTCTCAATTTAATAATAATATTAGTATTTTTTTAAAAAAAAAATGAAACCCATGGGTCCAACCCGATCCACGAGGGTTGGGTTGGGTTGAGTTGGGTTGGGTTGGATTTTTTTAACCCACCATGGTGGGTTGGGTTGAAAAAACTTCTCAACCCGACCCGACCCGACCCAACCCAACCCATGCACACCCCTACGCATGACTATGTGACCACTTCATCTAGGCAAAGTCAACTGCTATTACTCTTACTCAAGTCCCAAATTGACATATCCTATCTATCATAGTTTTCCATGAAGCATAAATTAACGGTATCTATGAAGTTTTCAAATTATTATTGAGATAAACAACAGTAAACTGTAGTAATTAAAGACACTTGTTGATATTTTTGAATTAATAATTTTTATTTTATTTTATTGATAGGTAAATCGAGGGAGGGGACTGATGGGGTTTGAACCCCAATGCCCAAGCATCACCAAAGGTGTTGTAACCACTGGGGTATCCCTATGGTTTGAAATTGAAAATAGCCCAACTCTCAGTATTTTGGGTTTTATCACTACTTAGGGTTAACGAATACACAAAATTAATTGGGTTAGATTAAGATGTGTGTGTGTATATGTACATATAACTGAGGAGGAGGGTGGGGGAAAGATGATGTGGATAAACTAAATAAACATATCACATGAAAAGTAACATGTAATTATGCATGATGGAGGATTAAACTAGAGTTCACCAAACAAATCAAAAAAATATTTATCAATACCATTAGGAGCATAGCATATATCCTTATAATGTCTAGAAACAAACATGTGATATAAGCATTTCCCTTGTTAGGAATCTCTACATGCAAAAAGTACAAATATATTAAACCCCCCCCCCCCCCCCAAAAAAAAAAAAGAGTGAAAAAGGCACAGTTATACCATATCAAAAACAAGAGAAACATATTACGCTTACATGTGCCGCCATCCGTGCCCATTTGTTTCCCATCTTGGCATGGAGTTCAATAATCACTTGTTCTTCTTCTGCTGTAAATGCGCCTTTCCTCAAGTTTGGCCTGAGGTGATTTGCCCATCGCAATCGACAACTTTTGCCACATCGGAACAACCCAGAATGCTTTTGAACAGCATTCCAATTCCCCTCCCCATGCTTCTTGACATAGTCCACCAAAATTGCATCTTCAGCAGATGTCCATGGCCCTTTTTTCAGAACAGATCCTCCACCAGAACTTCCTCCACTACTTTCATTAATCAACGGAGACTCAGCCTGATCCGTAGGGAGCATCTCATCATCACTGTCATCTCTTTTGCAAGTCATTTCTCCAATGGTGACAAAACACCAAAACCCGCCTTTCCTTCCACAAAAAGGGTATGATGAGAACCAGAACAAAAAGGGAGGATAAGAAACAAAATTTAACACAAAAGTGTATCATCTATATCCTTTTTCCACTTTACAATACTTGCACTCCTCCTACCACACGCTCTATTTTTGCTGTACTCTCTTTGCCAAGCAGGACAAACTACAAGTCGAGCTAACATAAAAGCACTGCTTTGAATGAAAAGCACTTTCATATCATAAAAACAACTGAACATCATTCATGGATAATCACAGCTGGAAATGGAAACAAAAATAGTTGTTATGATTGCAAAAGCAAATTTAGGTGGAAAGAGTCGAAATAAGACTAGAAGACATGGCAAAGAGAAGGTCAAAACAGAAACATTAAAAACTAATGCAGAGTAATAACTCAGGAAGCATTCATTATGAGTAATTAAGCCAACATTGTAATACGAATCAATGATGGCATCATAAACCACAAAAGTAAGAAAAAGATCTCTAAAACCCAAAACAACAACAAACTCATCTCCAAAATCATGAAAAAACCAACATAATTCTTAGTAGAAGTCAATTTTGTTCAACAACCTAAACTCCCTTTTTTTTTTGGCAAAGAGAAGGTCAAAACAGTAACATAAAAAGCTAATGCAGAATGATCACTCAGCAAACATTCATTATGAGCTAACAATTCTAATATGAATCAATGATGGCATCATGAACCACAAAAGAAAGAAAAAAAAAATTCTGTAAAACCTAAAACAAATACAAAACCATCTCCAAAATCTTGGAAAATCCAACATACTCCATAGTAGAAGTCCATTTTGTTCAACAACCTAAATTCCCATTTTTTTGGCAAAGAGAAAGTCACAACAGTAACATTAAAGACTAATGCAGAGTAATAACTCAACATGCATTCATTCTGAGTAATTAAAGTTAAGATTCTATTATTGAATCAATGATGGCATCATGAACCACAAAAAATTAAAATAATAATAAAATAATAATAATAATAATTTTTTTTTTTTTTAAATCTGTAAAACCCAAAAAAAAACAAACCCATCTCCAAAAATCATGAAAAAAACCAACATACCCCTTAGTAGAAGTCAATTTTGTTCAACAACCCAAACTCCCATTTTTTGGCAAAGAGAAGGCCATAACAGCAACATTAAAAACTAATGCAGATTAACAACTCAGCAAGCATTCATCATGAGTAATTAAGCTAACAATTCTAATACGAATCAATGATGGCATCACGAACTGCAAAAGAAAGAAAGAAAAAATCTGCAAAACCCAAAACAAAAACAAACCCATCTCCAAAAATCATGAAAAAAAAAAACCAACATACTCCTTATTAGAATTCAATTTTGTTAAACAGACTAAACTCCCATCTTTAATTACACAATAAATAAAGTCAGAAAAAAGTGAATTGCACTCTGATTTATATAAGATCATATAATACAAACAAAGAAGTTAACAAGTTCAAAGATCCGAATTCTCATATAAATTGCCCAATATATCATTTTAGCATTTTACAAATCCAATTCCACCAAAAGGGTATCGAAATGAAAAAAAAAAAAAAAAAAAATTACCTGAATTAGACACAGATTGAAAAACTCAGATTTGGCGTCCGATCAAGCTGAGAGCTGAGAAGAAGGTAACAATGGAAGACCTACAGAATTAGACAAATTGGAATCAAAAAAAAAAAACCCAAAACTAGAGCGAAAGAAACTAACAAATCAGCTCAGAAACAAAAACCCTAGTACAGATTAAAAAAAAATGAATAGCTAAGAACCCTAATTTTCAGGAGGAATTAGCTCAGCTTAGCTAGCTAGCTAGCGAAGCTCAAAGCCATGAATAGTAAAAGACAAAAAAAAAAAAAAAAACGAAAACAAACGCCGAGTGACTGTAAATTCTCTCATGGATCAACGAAACGGAGCTGAAGAGAGAGAGAGAGAGAGAGAGAGAGAAGGCGGTCCTGACCGAAGAGTCTGGAACAGTTCGTAGAGGATCCGAGCGCTGAGTGAACAAAACATCGAGATCCGAACAAACACGCACGAACGCAGTGACACACACACAAACAAACACGAACACAGTTTTGAGAGAGAGAGAGAGAGAGAGAAATGAAAGATAAAGAAAAGGAAGGGGGGGTGTTGAGTTGATGAGAGAGTTTGCAGGGGAGAGGGAGGGAGATTATAGAGGCGAAAGAACTGGACACGGAAGGATCTTGGGGAGATATCAGGATGACCGAGTACAAACTTCTACTACCCCCCTTTTTGCCTTTTTGCCTTTCCACCACCTTGCCTTTTGTTGCCTAGTTTTTCCTTATTTCACTTTCACTTTATTTTATACCATGTTTTAAACATTCTTTTCTTTCCTTTTTTGGCTTTGTTTGCCTTTTATAATAAATACAAAGTTTAGGTACGACTTTCTCGACATATTTTTATTAGAGGTGGGTTTTGACAAATTCAATATTAGATTTTTTTTTTTTTTTATCTTTTATACTTGTAAAATTTTTAGAAAATTAAATATTAATAAATTGTTTAAATTGCAAGTTTTTGTAATTTAAAATTATGCATAAAATATAAGCTTATTAATCGGATAATAAATAATATCTGATTGATACAAAATCTGATACGTGTATTGAAAGTGTAAAGAACGTGCAATTCAACGATTAGATTTTCAAAATATGTAATAATATTTATGTTATTGAGTAAAGTGTTAGAACAAATTTTATAACTAAATTTTGTCCTTATAATAATTTTAATTTTTTACTATTTTATAAGCGTTTTTTTTATAATATTCACACCCATATCTCTTATTTTATTTGATAACAAAATAATAATAATAACTTTATTTGTTGAGTTAACTTAAATAAAATTGGGTCTAATATTTTATGGCACTAGACCTATCCAAAAAGTCAAAATCTTGTATATCCTTAGCAAATAGAACCTAGCTATATGAGGCTGACATGGGGGCTTTACAATCATGGGGCTCACATGTCAGTCTCACATAGGCTTTATACACTAGGTGTATAAAGATATCTTCTTGTCTAGTACTTTAAGCCATCGAGGCATTATTTGGATAGGTATTGGACCTATGTTTTGCTTTGTTTGTACTGGGGATAGTAAGAATTTTTATTAATAAATTTAAGTTTTGATTTTAAAGAAGAGATAAAGATGATATATTAGAAATTGAAAATTTTATTAATTTTCATTTTTAGAAAAAATATTTTAGTTTCTCGACGTTGAAAGGGGGGAAATTAATTGAGATAAAAGTGAAAGTCTTTTTTTTTTCTTTAACTTTAAACCATTTTTAGCCAATTATCAATATGTGTGAATAAATAAACATATGGTAATATTAGTTTTAGTTGCTAAAAAGGACTGGAGGACTCTTAGATCTAATCATTATATGGAAATACAAGTATTTGATTAGTATAAGTTTATGTAATTAATTATTTATTGTAATTTTTTTCTAGAATAATTATAAAAAGGCAATGAACGTGAGGGAATCTGATACATATTTATGGGAATATTAGTAATAATTCTAGTCCCTAAGAGGGACGAGAGGAAATTCTCTTTTTTTTCTAAGTAGTTATGAAAGGGCAAAAAACTAATGAGGGAATTATTGAAAAAACTTTATTAAGAGTGTGGTAAAACATCGTTCATCTAACTTAACTAACATCAGCTAAAAGTAAATTATTAAGGGTGTGGTGAAACATCCTTCAACTACACAGAAAAATAACTAACATATCTAGCATGTTTAGCAAAGTTGTGAGTTAAAGCATTACCTAATTTACGAGCATGAGCAAAAGCGACGTGACCAAAGGCAACTAAAAAAGACAGGATATTAAAAATCAAAGTGAAAGACTCCTCCTTACTCTTCAATTCTTTAATACATAAACTGACTCCATTGTATTTTTATTATTATTTATAGATAAATTTAGCATTCGCACTAGTTTAACTTTGCCTACCTAATGCACGAAAATTTTATTTTTAACAAAGGTTGGCATTTGTACTTTTGTAGTATGGGAAATCGTAATGTTATATCCTCAATAATCAATTACTTATTGTGTTCAATTCTAAAAAAGAAAAAAACTTATTGTGTTCAAACTTCAAACAATTAATTAATTACTCAGTTACTCTCCTATAAAAAAAATTACTTAATTACTCAATCTTCCATTAGAGCACTAGCATCCGGAGTTGCATAAAAGTTGCTATTTTACAACCTAAAAAGTTACTTTATCTATTATATCATCCCACTTTACAATACACTCAACATCCTAATTTTTTTTTTTCCATACAACATAATAAAATAATATAAGTCAATACAATAAAATAAATAACTACACCATAAAATATTACGTATAAAATACTTTACTAGTAACCAGAAGAGAGAGATGAGTGAATAAAATAATGTCTTTTAAGTTACATTAACCAAAAGAGTGAGATGAGTGAATAAAATAATGTCTTTTAAGTTTACATCCAAGTGAATAGCAGGTTGTAAATTAAGCAACTACCTATAATTGGGTTATATATTTTTTTAGATATACAACTTTGGATGTGGCATGATTTGGGGCACAGAAAATATACAACTCTGGATGTGGCATGTTTTGGGCACAAAAAATATATATCTCTAGATGTGGCATGTTTTGAGCACAAAAGAATGAAAAGATGTAAATAGCCCCTTGGGAGTTTTACACCCAATGCCAATGCTCTTAGAAGAAAGAAAAAGAAAAAATCAATCAATCAACCATTGTTGGAGGTGAGGGTGTGTTTGATATTTCATTTTGATACGTGGGATGACTTATTGCAAATCTCTAATAATGCAATACACTGTACAATGTAACACATGCATGGCCATGGACTGGGCCGTGTGATGCAAACGCCGTTAAGCATTGACCAAACGAAGTTGGCTTTATTCTTTCCTTTCCTGTGCAGAACTTCTACTGATCTATTTGTATAATCTTTCCCAAAATATTAAATTAAGTACATGTCCCCTTTAAAAAAAAAAAAAACAAACAAACAAACACAAATTAAAGTACACTTCTTCCCCCTGAAAGATTGGTTTTTTTTTTATCAATATTTTGTTTTTATTAAAAAAAAGCAGTGTATTAATAATGACATTGAAAATAATTGTATAATAAAATGTATAATTTGATATTGTTTTCAAGTTAACTTTGATAATATTTACGTATAAATGGTTACTATAGAATTATAGTTATAATTTGATAATTTTGTGAGTTTAACGAAGATTGACATAAGCAATAAATTAATGCTTGATGTTTATCTAATTATTAGAAATCAACATAAGCGGTGCTCTTCCTTTATTCTTGAAGGTGACTCTAAACTTGGGATCAAGACTCTCAAAAGTGAAGAAGACTCTTTCCCCTTTCGAGTTTCGACCATAACCTTGGTTTAGTCAAGGCCACCACATAAGCTAGTTGTTGTATTTCTTTTTCTCATATCCGTAGACAAGGTAATTCTATTGATCACAACTTAGCTAAACATGCTAGATTTTTTGGTGTGGATGAGAAATGTTCCTCCACACCTCTTTTTTTTTTTTTACTTTTAACTGATAAAGGTTGATTTTTTTTTAATGAAATTCCAAGATTTTATTCTCAAAAAAAAAATCAAGTTAAAAAAAATGTGAGATTGTCATTATCAATATAGATTGTTGCATTTGATAAGTACGAAATTTATATTCTACAATGCTACAAATGTCAAATATGTGTGTGTATATATATCCTACAATTTGAAGGATAAAGATAGGAGACTAGTAAAAAAAAAGTTAAATATATATTTTTAAAGGAGGGTAGGGCAAGTTATAATAATTTACTAAATGCAGATATTCTCTTAATAAGCTATATATATAATATTTAAGATTGTGGATTCCACATCAATTAGGGATTGTTAATTTGTAACATGGAACTTGTGGGGGGTAAAAGCTATTGAATAAGTGTTTGGGTTTTGGGCCTGATTGACTGTTACCAGTTTATTTTTATCAGGGCCTCTAGGCCCACAAGTCGATCTACACTGCAAAGGTCTGAGGAGTTGTCTGAGGAGGAATGTCTCCTCAGACAAGCTCGGCAATGACCCTGGGACTTGCTAAAGGGGTTAAAGGCAAGATTCTGGAAAAACTGATGAGTAAGAGGGCGATCCAAGCACCCTTTAGAAGCTAGGATGTGTGAGAAATATCTGAGGAAAAAGCTGCTGCCACCACATTAAAGACCCTGCATCTACCTCCCTAGCCACATTAATGGGGAAATGACCTTTGAACAGTAGAATTCAGTCTTTCTGCTATTGTTTGAAGACTTCAAGAAGGTGGCGGATGGGACAAGTATCTAAGGGAAAGATTTGTATGACACGTGGATGAACTAGTGAAGAAGAAGTATATAAGGAAACGAGAGAGGAAAGAGAGGGGGATTTGCACCTTCTGCTGAGAAAAATAGGAACTAAGGATTGTAAACTTTGGCATAGAAAGAGAATATTTATATAACTCGTCCTTGGCTTACGTCCAATGAGGTCTCTTTGTCATATTCGTTTATTATTTGCACAGATTGTGGCACTCTAGCCTGTTAATCAAACTTCCAACATCTCGAACCTAGATTTCAAATCCATACTCTACAAATTTTATTGCATAAAGCTCATTGGGCCAAAGCTCAACACTTGTTTTTGGGTCCAGGTACAATTGTGCACTTACAGAACCTATTGAGTAACATGAGGCTTAATTTTATCATCGAACATTATAATCTTATTGAGAAAATTATTACTTTCATTCATGGACTCTTTGTATCTTTTCATATATGGGTGGACTGTATGCATTGATCTATATGTGGAAGCGTGGAACTAATCTCATGTAAGAGAGAAGAGAAGTATATATTAAGCATATCTAAATATAGTTCCTCCATTACATATCACTAAAGTGAATGCTTTCGTTCTTCTATGTCTATTTTTAGATCAAAATGTGCTAATATGATTCCCTTGACATCAATGCATTGATGATATTGATCCCTTTGGTCAAGTTGGGTGGCAGAGTGAGGTCATTCAAACAAAAAAAAACAATTGCTTTCGGAGAAAAATACGACTCTCTCTCTCTCTCTCTCTCTCTCTCTCTCTCTCTCTCTCTCTATATATATATATATATATATATTATAATATGCAGAAAAATTTATTTAGAAAAGAAAATAAGAACATGTTACATATAAAAGATTTTGGGTTCAATCCCCGCTTACACCGAAAACTGATTAATGTCTTGATCTGATTTTAAAAAGCTATCATCAAGAGCAGATGCTATAGGTTGAAACCTCTCTAAAAAAAAAAATGTTACATATACACTTATATTTACGACTTTTTTAATACTATTATACTTTATACTCCTACTTGAGTATATGGCCTCTCTATTTAACTTGTGTGTGTAGTGCATTTGGTAAACCAAAATTATCAAAGATTGTGAAATGAGAAAGACATCATTTATTGAGTATATGGAAGTGTCTCGGACATGGCCGAATAAGTACAGCACAAATTCCATGTCAATATAATCATAAATACAAACATATATGAATTAAATTGTAGTGTGAATAATATGAGCTAAAACCTTTTTTATTTACTTATTTTTTTTAGTTTTGATATATGACAAGCATGACAAATATGGAGGTCATACAATTCACAATATATTGCAGTTATAATATATGATGTTTTAACTTGAACCCATTCTTTTATATGCATAGTAGAAAGATAGAGAGGAGAAACTTTGACAAGGTGGGACAGGAAAATCCCTAACGACTTCCTAGCTATAATTATCCGGTGGGTGTGGGAGTGAGAGATTGAATGCACTCAGAGAAGTAGTCAATTATTTGAAGAATTCTATACAGTCTCATTTTTTTTTTTAAAGTATAAGGAATAATTTCATTTCTTTTATAACATATAAGGAATAATTCCTATTATATAATTTCTTGTAAAATGTCCAAAAGTATGTTATAGGAAGTGTAAGGTCGAAGCAAAGGTGTGGGGTTTTTTTGTATATATAATGTTGGAAAAGAAAAAAAAATTATATATATATATATATATATATATAATTAATCTAATTGATATTATTATAAGAGAGAATATCAATCAAGACAATGTCAACAAATTATGGAATTATATGACCATTATTACTTGAGAAAAAAAGACTCATACATAAATCGAGCGAACAGTTTCTCTTGTGACAAAAAAATATAAAAAGTTGCAATATCAAACACTGAAAGTTAGGCCTTTTTGTAGTGGCACTTTGATTATGTAATGTATCATAAGTCTATTTAAAAAACTTTACATATTACTTTTGTGTTTGTGTGTTATAATAAAACATTACTGTTTCCATATTTTTTTTTAATTTCTAATTAACAAAAAAACACATGCAAAACGGCATCGTTTTAGTGATTCTAACGGCAGCACTAATTGAGTTGTAACGAAGCCCTAAATTGACAAAAATTGAAAGTTAGAGGACTGAATTGATAAAACTGAAAGTTAGAGGATTGGAATGAAAAAAATGTGAAAGTTAAAGGTCAGTTTTGCATTTTTGCCAAAAAAAAAAAAAAAAATTTGTACTTATAATTACTCAATCTTCCATTAGAAAAAAGAAAAAAACAATCAATCAGTCAATTATTGTTGGAGGTGAGGGTGTGTGTGATATCTCATTTTAAAGCTAGTATCTCATGCACCAGGCGCATGAGACTAGCCTTTCACAAGTAAGTGGGTCCTACATTGGCGTATGAAACCAGCATTTCACAAACAGGTGAGTCTCATACGTGTGAAGCCCACCTACCTATGAGAGGCAGGTTTTATGCACCTGGCACATGAGAGGTTTTTCTCTCATTTTGATTAGTGGGATCACTTATTGCAAATCTCCAATAATGCAATACAATGTTCACATGCATGGCCATGGACTGGGCCGTGTGATGCAAAAGCCGTTAAGCATTGACCAAACGAAGTTGGCTTTATTCTTTCCTTCCATGTGCAGAACTTCTACTGATCTATTTGTATAATCTTTCCTAAAATATTAAATTAAGTAGATGTTATTGTCCCCTATTAAAAAAAGCATAAACATAAATTAAAGTACACTTCTTCCCCCTGAAAGATTGGATTTTATTTGCTTCTCTTTTACTTTTCAAAATTTTTATTTGAACCTTTTATGTTTAATTTTGTTTTTTTTTTAGAATTTAATTTTGTTTTAATATTAGCCATATTGTTCATTTATTAATAATATGACAATTTCATACTAGTTTTAAACCCATTTGTATTAGTAATTAAGGGTTAAATGTCAATCATTAAAGACATGTCATCCGTAAAATATCAGTTGTCAAAAATGAATATTTTGAAACATAAATGTTCAAAAAAATAATCTCAAACTTTAAGCGAAAGTATACTTTAATTGTTATTTTCATTTATCTTTTTGGTTGGGTGGAGTAGTTTTTGCAGCACTTCAGTAATTTATATAAAGAAAGTAAAAAAATATATGGAGAAAACCTTTTTTTTTTAACTTTTATTTAATTTTTTTTTATTGATGAAAGAAAAATAAAATAAGGTGTGGAGCCACCAACCTTGACCTAAGACTAGAGGCAACTAACCCTCCAAACATTGCCCCCTCATATGGTCTAATTTTGTACATTTTTAGGTTTTTTTTTATTGATATATATATATATATATATATATATATATATATATATATATATATTATGTCAAAAGTTATTGGGGGAAATGCTATTTTTTTTTATCAATATTTTGTTTAAGAGTCAATATTTATAAAAAGAGGAATATATAATTAAACATTAAACATAAGAAGCAATATTTGAATTGAAAAAAAAATGGTTACCTTTCTAAAGTTTTAAAGCTCAAATAAAGTGTTAAGAGTTCAAATTTTCTATGTAACAATTTGTTTTTGTCTTTATTAAAAAAAGCAGTGTATTAATAATGACATTTGAAAAGAATTGTATAATAAAATGTATAATTTGATATTGTTTTCAAGTTAAACTTTGATAATATTTATGCATAAATGGTTACTATAGAATTATAGTTATAATCTGATAATTTTGTGAGTTTAACAAAAATTGACATGAGCAATAAATTAATGCCCGATGTTCATCTAATTACTAAAAATCAACATAAGCGGTGCTCTTCCTTTATTCTTGAAGGTGACTCTGAACTTGTGATCAAGACTCTCAACAATGAAGAGGACTCTCTTTCCCCTTTTGGCCATATCCTTACTTCAGCCAAGGCCACCACATAAGCCAGTTGCTGTATTTCTTTTTCTCATATCCGTAGATTTGGTAATTTTGTTGCTCAAAACTTAACTAAACATGCTAAATATGTTAAAGGTTTTTCGGTGTGGATGAAAGATGTTCTGTACTTTTAACCGATAAATGTTGATTTTCTTTTAATGAAATTCCAAGATTTTATTCTCAAAAAAAAGCAAGTTAAAAAAAATGTGAGATTATCATTATTAATATAGATTGATGTATTTAATAAGTACGAAACTTATTTTCTACCACGTTAGAAATGTCAAATATGTGTGTAGATATATATCTTATTATTTGAAGGATAAAATAGGGGACTTGTAAAAAAAAAAAAAAAAAGTTATATATATATATTAGATCAATTCAAGTGTCTCATGTGAAGCGTCAATGCGATAAACCTGCATATCTTCTAGCAAAGTTTGCCAAAGAAATAGATAATATTGATAATTATGTAACATGGATAGGGGAAAATCCATCTTGATTGAGTCAGCTATTGTTCATGATGTACTGAATTTATCTTCTTCTTAATAAAGTTACAAGTTTCTCATATAAAAAAAAAAAAGAAAAAAAAGAAGAAGATTGTGAATTCCACATCAATGAGGAATTGTTAATTTGTAACATGGAACCTATTGACTAACATGAGGCTTAATTATATCATCAAACTTTATAATCTTATTGAGAAAGTTATTACTTTCATTCATGGACTCTTTGTATCTTTTCATATATGGGTGGAATTGTGGAATTCATCTCATGTAAGAGAGAAGAGAATTATATATTAAGCTTTAAGCATATCTAATAGTTCCTCCATTACATATCCCTAAAGTGAATGCTTTCGTTCTTCTATTTCTATTTTTAGATCAAAATGTGCTAATATGATTCCCTTGACATCAATGCATTGATGATATTGATCCTTTTGTCAAGTTGGGTGGCAGACTGAGGTCATTCAAACAAAAAAGCAATTGCTTTCGAAGAAAAATACGACTTTCATCTCTCTCTCTCTCTCTCTCTCTCTCTCTCTCTCTCTCTCTATATATATATATATATATATATATATATATATATATTATAATATGTAGAAATTTTATTTAGAAAAGAAAACTAAGTGCACGTTTGGATATCGTGTTTTGCACTATCCATGTGTCTGCGTTTCCTTTTTTGGTGGGTTCTGTGCACTGTTCACAATACCTGTAAGTACCTTTTTTTCTTTTAAAACAATTTCAAAACTGGGTCTCATGGTACTATTCACACATTTAAAAATTATTTTGTTACAGTATTTTCAGTTTTTATTTTTTATTTTCAGCAATAAGCAGTATCCAAACACACCTTAAGAACATGTTAAATATACACTTATATTTATGACCTTTTTAATACTATTTATTATACTTTATAGTTTATACTCCTACTTGAGTATATGACCTCTCTATTTAACTTGTGTGTGTAGTGCATTTGGTAAACCAAAATTACAAAGATTGTGAAATGAGAAAGACATTATATATTGAGTGTATGGAAGTGTCTCGAACATGGCCGAATAAGTATAACTCAAATTCCATGCTATATAATCATAAATACAAACATATATAAGTTAAATTGCAGTGTGAATAATATGAGCTAAACCCCCCCCCCCCCCCCTTTTTTAGTTTTGATATATGACAAGCATGACAAATTTGGAGGTCATACAATTCACAATATATTACAGTTATAACATATGATGCTTTAACTTGAACCCAGTCTTTTATATGCACAGTAGAAAGATAGAGAGGAAGAAACTTTGACAAGGTGAGACGGGAAAATCCCAAATGACTTCCTAGTTATAATTATCCAGTGGGTGTGAGAGTGAGAAATTAAATGCACTCAGAGAAATAGTCAATTAGTTGAAGAATTTTAGACACTCTTGTTAAAAAATATATATATAAGGAATAATTCCATCTTCTTTTATAAAACATAAGGAATAATTCCTATTATAGAATTACGTGTAAAATGCCCAAAAGTATGTTATAGGAAGGATAAGGTCAAAGCAATTAGGTGTTTTTTTTGGATATTTAATGTTGGAAATATATATATATATATATATATATATATATATATAATTAATCTAATTGATATTATTATAAGAGACAATATCAATCGAGACAATGTTAACAAATTATGGAATTATATGACCCTTAATACTTGAGAAAAAAAAAAAAGACTATCATGCATAAATTGAGTGAACAGTTTCTTTTGTGACAAAAAATAAAAAAAAGTTGCAATATCAAGTATTGAAATAAATAATTTTTTTTTTTAAGAATCTTGAAAAAAAATATGGATCTCGCTCTCTCTCAAAAAATCAAATAGAATACAACTAGGATTGGATTGAATGGCCTATACTGTCATTTTTTTAGCTTGTCATGATATAATGTTCATGAATCATGAGAACAAGAACACTAAAAATGAAAGATGATGCTGCCTATATTATAGTTTCCTTAGATTTTTCCTAGAGTTGATAACTTAAAGTGTTTGTTGAGGCTTAACTCTTAAGGATAAAAAGAAAAAGGAAGAGACAATGATCACACATTGTATTGTAAGGATATGTGTGCAGAATAATTAAAATTTAAAACATTGATATCATTCATACATATAGGACCAAACTTGTTGTGATGAAAGCCAATATGTATCTTTCATTCTTTCCTACAAGATGCATTGTCTTTGACTGCATCCCACCCAACTTGGAGGGAAATGATGTGAGCAATGCCGAAAATGCTTAGCCCCCTACATATATTACGAGGTTTTGTGCTAAGATGATGAAGATAATTCATTGCTTCTACCAAAAATAAGCCATCACTACAAAAAAAAAAAAAAAAAAAAAAAAAAAAAAAAAAGGTCCAATAGCGCATAAAAACATGGTTATAGGATGATTTGGCCTATAGCCGCATTTTTTTGGGCCACATTTATAACCTTGGCCTAAAACCCGTGACTATAGGCCTTAGGGGTCTGTGGCCGCATTGATTGCTTAATGCATACAATTTTTCTTTATATGGCATATGCATGGATTTATTCGGTTCATAGTCAATCTTCCTTCTAAATTAGATGGAGTTTGAATTCTTTGCTCCAAAAATAGGAGAGAAAAAAAATATCAGCTTGTTGGCAACTTGGTTTTACGAGTAGTTTCAAAGAACATGAAGATAATGTTTTGAGAAGATTCATTCTTCTTTCATCTGAAAACTATATATTAAGTATTAACTTCCGAAACATATTTTGCTAGGGGCGGCTCTACTCTATATTCAGCGATTCAAATGAAACCCCCTGACTTAAAAAAAAAAAAATATATATATATATATATATATAGATAATATTATTTTTTGATAGTTTAATATTTTAATTTATTTTTAAAAATATTTTTCCCCTATATATATGTGTGTGTGTGTGTTTCTCAAAAAAAAAAAAAAAATTTTGCATTCCTTGACTTAAATTTTGCACACCCTTATTACAAGTATTTCCAACTCTAAGAGTAAAGTGTAAGAGTTTGTGAATTGTGAGTATCACTATTTTTTATAAATTTATATTATGTGTGTGATTGTATCTAATATTAATTGTGCGCATTACTTTTTGTTATAATGCTATTTGTGTGAATTATAATGAGTGTGAACGTTTGTGTATACAATATAAATAATTAAATATAATATAAATTTATATAATTTAATAATTAGGAAATAGAGATGGTTTGTTACATGTATGTGTATTGTTATCATGTTATAATAACTTTTTGTTATAAAGTTAGTAAAATTTAAGAAAAAAAATTGTAAAGTTAATGATTGTCCAAGCATTTGATTGGTTAAATAGACACATAATGTATAAGTTTATGTATGAATGAGTATAGTTGTGTGTGTCAATAATTAATACAAAGCTAATGAGTTTAGTTTCGTCATTTAGTTTTAAAATTTTTTATAAAAACAATAACAAATAGATAATACCAACTGCATAAAAATAAAAATGTTAGAAAAACTTAACAAAATAAAATAGCCATAGGCTCATATCTACCCACATTGGCAATAGAAACTCATAATGAACTATCATATAACAATTTAAAATTTTAAAATTTGTAGAAGAAAATTTTATGTATTAATTTTTTTTGTCGATAACTCAATATATTCAAGTTTTTTTTATTAAAATTTTTTAATGACTCCCCTAATCAAAATTTCTGGAGCCGCTACTGTATTTTGCATTAAAAACAACAAAACTTTAGAAAAAATTAAGATAGATAATATCTATTTGGTTTGCACTCTTGTGCGCAAATGCGCGTAGAGAGAGGGGGGGAGAGAGAGGGTATGTGTTCATTTAACTAGTTTATTTAATTAAAGTTAGCTTTTTTTGTTTGAGTTATTTTTTAAACAATACCTCAATACACTTGTTGAGGTGCTATTCACCTAATAAAAATATTTTTTATTCATTCTCGCTTACTCTTTGTTGTCGTGATCTCTCTCTCTCTCTCTCTCTCTCTCTAAGGTCCTTCGGCAATGAGAAGTTGCCTTGTCATGAGATCGACGAGGTTCGTCATGGATGGTCCTTTGGAGGTGAGAAGTTGACTCGTTGTGAGATCGATGAGGTTCATCTTAGATTTGAAGATGTTTGCAGAATTGGGACATAGATCAGTGAACCTTAGAGCTAGGATTTGGTGGTGTTTGGGTTGTTAAGATCAAGTTCTTCAGGTTGATGGTTGGGTCTTTGGGTTGAATTTGGGCAAGGAAGAAAAGGGGGAAAAATAGCCTTGATAGAGACATTTTAATTAGACCAAAATATAAAACTCACCCTCTAAGTTTCACTACTTTACATTTCACTCATTTAACTTTGGTTTTTGTTATTTTAGTCCTTTAAGTTTCATTTATTCTCAATTAAGTCCTTCGTTAAACTACCATCCATTGTTGCCGTTAAGACCACCAAAACGATGTCGTTTTGGCAATATTTTAATATTTAATTTTTTTTCTTAATTTAAAAAAATAATTAAAAAAAAAAGCGTAAATGCACTTTTGGTCTCTACATTTTGGCTTTTTTCCATGTTGGTCTTTACATTTTTATTTTACCACTTTTAGTACCTAAACCAATTAGCGCGTGACATTTAAGTCCTTATAATCACCCAACTAACCAAAAAAGCTGACGTGGTTGACGGAGTGCACTTCTGGCACATTAAATGCTGACGTGGTCATTAAAAAATATTAATTGGCATTTAAAATATGCCACTTCAGCATTTTAATTTTAAAAAAAAAAAACACATCAAATAAAAATAATAATAACTTCAAACCGAAAATAGTTAAATTAATTTTTTTTTCTTTATTTTTGGGAAGAGCACATGTGTTCTTCATTTTCTTCCCCAATATGAAACTAACCCATACCCACAAATGCACATGACTCTTCATGTTGATTTGAGAAATTAGAGAGAGAGAGAGATAGTGGTGGTGGTGGCCAGTGTTTTCGCGACGGAACAATGAGGCTTCACGACGCCGACCACGTCAAGTCCTCTCTGATTTCCTCTCTGCCAAGTCCTTCACTCACAAAACTTTTCATTTCAATTTGGAGGTAAGCAAATGGGTTGTTGTTGGTTAAGAGAATCAGTTTGTTGCTGGGTTGAATTTTCAGATTTGGTTTTGGAATTTTTGGCCTTTGAGACCTGATGATTAATGAATTTTTTGGTTTGTTTTTCTTGTGGGTATTCTGGATCTTTTGGGTTTGTTGGAGATCGATTTAATTGTGGGTTGTTGGTGGTTGTGAACAGAGCCCAGATTTTTAAGCATTTTCTTGCCATTTCTTGTCAACCAAACACAAAAACAACAAACACAAACCCAAACATCAGCAAGAATACAAACACAAACCCAGCAATCCATTTTCAGCAAACCCAGAAAACTTAAATCCAAACAAAGCAACCAAACACAAACCCAAACCCAAATTTGACCCCACCCACCCATCCTATCTTGCTAGAGCTTTCAATCTCTGATCACTGGCTGAAGAAGAAGAAAAAGCACTTTCTATTGTTGGGGAAGAAAATGAAGAACACATGTTCTAAATTTCTAATCTTTGTGCTTTTCCCAAAAATAAAGAAAAAATAATAATTTAACTATTTTCGGTTTGAAGTTTTTTTATTATTTTTATTTGATGTGTTTTTTTTAAAAATTAAAATGCTGAAGTGGCATAATTAAAATGCCAATTAAAATTTGTTCATATTTTTTTAATGGCCATGTTAGCATTTAATGTGCCAGCAGTGCACTCCATCAACCACGTTAGCTTTTTTAGTTAGTTGGGTGACACTAAGGACTTAAATGTCACGCGTTAATTGGTTTAGGGACTAAAAGTGGTAAAATGAAAATATAAGGACCAAAATGGAAAAAAGCCAAAATGTAGGGACCAAAAGTGCATTTACGCCTTAAAAAAATAAAAAATAAAAAACAATCCCAGATAGTTTGAAGAACAAACGCCCACACACAAAAACAAACCCATAAATTAAAACGTTAATCTGAAAAACAAAAAAATCAAACCCAAAAAGTAAAATGTTAATCTAAAGAACAAAAAAAAAAAAACACCCTTAAACAGATCCTTAACCCAATCGTTTGAGAGGAGGAGAAAGGATTGAACTTACATAATGGTGCTTTTGGTGGATCTAGGAGGTTGAGAGTTTGAGATCAACAGCTTCAGGAAGTGTTTTCGGTGGCTCCGGCCAGTCTTCAGCACTCCGGCGAATCTCTCAATCCCTCCTTCTCTCTCTCTTGATATCTCCTTCTCTTACTCACTCTCGTTCTCCTTCTCATCTAACCCGTTCTCAATGTCTTTCTTTTTCTCTCAAAATAGCAGGTTAGGGATTTGTTTTTTCTTCAAATATGATTATGTTTATGGATTTGTTTTTAATTTTTGGGTTTTTTTTAAAAAAAAAATCATCTAGCACATCACTTGTAACTTCATCTGTTACTAATGAATACAAAGAGTCTACTTCTAGCAAAGCAATCAAAGAGCATGCAAGTTCAATTGATGCCCTGGGATTCCCTCACCACAAGCCAATAGATGCAAAGATTTTGAAACCATACACATTGAGCTGGTTGTCAGGCGGGGATTGATTTTTGTTCTTCAATGTTTTTCTCTCCATACATTGCTATTTCTTCACATTGATTTATGGGTTTTTTAAAAAAAAATTGAAAATCTTTTTTTCTTAAAATTAATAAATAAATAAATAATAATTTAAATTAAAAAAAAAAAGACAAAACGATGTCGTTTTGCTATACATAACGACAACAACTAACAAATTGTTAATAGAGGACTTAATTGAGAACAAATAAAATTTAGGTGACTGAAATGACAAAACTTAAACTTAGAGAGTGAATTTTGCATTTTAACCTTTTAATTAATTAAAATGGAATAGTGATATAAGATTAAGACCAATATTCGTATTGTTGGATAGAAACATGTTTGTATCGCATACAAAACATAAGTAGCAGAAAATTAACGGATTTACTTCATTCGTAATTGTTAAGATGTACTATGCAAATTTCAGAATTCAAGAACAAGAGAGTGTACCTTGGTGTGGTGAATTTCAAAACAAAGATTAGAAATACTTTGGAACACTTTTAATCTTCACTCCAATTCCACCAACGTCCAAGAAGTGTAGTTTCTCAATCAGTTGTATGTGTTAGTTCAAGAGAGAATGTCAAAGTGTCTAACACTCACATACACACCATTTCACAATGATGTCACATCGCTAAAAATTTTGTACGTTTCTCTCCTTATAATTGATTATCTAATTGGGCTAGCCTTGTGAGCCTTTCCAATTGGGTTTTAATGTGTGGCTTGGAGTGGGACCAAAAGGGACCAATAAGACATTAGCTCCAATGGGTCTTGGGCTTTTTCGTCAACTCTTGACAAGTCCAAAGTTATTATTAACTATATTTAATACCACTATATAAATATAGTTGCACTCTAGGTCTTATTTATAAATTATATCTCAAGACTTATTATACATGCAAACCCTTCATAAAATATTCGTAGTATACAAAGTCATGAATATAGACTGTCACTTTGTAAATTACTACATCTTAATCCTTGAGTACTTAGTTTAATCATTTAAGTTATTCATCATATATTTATGAAATTCAATTTCATAAATATATACTTTAGTAACTCCTTTACTAAGTTACTAAAGTGGTTAGACCTAATACTCTAAATAACCAAAACTATTAAACTTATTTCAAGGGAATATTTTATATTTTATTTGAGAGATTATGAATTCCATCTTGAGAATATATGTTCCATCAACACTAAATGTGACTGCCCAACATACTAAGGTTTTGATCGTGACTTTAGATCTCACTCCTGATATATCAAAACAATCTACATTTCATGATCAAGTTCATTATCCTTTCAGGATTAAGAGTTCATGTATATAGAAATCATGAATTTATTATTCATTTGACAGTTGTTAGGAGAATAATAAATCTCATAGTAGTCTAGTTCAATATGTTTTAACTCTTAAAACATATCCACATACCAACTAGAAATCTCTATTTCCATGATCAAGCCAAATCATCTTAGTTGATATGTTATAGTCTTCGTAGATGAATTGCTCAATTTCATCACCGACTACGAACTAAAATTCTGAGTTTACAAAGAATTTATGATTTATATTCCTTGTGACTAAATCATATACTATTCATCTCATGGACTATACGGTAATGTCCAAATATTCATGTTACCATTATTTTTAGATAATAATAAAATAACTTTATTAATTATAACATAATGTCATACACAACATCATACAATAGGATTTAAGGGCACACATCCTATCATGTATGTGATAGTAGATTAGCAAAAGTGACAGAGTGAGGTTTTAAGACCAAATTCAGTTAAGAAAGCATCGAGGTTGAAGTAAATGCTCTCAAGCAAGCTATTTATCTGTCACTTCCAAAACACTTTCTAAAACCTTATATTAAGTAGATAGGTGACCAAAATATTCTTATTTCCTATATGAATATTTCATAGTTGGTGTAATTCTTACTATTGTAATTACTTTTTTTTTTAGAGATAATTACAATATGCTGCTAATCTTGCAGCTCAAACCATTTTCTCCCAAATTCTCCAAGCACTTTATGCATGAGGAAGTGCTAATTCAGCTCCAAGGCCTTTGGCACTGTTGTTATAACTTTGACCCTAATTTTGTGAATTTTAGTTCCACCGCAAGAGAGAGGAAATAATTGAAATGATTTAATTTTTCAAAAATATAGTAAATTGAAAAGTGGAAAATTTTAAAAATAAGAATAATAGGAAGTCATGAGATTAATAAACTTTAGAGATCCTCCACCCCAACTTTTTTTTTGGTGGAGCAACTTTAGCCTAGTTTTAGGATATAGAGGTAGAATGTATTGTGCTAGTCGTCGACACCAGCACCATGTAAGGCATTAATGGATAGATAAATTTCCACCTTCTCTCCAAAAAAAAAAAACCTTCCACCATGAACCTTCCCTTTTCTGAGATTTTGTTTATTTATTTTTATTTTAGGCAACTTGACTTAGGTAAAACTCAAACAAGATAAAAAACATATCATGGCCTTTGTTTGATGTCAACACTCATTATGAGTTACCTAAATTGTTCTCTAGTAGATATAAGTTTTAGGCCCAATTATCAATATTTAAAAATAATTCAATCACCGTGCACCTTTGGTGTCGTGGTCACTTCACAAGTATGAATGCTTGTGGGGTGTGGGGGGTAAGGGCCGTAGTTCAAGTCTCTAAGAGGGAGTTTCACACATATATACACTTAGATTAGGCTAGAATAAATATTATATCTTGTATAAAAAAAATTTAAAAAAAAATAATTCAACCTATTGTAAAAAAAAAAAAAAAAATTATGAGGGCCATGAATTAGTTAGCAAATCAATAAAAAGCAATAATTAATAATAAGTGTGTGTTTGGCTCCAAATTAAAAGGCTAGGTTATTTTACTATTCATTTTATTTTTGCGACTATTCATGAGCCTACTACACTTTTTGGTATTATTTATGGGTCTCATTGTACTATTTCAGCTAACTTTTACTTTTATTTACAGTACTTTCAGCAAAATTAGCGGATTTTAAATAGACCCTAAATATTTTATATATATATTGATATCAAACATTTTGTAAAGACAAAAAAAAAAAATGAAAATCTATTTTTTTGTGTCTTAGTGTGCGATTGCTTAGAAATTATCAGGCGTTTTACGTTTTCCGTTTTTGGCTGGGTCTCACGGCA
This sequence comes from Castanea sativa, assembly GCF_040712315.1. Lineage (NCBI taxonomy): Eukaryota > Viridiplantae > Streptophyta > Magnoliopsida > Fagales > Fagaceae > Castanea > Castanea sativa. Next base: position 56,547,606 of record NC_134023.1, on the reverse strand, counting down.
CTGTTCACGACCCAGCCAAACTTCAAAAAACGCACATAAGCAAGTTAGATCCTTAACGTTTTGCTACAATACTTTCAGTAAAAAAATTTCAATTTTTAGCAAAATAAGCGGTATCCAAACAGATCTTTAACATTAAAATCCCGCTATAAGAGCATTTAGCAACCAATCCCCTTAAAACTAAAAACAAAAAATAATAATGTTGGAGTATTATAAAATGGGTCATTAAAATATAAAAAGCAGTTTTTTTTTTTAGTTGCTAAATGCTAAAATTTTTAACTCATCTATCTCTAAAAAGACAGACACGTCAGAAAAAAAAAAAAAAAAAAAAAAAAAAAAAAAAAAAGCAGCTAATGGGCTATGCTTGTTTGTCAAAGTACTCAAGGGCCTAACGTCCAACATGAGCTATAGCCCATTAAAAAAAAACACACACACACACACGCACAACAGCTTCGACACGCACCGCACTGAACCATTCAATGAGCGCTGACCATCCTTCTGTTTCACTTCAAGCCGACTACACCCTTAGCAATTGCAAAAAGCCTCATTCAGTAAACACTGTCGCTCACGCTGTGTCTCATATCTGTGCCACGGCGCCTCTTGTCTTCTTCTTCTTCAGATCCAATCCTATTATTGTCTGCTGGTTCGCTGATTCCTCTCTCTCTCTCTCTCTCTCTCTCTCTCTCTTCAAATCATTGTTTTTGTTTTGGTTGTAAACCATATCAAAGCTTTTGTCTATCTTAATTTCAAATACTAAGCAACCTGACAATGTTTATTACTAAGCAGCATCTCTTATTTCATTATTCACAATTCAAGTACATTCCCAGACTCCCATTTTCCTCTAGACTATTTTGCTCTGAAAACCCATCTATAAACCACGATGTTGAGGCGGTTTTTCGTATAATTAATAGCTCTCCTTCTTCAAAAAACTTGAAGGAATCGTTGAAATCTAGTGGGGTTTTCCTCTCAAATGATTTGATTGATAAGGTTCTGAAAAGGGTCAGGTTCAGCCATGGAAATCCATTACACGCATTAGAGTTTTTTTACTACAGTGGGGATAGAAGAGGTTTTTACCACTCTGCTTTTTCATTAGATACAATGCTTTATATACTCGGTAGAGGCCGAATGTTTGATAAAATTTGGGAGGTTTTGATTGAAACGCGGCGAAAAGATAGGTCATTGATTTCGCCGCGTACTGTTATGGTTGTTTTAGCTAGAGTTGCCAAGGTTTGTTCAGTTAGACAGACTGTGGAGTCTTTTAGAAGGTTCAAGAAGCTAGTACCGGGGTTTGATACGGCTTGTTTTAATGCCTTGTTGAGGACTTTGTGTCAAGAGAAGAGTATGGGAGATGCGAGGAATGTTTATCATAGTTTGAAGCATGAGTTTAGGCCAAATTTGCAGACTTTTAATATATTGTTGTCGGGGTGGAAGTCCACGGAGGAGGCCGAGGGGTTCTTTGAGGAGATGAGGGAAATGGGTGTGAAGCCGGATGTTGTTTCGTACAATTGTTTGGTTGATGTGTATTGTAAGGGGAGAGAATTGGACAAGGCGTATAAGGCGGTTGAGAAGATGCGGAACGAGGATATAATGCCGGATGTGATTACATATACTAGTCTTATTGGAGGGTTGGGGTTGGTTGGTCAGCCGGATAAGGCTAGAGATGTTTTGAAGGAAATGAAGGAGTATGGGTGTTACCCAGATGTTGCTTCATATAATGCTGCTATAAGGAATTATTGTATCGCGAAGAGGCTTGGTGAAGCTTATAGTTTGATGGATGAGATGGTGAGTAAGGGTTTAAATCCAAATGCAACTACTTATAATTTGTTCTTTAGGGTTTTTTTTTGGTGGAATGATTTGCCAAGTTCATGGAATTTGTACCGGAGGATGATGGAGACTGGATGCTTGCCAAATACACAGTCTTGTATGTTCCTGATTAGGTTGTTTAAGAGGCAGGAAAAGGTGGAGATGGCTGTACAGTTTTGGGATGACATGGTGGAGAAGGGTTTTGGGTCTTATACATTGGTATCTGATGTGTTGTTCGATTTGCTGTGTGATATGGGAAAGTTGGTGGAAGCAGAAAAGTGTTTCTTGCAGATGGTAGAGAAGGGGCATAAGCCAAGCCAAGTTTCTTTTAGAAGGATCAAGGTGCTCATGGAACTTACAAACAAGCATGATGCACTACAGAACTTGTTAGAGAAAATGGCCATTTTTGGGATGCGTATTCCTAAATGTGTAGATAGCCCAACGGAGACATTAGATTTGGACTCACTTCCAGTAAATCATACTTTTGTGACCAATCTTAGCCCTAGAAGGTGCTAAGAACTGATGGGGCAGACGTTGGATTGAGTCCTTTAAACCATTTCAAAAACGCAAAACTCAATGTGTAGAGATTCAGCAATTTAGTTGTTACTGGCCACTTGGTTCTCTTTGTATTATACACAAAACTCATGCAGAGGCAATTGTTTTCTTGATCATTTAACTTGCCTTTTTTCTGAATTGATCATGTAACATTGTAACTTAACTGATTTGTTTATCTTTCATCTACTCGGTTCTTGTTTCCATTGACAGTAGAAAGAATGCTTTGAAATTGAACAAGAAAGAGTGATGAGGAGATTGGACAGCAACTGATCATGCCTAACACCATTGCTGCTAAATCAATCAGTTGGCTTTGCAAGGATACTTAGTTTTGAGTTTACAAAAATAGGATGGGGCAGCTTCCAAATACAGCATAAAGCCTTATTTTGGAATGAGCTTCTCATCTGACTTGGCCTTGCTTGCTAATCTTCCCCTTACATCAAACATGACAGTTTTCAAGATCTGCTAATCTGTTCTCACTCTTCCATTTTGAATTCTCATTTCAAAGCCACCAAATATGGTAAATCATGGTTCCGCAGGATTGGTTTTTACAGGGAAAAGAAAAGGCATCAGTTGTCAAGAGCTTGCACTGAAACCTTGACTGCCTTTTTTCATCCCATCTCCATTTCTATGGTGGTGTGGCTTTCACTGCTTGAGCAAGAACGGAACAAACCATGCTCATTGGTTGGTCCACTAGACTCACTACTGGCTCCCCCAATGCCATCTTCCTGAATGGCTGGTATCATCGTCTGAGCTTGCATAAGAACTTTATAGAGTTGTGTCCAAAAAAGGTCTGATTCCTTCATTAAAAGATCAGATAGAGAGACTTCTTCAATAGCACAAACAATCTTCGTAGTTATCGTATAGAGTTGAATTCCTTTATCATAAATCCAATTGAATATAAGTGCAGTTATCCAAACCAATCATGTCAGAAGAAGGGAAGAAGCTAGGCCTTATTGATTCTCTTGTGGCCTCTGAAGAGTTTCTAAAAGTATCTCAGCAATGGGCTTTAGACATAGCAAATATGCGCAAACCATGGGTCCGTTCCCTTCACAGGACAGACAAGATTGGTTCCCTTTCTGAAGCACGCAATCTAATAAATATTGCAAGGCAGCAAGCCAGAAAAACTGCCCCAAATATGCCTCAGCATCAGGTCTGCCTTGATAAGATTGAGGTGGGCATTGTTCAAGGAGGATGTGGTGGAGTTCCACAGGTATTTTTGGTTTTGGGATATTGTTATACATGTGTAAATTAAATCTTCCTTCGAAGTAAAAAGTTTGTGTCCTTTTTTTTAATACTAAAAATTTGTTGTCTCTTGTTATATAATAAAAAAGTTTGTGACTGCTTCCTGGTTGGGCCTTAAAGCTCTTCATCGTCACTACATGGAAAGTCTAAAAAATTAATCATTTTGAAATATGATGTTAATGTCCTTGTGTCGTTGATTTGCAGGCTTCAAGACGTAGCTGGATATGGAGTAGCCATGGCAGCTGGGAGAGTACTTGCTAATGCATTCTCTGATCGCTCATTTACGTCGCCATTGGTTGAACTTTTGCTGAAAAATGGAAGAAATGGTAATAAGGACTTCTGTAACCACACATATAAATCTTATTGTTTCAAAGTTGCTAATGCTTTTCATGTTTTTTTTTTTTTTTTTTGAAGGTAAAAACAATGGGAAAGGATACTACATTTTTGAAAGGGGGAGCAAGCCGAAACCTGACCCATCCGTGCACCCAATTATTGAGGAGTCTAGACGGCTAAGCAAAATTTTGCCCGGTGGAAAGGTACTATTAGTATACATAAGTATATGACATTCCATTTGCATGAAATAGCATCATACTGCCTCAAGTTGTCATTGGTCCACTTGTGCTACTGTTAATCTTTGCATTCCTTGTAAGACATAATTACGATAATCTCTTCCTGAGGTTTGGTTGGAACTGCAACTAATGTGTTTGCGGGATTATTTTAATGCTGGCAGCCTATATCTGTTACTGACCAAGAAATAGTGGAGATGATACTCTTTCCAGTGGTTAATGAGGCATGTCGTGTTTTAGATGAAGGGGTAGTTGTTCGAGCATCAGACCTTGACACTGCATCTGTTCTTGGAATGAGTTTTCCATCTTTCCGGTGAGTGACTTTATGGCCATTACCTTCCTTCTTTCTAGTTGGACTTTTGAATAATTTCTCTTCATATTGCAAACTTTTCTAGATGCTCATTCCTAAAATATTTTCATTATATATGCATCTTAGTCGGTTGATGTTTACATATTTTGCAATACTATTTATCTCTGTATGCTCAGCCAAAGATGCATGTGTCACCACTCCAGTCTGCTCATTTTGAGTTCATCCATAGAATATCATAGTTATGTCCACTTAATATATTTTTCCTCGAGGCATCCCTGAATCATAATTTAGACCTTTTTTTTGTGATTAATTACAAATTGCTGATTTGTCCTGTGGCAATAACTTGTATATATCTTGTGTGTGTGATAAATTTATTGGTAAACCCAGCCATCTACTAAATCTGCAGACTTATAAAAATATGTTTACTGCATAAAGAGGGGCCATCTATGGATGGTTATTCTGGAAAAATGAGAATTGTATTGTCAGGAATAAGGATTTACAGACTACCATAAAATTCTTATCTAAAAAATGGGATATTGAGATATAATTGGTTGCATATAGCATTGTTAGATGTATTATATCGAATCATAAATATGGCATCTTACAACTCTTACATTGCCTTTGCTTAAAAATTAATTATCTAATAATCTTATGGCAATCATCTCTTTGTTCCATGGTGGTATTGTTTTTGGGCAGATACAGCTGGGCCTAATTAAATTTATGCTAGTCTGAAGAAATGGTCAAAACTGTATGGAAATTTTTTTGAACCAGCAAGGTTTTTGGAAGAAAGAGCAACAAGAGGCATCCCATTGGTAAGAGCCCTATTATCCTTCCTTTTCTTTTAATCTTTGCTTCTTCACATCAACCAATTCAAATTTAAGTAACAGACTATTCTCTGGCTGATGGGAAGAGTTTAATTCACCCTGGCATTAATTTTGATGCCTCATGGGTCAGGTTGTTTGTTTCATTGTGATTTAAAGTTACCTAGAATGGTTAACTGACGTTGAACAGGGGAAAAAATTCGTATGCTAATGATATTATCTTCCTGTAATGACAATACGTCGTTCTTAAGAGAATACAGACTTACAGTGCTTCTGGTTATAGTGGAAGAAAACTGATAAACTATTCCTCTCTCTCTCTCTCTCTCTCTCTCTCTCTTAATGACATTGTTGCCTTTTCTTGCAGAGTGCGCCTTCTTCACCATCTCCAACATCGAAGTCACGCTTGTGAGCAGTGGTTTTACATCCACTCTGACCTGAAGCAAGCACACTGAGTATGAAGAAGAGAAATAAAGGTGTTTTCTATTTTTCGGGCTTGTAATCTTTTTACGGGAAGTTCAGAAGTAATAAGACGTTGGTTTCCCAATGTGTTTGCTGCTTTCCACAACAGCAAACACATTGTCTTTCTTTAATAAAATTATTATTATTGTTCCTGGAATCAGGGTGAGATTTTCCTCATCTCTATTGTCATCATTCTCAACTGAACCATAACAAATCTCCTCCGTCCAATTAATCCTATTAGTTTAAAGAGAAACATCGGGTGAGGAGGAAGGCTCTGGTATTGTTTATCATTAGTTACAAGTAAAATGCAAAGATACAGGTGAAAGGAGGTTTCTCGTTAGCTTGAAGTGGAATGTAGAGATACAGGTGAAGAGGATGATGCATGTTTGTGATGGAATCGTAATACTATTTGTAGCCATAATATGCTCAAAATTTCCTTATCAAGAACACTTGGTTAAAATGTTGAACAATCCTTTCTACTGATTTGTTTGGTTGTTGGGAATTCAGGTGGTCTAAAACAAAGCCACCTCGAAATGTAATTTATTTCAATTTAACCCGAACCTTCAGCAACCTCCCTTGCAAACCCACAGCCCATACACCACAGTCCTTGGCAGCGGAGCCATCTGGAATTTCTACTTAGAAACATGACAGTTGCATCCTTCATAGATAGTACAGATGGATTAATCTATAGATTTTATACTGCATGATTATATGCAGATTCTTCGACACCAACTAATTACTCTCCAGTGAGTAATGAAGCGAGGCCAAGTTATAACTTCTATGAGATAAGGCTTTGTATTAACACAGTCAAAGGGGCAATGTGTTTTATTTGGCTAATTTGCTGTAAATGCTAGAGGTTCGATTACTTTGAAGTGAAATGGAGCGAAACCCACAAAAGTTATGTCTAAATCTGAGAGATCCAAAATCTAGGAAGTGAATTTTTGGTGAAATTCATTAGGAAGAGGAATGGAGCAAAACCTAGATGGTGAAAGTGAGTTTTCAAGTATTGAATGAGAATTGGCTAGACCCATATAGAGTTTCTGTGGATTTGTGCAAAAAATAGAGATGGCCCAGAAGAGAATTGGGATTTTCCACATGATATTTTGAGATTTTTTTTTTCCTTACAGAAGAGCTGTAACACCAATAGCTTTTCGGAATGACCTTCTTAATGAGTTGGGTTAACCCAATATGACCATTTTTTCTTTCATGTACCCAAAAGAAAAAAAAAACTAAAATATGCTTTTTTACGCTTGTTGTTGTATTTCTTTCTATACAAATAAATGAACAAAGAAATCACTTAAAAATATAAGTTGAATAAGATATAAATCTTTACGTTCATAGTTCAGTAATCAATTCTAATAATCTATTAGTTATACATGAAACATAAAATAATGCTAAATCACTTATAAAAAAAGAGAATAAATATGTAGAATTTTAAGAATAAATATAACAAGCTAGCTAAAAAAAAAAAAGTAAGTAATTATGAAGGAAAAAAAAAATCTATATTGAACTTTTTTTTGTTGTTGAGAGTTTCAACCTATGGCATCCGTACTTGATGATAGCTCTTTATCAATAGATCAAGACACCAATCAGTTTTTGGTGTAGGTAGGGATTAAACTCCAGATTTTTTATACAATCACCGGAGACTTTACTAGTTGAGCTAACTGGAACCCACAATTTTATAATGAACTTAAGAAGTAAATCTAACACTAAAATCATTTATATTTGAGAGTAATGTTTGGTCTCAAACTATTAACTTCCTATTAACAAATCTCACTCTAGAGAAGCTTTCTTGCTTAGGAGTATTAGTGCATGCAAGTAAGGTTTTTAAACCTTTCTCTTTAATGATGCCCTAGTTCTTTTTAATTAAACATGCTTCTATTTTCTAGTTCTTCACAAGTTCTTGAATGTTCGCATGCTAAATCTAGGTTGTCCTTAGTTTTCCATCTTAAACATGTTTCAAGTGTTTTTCAATTCAAATACCATGCTCACATACTCTTAGATAAGGGTCTATCAAGTGGCACACACATATTCACCTTGCTTTGATGTTTTGCATGCCTAGAATAGGGTTATCACAATGTCTATGAAATGTTTGTTTCGGATGCTATAAATGTTGTTGAATGATGTGATATGCAATTGGCCATAAAAGTCTAGAAGACTGGTTTCACCAAGTAAGAAGGATATCTAACACCTTCCCATCTTGTGACTTAGCCTCTGAACTTAGATCAAGGGTTGGTAAATTATGTTTTTCCTTGTAATTTTCAAATTTTATAATGTAACTAGGAAACAAAGTAATGTACTTTTTCTTAGACTGTATCTAGGGCTAAAGCCATGTATTTTTTTAGTTATTTTCAAGAGATGTATATTCAATTTCACTCATCAATAAAAATGTACTTTTCAATTTTAGTTTCTTATTTTTTTCCTATTACAATAAGTGGCGACTCCATTGTAAAAACCATTGACTTAGGAGGAATGATAACATTAGTAAAAACTCCATTGCACTCATGAGAGACACCAACACGACCCTACCCATTCTCATGGGCTTGGCCCAACACAACTAAGAGATAAGATTGGGTGTTGAGGGCGTAGTCTCTAGTTCATAATCACATGTGATTTGAACTCAATTCATGGAAGTTCACATTAATTGTTAAAACTTATATATATATATATATATATATATATATATATATATATATATAATATATATTTCAATCTGATTGTTTGATTAAGACTCATGAATTGTCATCTTGATTGTTATGACTTCAAGATTTATTTTATGCAACACATTTGAAATCAAACAGACAAAATTGTAGTTTTACCCCTATTATGTGATATGGTGATGGTATGCAATGAGATGCATGTGAGGTGCAATGAGATGTGAGGTTAAATGAGAGTTGCAAAATGAGGTGTCTACACCCACTAACTGTTTACAATGCACTGCGAGGATTATCTTTAGTGTCCTCAATCATTTGCATTATCATCAACAATATTTTGTCTTAGCTGCAAAATTTTCATAAGGTTGAGATTTTCCATAGTAGGAGAGAACGCAACAAACCAGCTCATAAGCCCTAGGTTGCCAAAACTATTTAGGATTCAATAATTTGGATAGAAGAATCTCCTCCTTTTATTTGTTATGAATTATCTTTTGATATTGTCTTTAATTAAATATTCAGTTCCTATTAAAAAAAATTCAATTTACATCTATTTCTTTAAAATTAATAAAAGATAGTCATACATGATTGTCAATTTATATGGTCATTCTCCTCCCCTCTCTTCACACTACTTAATTTCTTGAAACATCCATCCAAATATAGGGAATGAATTTCTATTCTCCTTCCCTCTACTTAGTTTTTGAAGCATCCAAACAAGGAAATGAATGATCATTCCCCTCCACCCTCTACCCTCCTATCCTTTGTCCTCTACCCTTTTGTCCTTCCAAACTTCTAGGAAATTTTTTTTGGGGTAATGATACTCTCCTACCGTGAGGTTTGTAGTGTGAGATTTGGGTGCTTGTAAGGGCATTTATCTTTTAGGGTAGTGGTGTGGAGTCATCACTTATTTTTTTATACAAAAAAATAAGAAAAAATTAAATACAAAATACATATTTAGAATACTTTGAATGTCATTAATTGAATAAAAAAAAATACAATTTTGGTAAATTAAACCTTACAAGGCTTTGGGTCCTAGTTACAATCTATGCAAAAGAATACAAAACTTTGGTCCTAGTTACAATCTACCAAGATTAAAAAGACAAAGTACTAATCTTCCTATCCAAAAATTCTAAGCTTGGGGGCTAGGTTACGGAATGGGAAGGTGTTAGAAACCCATTCCGCCTAGACAGAGTTGGGTTTTCTAGACTCTAATGACCAATATACCATTTTTTGCATGATGTTAAATGATATGTTGAACACACATGATAGACACTTGACAAAAATTGATCTAAATAAATTTGCCTCATGAATATGTCCTCTTTTTAAAAAAAATTCAGATTTGTTTTGATAATTAAAAAACTAAGACTTTGTTTGGTAAAAAAAAATCAGATCCGTTTTATAAAGGATAAAAAGAAAGATTTTATCAAGAAAAATCATATCAGTTTTTGTGTAAAGTAAAAAAAAAAAGATTTTATAAATAAATAAAAAAATCAGATTTGTTTTTGTAAAAGAAAAAAAAAAGAGATTTTGTTAAAAAAGATCAGATTTGTTATGAAAAGTAAAAAAAAAAAATGGTTTGTATAAAAAATTAGATCTGTTGTTAGAAACAAATAAAAAAATACTTTTGAAAGAGGATTCACATTTATGAGATAAATTTATTTTGCATGCATCACATTTAAAAAAAAAAAAAACAACTTCAACCTAATTTTGAATCCCTTCTACTAAATTTCCAAATTTGCAATTTTGTAACAAAAATCACATTTGTATTTAATGAAAATACAGATCAGTTTTGAGTCTTGAAAAAAAAAATCAAATCTGTATTTAATGAAAATACAGATCAGTTTTGAGACTTGAAAAAAAAAATCAAATCTGTATTTAATAAAAATACAGATCAGTTTTGTGTCTTGAAAAAAAAAATCAAATTTGTATTTAATGAAAATACATATCAGGTTTGAGTCTTGAAAAAATTAGATCTGTATTTAATGAAAATAGAAATAATTTTTATAAAAAAAATCAGATCTGTATTTAATGAAAACACAGATTAGTTTTATATGTGAAAAAAATTACATCTGTATTTAATGCAAATACAGATCAGTTTTATATTAGAAAAAAAAATCAGATCTGTGTTTAATGAAAATACAAATCAGTTTTATATTTGAAAAAAAATTAGATTTGAAAAATACAGATCAGTTTTGAGTCTTTAAAAAAATTAGATCTGAAAATACAGGTCAGTTTTGAGAAAAAGAAATCTTTATTAGTCATTAGTAGCTTTTGAAATTTAAAAAAAGATCACAATAAACAATCATCTAAGAACATGTTTAAGAAAATTCTAGCAAAGCATACTAATTATTTTAGGAACAAAACATAATAAATCATGTCAAACACAATCATGCATCAAACAATAAAAACTAATGGAGAAAGGAAAGAGAGAAGAAAAATTATTGAATACCTCTTGCATGAGCGTGCTCTTCTAATAAAAGAATATGTTAGAATTCAAAGAAGTTTGTTCACCTTTTTGACGCCTAAAATACTTTACTTGCAAAAAAGAAATTCCTAAAGCAAAGCCTCTAGAATGTCTTTAACGTAAGGGGAATTGAAAATTTAGAAGAGGAGAGCCAGAAAGAGGTGGGTCAGAAAGTGTGTTGAATTTTGAGAGGCATCCTCTATTTATAGAGGTTGGAATGCTTCGAAAAATTAATTGAATGATCAAATACAAATTAGGACGCGTCCTTATCTCTAAAAAATTGAAAATGGTAGGGTTTATCTCAAACCAGGAGTCCTTGGGCTGAGCCACGATTTTGTGCCAATCGGCACTTGGGAAGTACCCAATGGCTCTCTTGGGTGCCGTGGTCACGTTTAAATTTTGGTCCAATTTGGACTCATTTTTTGAGGATTTTTGAGCCGAGAATTGCACTTAGATGCATTTTTAATCCGTATTCTAAAAATTAATACATTTTTGGGATATTCAAGTCTTTAAAGTGATGATTATGTTGTAGATAAATATTCCAAAAAGTCTTGATTATCCACAATTTCTTTGTTATCTGTTTATCCACTTTATTCTCATGCAAGCAAGTCAATTTTTGACACTGACTAGCAACCAATCACAAAACTATTTAATTAATTTTAATTGTCTAACCAATAAGAATTAATTTAAATTAATCATACGTGGTCGGTTCCATCCAAACAAAATGCATGCAGACTGTGCAAACTTGATCATGTGATATCTTTTAATTCGACGGTCCGATTTCGAAATTAGACATACCATTGTGACTGTTAGAACCTCAAGATCATTTTTATGATATGCAATGAATGAATTAATGCATGTAATGCAACTCTAAATTTTGGGTATATGAATGGTCACTCTAGTCATCTTCCATGATCATTTATAGGTGCAAAATTGAGTGTTTACATGGAGGAATGATACTCCACCTCAAATGTAAATGAAAAAACATTTCCCTCCCTTAGGTTTAAAAATAATAATACCCCCCGTTCCGTTAATATTAGTAACTAACTATTCCAAATTTTTAAAAGATTGTCTTTACCAAAATTCAACCGTGGTTAGTAAAAAGAGCATATAATAAACTCAATTCTATTTAGTGTGTAAGCAAGTTGACTTTATATATTTATATACACTTGGTGTAACTTTAAACAATGTTATACCACTCAAAACATATATCTTAACAATTGTTTCTCCCTCAAAACACATACACAAATTTCAATCTAAAAAAAGGTGATAAGTATTGATTTTTCAGTCACACCTTACCAATGGGTATATTAGTTTAGAAGTTTTAACTTTGAAAGGGAGAGTAATTTTGAAAATCTACCCTTAGTCAAAGGGCAAGTTAATACAAAACAATTTTAACATAAATTCAATAGAGTTTAGGGATGTTGTGAGTCGAAAGTTTTTTTTTTTTCTTTACGTTTGTGATGAAGTGTCGTTCTCTCAAATCTCAAGGTATGACTCGTATGAGATTTAATTCCCTTTTTTTCCCCTTAAACTCCATCTAAACACATTTTATTTTATATTTTTATTGTTTACCATTTTATGTACACTTTTCTTTCTTTAGGCTTTGACCTGGGTTAGGGTTTTGTTTTGTTTTGTTTTCTCTCTCACTCACTCACTTAAACAAACTCACACACACGCCCTTCCTCGTTTTGAGTCCAAAATTCATTTCCTTTATTTAGGGGTGTAAAAAAAACTAGTAATCCAAAAACAAAATGGCCAAAACCCCCCGAACCGAGTCAAATTTTTTCAATTCGGTTTTGATTTGAAACCAAAATATTTCGATTTCGGTTTTGGTTTCAGTGTCCCACACAAAAACACCAACCCGACCAAAAGAACCAAAATATATTAAATATTAATATATACATGTTATATAGAGAAAGTTCTTGGTAGCATAGTGGCAAAGAAGCGTGTGTTCACACTTTTAACTTAGGTTTGACCCATGGTAAGTGCATATTTATAACACTTTTAACTCAGGTTGGACCCATGGTAAGTGCATATTTATTTTTTCTCATCTACTTCCTTAGAGAATTCACAATAAGGAAGCTATAAAATATAGCTTTTAGCAACTTAAAAAGCAATTTTATCTATTTTAATAACTCACTTTAGAAAACACCCAACATCAAAGACTCTATTATGACGTTCATCTTATTAAAATAATATAAAAAAACTTATTGAAATAAAAATAAAACTTCCCCCACAAAAATTCACAGCACCTAGCCACCACAGCCCTTTCACCACCACTACCACCACCATCGTGACAGCCACAACCCACCACAAAAGTTTTAAAAAAAAAAAAAAAACCCAACATCAAAGACTCTATTTTGACGTTCATCTCATTAAAATAACCCCACAAAAATTCACAGCAACCAGCCACCACAGCCCTTTCACCACCACCAACATGACAGCCACAACCCACCACAAAACAAAAAAAACCCAAAACAACGACAACGACAACGACAACCACTATTATCAACAACCAACCACAAAAAACCCACCAAATCATACCATTAAAACTGGCACCATCGATACAAACACCAAAATCCGATAAAAACACCGATACAAACACCAAATACGAACGCCAAATCAGACCATTAAAACCCACCAAAATCCACCATTAAAACTGGCATCACCGATACAAACACAACCAAAACCCACTAGCCAAGACCACCACATAAGCCAGTTGCTGTATTACTTTTTCTCATATCGGTAGATTTGGTAATTTTGTTGCTCACAACTTAACTAAACATGCTAGATACATTAAAGATTTCTCAGTGTAAATGAAGGATGTTCCTCCACACCTCTATTTTATACTTTTAACCGATATCGGTTGATTTTATTTTAATGAAATTCCAAATTTTATTCTCTAAAAAAAAATCAAGTTAAAAACAAAAGTGAGATTATCATTATCAATATAGATTGTTGCATTTGATAAGTACGAAATTTATTTTCTACCACGTTGCAAATGTCAAATATGTATATATATATATATATATATATATATATATATATATATATATATATTTATATCTTTTTTTTTAAGGAGGGGAGGGTAAGTTATACTAATTTAGTAAACTATATAATATTTAAGATTGTGGATTCCACGTCAATGAGGGATTGTTAATTTGTAACATGGAACCTATTGGCTAACATGAGGCTTAATTATATCATCGATCTTCTATGTGTATTGAGAAAATTATTACTTTCATCATGGACTCTTTGTATCTTTTCATATATGGGTGGGCTGTATGCATTGATCTATATATACGTGGAAGTGTGGAACTCATCTCATGTAAGAGAGAAGAGAAGTATATATTAAGCAAATATCTAATAGTTCCTCCATTACATATCACTAAAGTGAATGCTTTCGTTCTTCTATGTCTATTTTTCGTGTGTGTAGTGCATTTGGTAAACCAAAATTATCAAAGATTGTGAAATGAGAAAGACATCATTTATTGAGTATATGGAAGTGTCACGAACATGGCTAAGTATAGGACAAATTCCATGTCAATATAATCATAAATATAAACATATATAAGTTAAATTGTAGTGTGAATAATATGAGCTAAAACCCTTTTTTTTTTAGTTTTGATATATGACAAGCATGACAAATATGGAGGTCATACAATTCACAATATATTACAGTTATAATATATGATGTTTTCACTTGAACCCGGTCTTTTATATGCATAGTAGAAAGATGGAGATGAAGAAAGTTTGACAAGGTGGGACGGGAAGATCCCTAATAACTTCCTAGCTATAATTATCTTGTGGGTGCGAGAGTGAGAAATTAAATGCACTCAGAGAAATAGTCTATTATTTGAAGAATTCTAGACACTCTCATTTAAAAATAAATAAATATATTTCCTCAAAAAAAAAAAAAAGAGTATAAGGAATAATTCCATTTTCATTTATAACATATAAGGAATAATTCCTATTATAGAATTACTTGTAAAATGCCCAAAAGTATGTTCTAGGAAGGGTAGGGTCAAAGCAAAGGTGTGGGGTTTTTTTTTGGATATTTAATGTTGGAAAAACAATATATATATATATATATATATAATTAATCTAATTGACATTATTATAAGAGACAATATCAATCAAGACAATGTCAACAAATTATGGAACTATATGACCATTATTACTTGAGAAAAAAAGACTATCATACATATATTGAGTGAACAATTTCTTTTGTGACAAAAAATATAAAAAAGTTGTGTGAGGATAAATGAACCGAGAAGGAGTGTTAGGTCGTGGGCCGTGCCCGAGAATATATAGGAGCCTGAGGATGGTTGAAAGGTTTGATAAGTTTTGGGGTGAACAAGCTGAGGACAAGAAAAGATAATAACAAACTAGTGGTAGTTCTCAAGGAGCCGAGCTTCCTCGGGAAAGCATTGTGGAAGGTTGGAACCCAACCACCTTGAGAATGCTATGCAAGAGATAACCATTCTTTTGAGGATAAATTTCAAGGAAAGAGGCTAACAATAAAGAAAGAAATATCTGAGAAGAAGGTTGCTACCACCACATTAAATGCTATGGAAATGACACATGAACAGTAATATCTCAGTTTACAGCTATTCACAAAGCTTTCAAGAGGTTTTTGAAGGGACAAGCATCTAAGAGATTACCTATAAGATCAACAAATGGAAGGTTGGGATGAAAAATGATAGACTATATAAGGAAAAGACCCCCATACAAATTGGGGCATGTAATCTTAGAAGGAAAAAAAAGAAGAATACCTTATATTTAGATAAACTTAGTGAATATAAGAACATCTCATCCTCGGATTTGATGGAGGAATGTTATTTCTATTAAATTGTGTCTTTTGTCTTCTTGGCATGAATCCATTCAATTATGGCCCATACTTAATTTGCTGAGACGTTTTCCTCTAAAATTCATTCTCTAACAAATATATTGTTTTAGGTTTGTTGGGCTATCATCCATTGTTGGTGGGCTAAGGGTCTAATTCTAGTCCTTACAAGTTGCAATATCAAGTATTGAAATAAATAATTTTTTTTGAGAATCTTAAAATAAATAATTGGATCTCTCTCTCTCTCTCTCTCTCTCTCTCTCTCTCTCTCTCTCTCTCTCTTAAAAATCAAATAGAATACAACTAGGATTGGATTGCATGGGCTATACTGTCATTTTCTTAGCTTGTCATGCGATAATGTTCACGAATCATGAGAGCAAGAACACTTAAAATGAAAGATGATGTTGCCTACATTATAGTTTCCTTGGATTTTTCCTAGAGTTGATAACATAAAAGTCAAAAGAGTTTGTTGAGGCTTAAGGATAAAAAGTAAAAGGAAGAGACAATGATCACACATTGTATTGTAAGGATATGTGTGCTGAATAATTAAAATTTAAAATATATATGTCATTCATACATACAGGACCAAACTTGTTGTGATGAAAGCCAACATGTACACCTCTCATTCTTTCCTACAAGATGCATTGTGTTTGACTGCATCCCAACGAACTTGGAGGAAAATGATGTGAGCAATGCCAAAAATGCTTAGCCCCCTACATATATTACGAGGTTTTGTGCTAAGATGATGAAGACAATTCATTGCTTGTACCAAAAATAAGCCATTCATTGCTTAATACATACAATTTTGCTTCATATGGCATATGCATGGATTTATTTGGTTCGCAGTCAATCTTCCTTCTAAATTAGATGGAGTTTGAATTCTTTGCTCCAAAAATAGGAGAGAAAAAAATAATAGCTTGTTGGCAACTTGGCATTACTAGTAATTTCAAAGAACATGAAGATAATGTTTTGAGAAGATTCATTCTTCTTTCATCTGAAAACTATATATTAAGTATTAACTTCCGAAACATATTTTGCGTAAAAACAACTTTAGAAAAAATTAAGATAGATAATATTTATTTGGTTTGCACTCTTGTGCACAGGCGCGGAGAGAGAGAGAGAGAGAGAGAGAGAGAGGCTATGTATTCATTTAACTAATTTATTTAATTAAAGTTAGCTTTTAGTTTATCTAAGCAAATAAAGTAGTCAAAAAAATGCGTATATGCGTAGAGTACTATCATCAGCCTTAACAATTTGATATTTTAGGAAAATATCGGCTAAACTCAACCAAAACATCTTGCATCAATCTCAATAGTTTGTTTGATTTTTTTTTCGTGAACAATACCTCAATACACTTGTTGAGGTGCTATTCACCTAATAAAAATATTTTTTATTCATTCTCACTTGCTCTTTGTTGTTGTAATCTCTCTCTCTCTCTACGGTCCTTCAGCAGTGAGAAGTTGCCTTGTCATGAGATCAACGAGGTTCGTCATGGATCAACAAGAAGTTGACTGCTTTGTCCTTTGGAGGTGAGAAGTTGCCTCGTTGTGAGAACGATGAGGTTCATCTTGGATTTGAAGATGTTGGAGTTGGGAAGTAGATTAGTGAAGCTTAGAGCTAGGATGTGGTGGTGTTTAGGTTGTTAAGATCAAGTTCTTCAGGTTGATGGTTGGGTATTTGGGTTGAATTTGGGCAAGGAGGAAAAGGGGGAAAAACAGCCTTGATAGAGACATTTTAATTAGGCCAAAATGCAAAACTCACCTTCTAAGTTTCACTACTTTTCATTTTACTCCT
Organism: Castanea sativa; assembly: GCF_040712315.1. NCBI lineage: Eukaryota > Viridiplantae > Streptophyta > Magnoliopsida > Fagales > Fagaceae > Castanea > Castanea sativa. Next base: position 56,530,095 of record NC_134023.1, on the reverse strand, counting down.
CTAACTTTGGTTTTTGTCATTTCGGTCTTTTAAGTTTCATTTATTCTCAATTAAGTCATTCATTAAACTACCATCCACTGTTGCCGTTAAGACCACCAAAATGACGCCATTTTGGCATTATTTTAATATTTTTTTCTTAACTAAAAAAAAGTTAGTTAAATAAAAATTAAAAACAAACCTAGATAGTTTGAAGAATAAATGCCCACACACAAAAACAAACCCATAAATTAAAACGTTAATCTAAAGAACAAAAAAATCAAACCCAAAAAGTAAAATGTATATCTGAAGAAAAAAAAACCCTCAAATAGATCCCTTATCCAATCGTTTGAGAGGAAGAGAAATAGATTGAACTTACATAATGGTGTTTTTGATGGATCTAGGAGGTTGAGAGATTGAGATCGGCGGCCCCAAGAGGTGTTTTTGGTGGCTCTGGCTAGTACTCAGCACTCTAGCAAATCTCTCGATCTCTCCTTCTCTCTCCTTCTCAATATCTCCTTCTCTCACTCACTCTCCTTCTCCCTCTCGCTCTAACCTGTTCTCAATTTCTTCTTTTTCTCTCAAACTAATGAGTTAGAGATTTATTTTTTCTTCAAATAAGGTTATGTTTTTGGGTTTGTTTTTCATTTTTGGGTTTTTTATTTTTATTTTTTTAAATCATCTATCACACCACTGGTTACTTCATCTGTTATTAATGACCACAAAGAGTCTGCTTCTAGCAAAGCAATCAAAGAGCATGCAAATTTAGTTGATGCACTGGAATTCCCTCACCACAAGAAAATAGATGCAAAGATTTTGAAACCATACACATTGAGCTGGGTGTCAAGTGGAGATTGATTTTTTTTTCTTCAATGTTGTTCTCCATACATTGCTATTTCTTCACTTTAATTTCTGGGTTTTTTTTTTCATAAATTATTTAAATTAACAATTTCTTAAAATTAATAAATAAATAATAATTTAAATTAAAAAAGACAAAATGACATCATTTTACTTTACATAATGGCAGCAGCTAACATATTGTTAACGAATGACTTAATTGAGAATAGTTGTAATAGTGATATAGGATTAAGATTGATATAATTGTATGTGATAGTAGATTAGCAAAAGTGACAAAGTGAGGTTTTAAGACCAAATTTAGTTAAGAAAGCATCGAGGTTGAAGTAAATGCTCTCAAGCAAGCTATATACATGTCACTTCCAAAGCACTTTCTAAAACCTCATATTAAGTAGATAGGTGACCAAAATATTCTTATTTCCTATGTGAATATTTCATGGTTGGTTTAATCCTTACTACTGTTATTACTTTGACCCAAATTTTGTGAATTTTAGTTCCACTCGAAGAGAGAGGAAATAATTGAAATGATTTCATTTTTTAAAATAAAATAAACTAAAAAGTGGAAAATTTTAAAAATACGAATAATAGATAGTCATGAGATTAATCAAACTTTAGAAATCCCCTAACCCAACTTTTTTTTTGGAGTAACTTTAGCCTAGTTTTAGGATATAGAGGTAGTATGTATTGTGCTAGTCGCGACACCATCACCATGTAATGCTCATGGTTTGTTTGGATTAAGGGGGAGGGAGGGAGAGTAGAGTAGAGTAAAGTAAATTTTACCCAAAATTAGTCTATTTTCAACCAACTCTACTCTACTCCATTCTCCCTCATTCTCCCCTCAATCCAAACGGGCCCTTATTCTATGTTTGGAAGTTTTGAGAAAGAGGAGAGTAGAGGGAAGGAGAGTAGTGGAGAAGAGAGTAAAGGGGAATGATTATCCTCCACCTTGTTTGATGTTTTGAAAATTAAGTAAGGGGGAAGGAAATAATTAGTCTTTTCATTTGTAATTTTTTTTAATACAGTAATGACAAATTTGGTAATTCATTTGGTCAAGCATTTTTACGCTCCACTCTCCCTCCAAATTTCTCCAATTTAGGGGAATTAAAAATGAGAGGTTAGAAATAGTTCAAACTCCTCCAAAACCCTCCAAAACCCTCCAAATCTCTCCCCCTCCTTCTCAAACAAGGTAATTTAATCACTCACTCTCTCTCTCCCTCTACTCTACTCTCTCTCCTTCTCCCAACATCAAAACATAGCATTAGAGTTAGAGAGGTGTGGTACTCATGTTCCATAGTTCTTAGGAGGCATTAATGGATAGATAAACTTCCACCTTCTCAATTAAAAAAAAAACCTTCCACCTTGAAGCTTTCCTTTTTTGAGACTTTGGTTATTTATTTTTATTTGAGACAAATTAACTTAGGTAAAAATCAAACAGGGATAAAAAACATATCATGGCCTTTGTTTGATGTCAACACTCATTATGAGTTACCTAAATTGTTCTCTAGGATATATAAATTTTAGACCCCAATTATCAATATTTAAAAATAATTCAACCTATTGAAAAGAAAAAAAAAATTGTGAGGACCATTGATTAGTTAGCAAATCAATAGAAAGCAATAATTAATAATAAATATTTTCCATATATATATATATTTGTAAAGATGAAAAAAAATGAAAATCTATTTTTTGTGTTTTAATGTTAAAGTTCCGTTATAAGAGCATTAGCAACCAATTCCCTTAAAGCAACTTCTATAGCAAAGAAGCCAAAGTTAAAAAAATTTGAGTCTCACCTACAGTGGGCTGCTATCTATAGCAAGCAGCTGTAGCTTAAATCTCAAAACAAAAAATAATTTTATAATGTAAGGTATTAGAATTTTTTTAATGTATTAATGGTTGTGATTGTTATTTATTGTGTTGTTTATATTATTTTAATGTGTTGAATATTAAAATAAAATATTTAATGTTAGGTGTATTGTTAAAATAAATAAAGTAATCTTTTGAGTTGTTAATAATATTAAAAATTTTAACCTCTATGAATGCTATAAAAGAGTTGGTATCTCATGTACTAAGCGCATAAGACCAACCTCTCACAAGCAGGCACGTGGAGCCTACTTATCTGCGAGAGGTAAGTTTTATGCGCCTGGGCATGAGAGATTTTTTCGCCGTAAAAAGACAGATATGTAAAAGAAAAAATAAACCAGCTAATGGGCTATGCTAGCTTGTCAAACTCAAAGTACTCAAGGGCCTATCGTCCAACACAAGCTATATAGCCCATTATAAAAAACCACACCCACACCCACACCCCTTCTTTAGGTTCCAACTGGACCGCACCGCACTGAACCATCCAATGAGCGCTGAGTGACCGTCCTTCACATTCACTTCCAGCCGAAAAAACTCCCACCCCTCTCTCTCTCTCTCTCCCCCAATCGCTCATCTAATAAAAAGCCCAAATCCTCCCAAACCAAAACCAAAAACCGCAAAACCTTTCTCTCTCTCTCTCTCTGGCTCGCGTCGGTGTTTCCTATTTTAATTTAGAAAACGCACCTCAAATACACACACTATTAGCTGGAAGAAGAAAAGAGAAAAACAAAAAAAAAAAGCTTTGGATCTCAGATACACTCACCTCTCAGATCATCATATAGATCCCAAGCTATAAGGTACTCTCTCTCATTTCCTCTCTTTCTTTCTCTGATTTCATCGGTGAAAATACCGTTACCGCGGTTTCTCTTTCTCTTCGCCGCAATCGGTTTTTCATCGATAAGGTTTTTTTTTTGTACATAGCGGTTTTCGATTCCTTTCTGTTTGGTTGCCGAGAAAATGTTCTGAATCGTTGATTCTGCGATTGTTTTTTTTCGTTTTCTTTGCATCGAAACAAAAAAAGCGTATATTAATAATAGAGTTTGTTATCAGATTCTGTGTTTTTGCAATGGAGCTCGCGCAGCTAGAGGCATTGTGCGAGAGGCTGTACAATTCGCAGGACTCGGTGGAGCGAGCTCACGCGGAGAACACTTTGAAATGCTTCTCGATGAACACCGATTACATTTCTCAATGCCAGTACATTCTCGACCATGCCTTGACTCCCTACGCGTTGATGCTCGCGAGTTCGAGCTTGTTGAAGCAAGTCACTGAGCATAGCCTGGCTTTACAGCTCCGCCTCGATATCCGTAAATCAAATTTCCTAAAATTCTGTTTCACTGAATTGCAATTTTGTTGTTGATTCTGGTGAAATTTGAATATATGAACTTTTTATTTATTTATTTTTATCTGTAGGTAACTACCTTATTAACTATCTGGCCACCAGAGGACCTGAATTGCAGCCTTTTGTAACCGCCTCGTTGATTCAACTCTTGTGTCGAGTTACGAAGTTTGGTTGGTATGATGATGATCGTTTCCGTGACGTGGTTAAAGAGTCAACCAACTTCTTGAGCCAGGTTACTTTGTAGTGCATTACATTAAGAACCCTGTCAATGCGTGAGCGCGTGCTTTTTTTTGTGTGTGTGTGTGTGTGAATGCGTCTTTAACTGCTCTGTTATATTGCATTTATGTATGCGTTTTTCACGTTTTAGATGTTCTTACTGCGTAATCATTAATTGAGTCAATTACCTAATTAGTATATGCTCTACTGTCAATGTATTGTTTTTAATTAATTAGTTAGCTGGTTGGCAATGCTTGTTTGAAATATCTTTAAGATTTCGTTTTTAATTGGTAAGAAGAAATCAATTTATACAAGGAAAGTTTGTATCAAAGACATTTATTTAACTTTGTATACGTGCATATAATGTTATTTTAGAAATGCTTGGGAAACTATACATTTTGGTTGTATAAGCGTGGAAACTGACGTGGCTGCTAAAGTGTCATGGCGCGTGTATCATTACTCATTTATCCGTACAAATTTGACATGTGGAGGGTGCAACTCGAGGGTATTGCATATTCCACTTGGCACCATCACAAAATCAATGTAAAAGGGCAAGCTAGGTGCTTGTCTAGGCACTCGGGTGAGGTGAGGTATTTAGCTAGTGCCTTAAGCCCCTTGAGGTGAGGTGACGCTATTGCCTTGCCCTCCTAATTGAGTGCTTTGCTTGAGGCAATAGACGCCAGAAGTTAGCTTCTCATTGTACTAATAGCTCTATCATTTAATGTGTATCATACTAACACAGAAATTTGCCAATTTAATACTCATTTATATTGGCCATTCTTATACATGATAATATACCTTCCTAAACCTATAAAAAAACGATAATATACTTATATACCTTCCTAAGTGGGTCAACGTATTATTATTATTATTATTATCATTATTGTTGTTGTTGTTGCTGTTATTTTCTGCTTCAATTCAAAGCCCAAAAAACAAATTAGTATTTAAAGAATTATAATTATTTTTTTAAGGTAATTATTTGAAGACTAATGATCTTTTGTGAACATGTAGGCCCTTTAAAAATTTACGTAATACATTGCTGTGCTTCTATATCTACTTGTTGCATGCGGTTATCGGGTGTTATCTTTTAAGTGATTTTGTTTCCATCTTTTTGACTTTTTTATTTTTATTTTTTTATTTTAATAATAAAATTTATATAATTAATTGCGATAAAAAGTTACCAATTGAGGTCTTGAGCTTGAGGGTGAAGATTATGATAATGATGCTGAATATGAATTATTCTGATAGGGTTCATTAGTAACTATTTTATTTTTTTGGTTTCCTCTGTATCTATCTATGTTTATTTTTTTTGATAAATTGGGGAATTTGCCTAGGCGTACTTGTGGTGGGTTTGGTGTAAGAAGGTGGTAATCTTTCAGTGATCCCCCCATCTCTAAGAAAGTCACTAAGAGATTACCGCATCCTTGCCTAATGTGCCCCCCTAATTTCCTGTCATGCACTCATGCACGCAGTGGAAGTCTGGCATGGTGGCCTTTTATCCTTTAAGAAGATGATGTAGGATAATTTCGGGAATTTACCGACGCTTGTGGTGGGCTTGTGTTTTGAGAGTTTTTGAATGTAGGTTTAGTCGTAGAAGAAAAGGATACTCAAAACTTGACTAGATTTTGATAAGATGAGGAACACTTGATAAGAATATACCATATATTGAAGCAAAAAAGTTTTTACTCCATTGTACTGTGGCCTGTGAGCTGTGTTCCTTTGTTTTCTCAGACTGGGGTACAATGGGTAATGCTTAGGAGGGTTGGGGAAGTACTTTGTGGGTGGAGGAATTGGTCTGGAAAGTGTAGTGGCTCTATTTGGAATATGATCCCCATTTGCTTAATGTGGGTAATTTGGAGAGAAATTGTTTGAGCTCCCAATTGGTTAACTGAAATTATTGATTGTAAGGTTGTTTGGGCCTAAACACTTGACAGCACATATGCATGTTTTGTTGTACTGTTTATTGTTTCAGTTTTCTTTCATAATGTATTTTTTTAGGGGTGCCTTATGTATACACAGTGTACATGAGGCTTCCCTTTTAGCAGTAAATTAAAAAAAAAAAAAAACGCTAAGGAAAAAAAATATAGCTGAACAGTTGTTTCCCTTGTCCTTAATTGATATCCTTCACCTTCTTGGAACGCATTTGTTTACTATCATCCTACATTTTACTGTGCATCCATGAATTTTCTGCTTCTTGTGCATAATTTTTTTTTTTTCCTTGAGTTTCTTATATAGTACATTGCTTTTCAATTTGTGTAACCATAATCTTTAGTGCCTTCTTGCAAAATATTTGGTTCTCATATTGTATACTTTCTGTATGCTAGGGTTGCACCCCTTTTTGATGGAATGCTTACTTATATAAAAAAAGATAGCATCTGACATTTTTCTCATCATCCATCTTGGCTTCTCTGCTTTTTAGTCATACTTTTAATGCCCCGAATTGTTTCTTTCCTATCCTGTTAGATCAATTTTCATAATCTTTTAGTTTAGTTGATTTCTTTTCATTAAGGGTGTTGCTACTAATTGTTCCCAACTGGTGGTGTTTACATGGATGGTCACTAAGAAATAATTTATTTTTAACAGGCAACGTCTGGTCACTATGCTATTGGTTTGAAGATATTAAATCAACTTGTGTCTGAGATGAATCAGGTAAGTCTACAACTATACCGAAGTTCATATAGTTAATAATTGCTCCCATGTTATAAAGCTTTAAAGATATGTTATTCTTATCCTTATCAAGATAATATTTTAGGATACCTGGAAATGATTGCACCATACTCTTTTTTATTTTTTTTTGGGTTATCAAAGAAGAAAGGTTGTGCAACCATTTTGATGCCTATTCCTTAGAAAGTCATACTAAAATGAAAACTAAGACTATATGTCTTTGTGAGAATGCTGATGACCTTTGGCACTCTGATTTCGCGTTACTTTATTTTGATGTTTGCAGAAAGTGAAAAAGTGAGTCATGGCTGCATTTATTGGTTATGGTCCCTTTCCAAGATTAGGCATTATGTTGAAAATGTTGTTTAATAATTCACTTTCTCCTTCTTAAATTTCTCATGTTATTACAAATGCTATCGGTTCTGTCATGACCAAACTAACAATAAACAAATGAATGCATGAATTTGATGTTGTTCTGTATTATTTTAATGAACTATTGAAATTTGAAATTGTTCTGTTTTTTTTTTTTAATTATATATTATTAAAATTTGATGTAGTTCTTTATAAAAAAAATAAAAAGCAGTGATTGTTATACTAAATACAACTAATTTCCAGACTCATTAAACCAAGTTCAATTGAATTTTTATGAGACGTTTCCAATTTTTCTTTGTGGGAAGTTGTGGTTACAAGGTTAACAATGACCCTTTTGTAGCTATTCCCTTCTAACTTTATCCCGATCATTTGGATGCTAATATAAATTTTAGTCCGTAGCCTAGGATCTTCAAGAAGATTTTCTTAGTCAATCAACTTCGACACGGTTTGCTTTGAATAACTTTGTTCAGTACCATGACTACTTGTTTTTTAGGCAAGTGGTGTTTGCTCTGATGTTTGTTTTCTTTTGAGAAATTTATCCATAACTGATTAAAAGTAATAATATAATCAATTTCAATACTTTTAACACTAATTTCAATAAAAAAAACCTAACATGAATGTTGTACTAACTAATAAAATGTCTACCAGCATTTGCTATCTAAATTTGGATAGCATGCTTGGATATTAAGTTCTAGGTGTCAATGTGAACTTTTAAAAATTGAATCAACCACATATACCTTACTTGGTTGAAGGCATATTATTAATCCAGTATAATACATGCATTTACAAGAATTTTCATCTTTCAAGTCAACCACATAACATTTACAGAACAGCTGCAGCAATCTGCTGATCTACGTGCTTTTTATAAGCATGTTTTAGCTTAAAATTCTATGATACATCTCCCGATGTTATGACAGATTAATTTCATCGTCATGTGTACAAAATTGTGATTGTGTCTAACATTAGGAAGCATATTGTTTAGATTTTTAGTATTTGTTGCTTGGTTTTTGCATTTCTGTTCTCATAGTTTGGGAATATAAGCAATGCATTTTCAATTGTTGTGAGAACCAGTATTGTCTTAAGTAATCATCTTTGTTTAGGTTTGCTGGTCATAAAGGCTTTTCATAGATTTTCTTTTTTCCTTTTTCTTTGTGCCTCATCCCTAAATATTATTTTAATTATTTTGATCTAATTACTTACAACTGCTTGTATGTTTTTGACTTCTAAATCCTTAGCCAAATCCTGGTTTGCCTTCAACACACCATCGAAGGGTAGCGTGCGCATTTAGGGATCAATCTCTTTATCAAATCTTCCAAATATCTTTAACATCATTGCGTCAACTGAAGAGTGATGGTAATTTGCTAAATACATTTAAGCTGTGATGAAGACCCTCCATCCTGTCTAAAGTTTTCATTTGCTGCTTCATTGGTTGAATTTTTTTTATTTTTTATTTTTTTTTCTGATGGTTTTGCATCTATGTAACTTGCAGTTGTAAGTCGATTGCAAGAGTTAGCGCTCTCTCTTTCACTTAAATGTTTATCATTTGATTTTGTTGGGACATCAATTGATGAAAGTTCAGAAGAGTTTGGCACTGTCCAGGTATTTGCCTCTTCTGATTTATTTATTAACCATTTGATGGTCCTTCAAGTTCTTTTTGAATCAGATTGTTAAGTAATTGTGGAACATGGTGGTGATCTGACAGATTCCGTCTTCTTGGAGACCAGTTTTGGAGGACTCTGAAACATTGCAAATATTTTTTGATTACTATGCTATTACAAAGGCCCCCCTTTCCAAGGAGGTTAGTAAATTTCATGCTTCTTTTAAATTCAATTTGTGTTTGTGTGTTTAAAACCTAGACATTTATTTAAATTCAATTAGTCCTTAATTTGTTGGAAAGAGGTTCTTAGACAACATTAAATTTTGAAATTGATCTTTACATGCTCCATAAAGATACATGAGAGAATAAATGGGTACCTAGGTATGTATATATGCTACTGATATCATTTCCTTTGTATTTGATTTTTTTTTTTTTTTTTTTTGTGTGCGTGTGTGTCTGTGTAAGGAGGTGGGGGAGGGGGGTTTGATTGTATTCTTTGCCTTTGTGCTTTTTATTTATTTATTTTAATAACTAATACGTTTTATTAATAAAAAAATGCATCAAGTACAAAGGGGTTATTCTAGATGAATAACATAATTAAGTTGTAAGAGTACAATGATCTAGGAAATTTCAAAATTAGAGAAGGGAAAGGATATGCCCCTGAAGTCAGCATCCACCCAAACAACGTTCTAAAAAGTTGCATCTTTAAATCTAAAATAGTATTCTCACACCCCTTGAGGGTTCTAGCATTTCTTTCATGCAAAAGACACCACATTAGAAAATGTGGAACGGTATTCCATATTGCAATGTTTCCATGGATAGAACTAGTGGGGTGGTTCAGGAGAGTTGACACCACTTGGTTGGATGGGACAAGGTGTGCAACCTTATGGCTAATGGAGGGTTGGGGGTTTGGTAACTTATTCTTACTTTGGATAATCTCATGCTTAGGGGTCGCTCTTTGGCAAATCGGTGTTTCATGTGCCGTTGCAGTGGGGATCTATGGATCATCTCCTTCTTCATTGTCCTGTAGCACTCTTTTGGTATTCAGTGGGTCTTGCCAGGCTCAGTGGCAGGATTTATGATTTTGTTGGAGTCACTGGTTTGGGAAGTATATTTCAGATATTTGAAATTTAATCCTAGGCTGTTTGGTGTGGACTATTTAGATGGAACATAATCACTGTTCTTTTGAAGATTCTGAGAAGACGTTGGTTGAGTTGAAAGACTTGTGCCTGCATAGTCTTTTTGATTGGTCTCGGTGCTGGGGTTTTACAAATTGTTTTTCTCATCTATTGTTTTTTTCTTCTCTTAGATTAGCCTCTTGATCACTTTTCTCTTTGTTTTCTGTGTTCATCATCATGAACACCTTGTTTGTTTCTTTCATCTTTTTTCATCAATAATATTACTCTTATTACCTATATATAAAAAAACCATTCTTTGTTTGGAAAGTGGTTATGGAGGTTTGGGTTGGAGGAAAAAAAATTGTGGAGATGGGTAGTTAGTGTGAACTATGGGGAGGAGTGGGGTGGATGGTACTCGAAACTTGTTCGAGGAGTGCAGCTGGATGAGCTTTAGTGTTAAACTTCTTTAGTGCGCTATCCCAGTTTCTAATAGAAATAATGAATTGATATAAATTTTTATTTTGATAAGTTAATGAATTGAGAAAAAGAGAGAGCTAAGCTATATTTATGATTGGAATTGAATTCTTTGATGTCCATTTTGTGTTTTGCCAAAATTAACTTCATTATACAATTAAGTTTTTGTAAACAAATATATATATATATATATATATATATATATATTTTCCTGATAAGTTTTTTGTAAACAAAATTTAATTAAAGATGACAAATTGACTCTAAACATGGGGTGCCCACACGTTGCAACAAACATGATTTTATTTTTTTTAAATTTGAAATAGTAATAACTTCTTTTTAAGAGATAAATGACACAATTTTAATAAGTTCTTATTGATTATATCACTACTTTAAAATTTAAAACGGTCATTTAAAAAGCTTCTAAACGCACGTGTAACTCATGTGAAGAGGCTAGTAATAATAATAACCATTGTCCATTAGTTGAATTAATTGGGTTCAAGTGTGACTATACAAAGCAAATTATTGTCTCCAATTTTGTCATTTCTCACATCTTCAAGTGTTTTATCAATTGGTTACCAAATGGTGGTTTGTCAAACACTCTAAACACTAAAGCACTTTAGTCCAAAAGCTCTACAGTTAAAGATCTAGTTCCTACAGTAATGCCAAATGTGTCCTTAGTCTAAGCACCTAGCTAACATGGAACTATTTTTAGAACCTAATGATTGCACTATATGGATGGAACTAGTGCTGCTAAAGCTTGATAGCAAGGATAGTTCGAAAAGAAAGTAGTGCCTATCCATTGAGAGCATTTGTTTCTTAGTAGGGCCTGTCAAATCACTGAAAGGCTTTGGTGATTCTCCAATTTGGTAATTTGAAGATTTGAAAATGGTTGAGTTTGCCAATGGTGAGTGTCTCGAGAAGTTTAGAAATGGAGTTGAAAGACATTTAAATGACTATTAATGATAAAAATAGCCAAATCAAGATTCTAGGAAATTGGCATCAGTGGCTTGGGAAGCATAATTCAATCATTTGGAATTTGATTCCAGGGTGCTTAATGTGGATTGTTTGGTTGGAATGAAATCATCACTCCTTTGAGGACAATGAGAAGACGCGGGATGAGTTAAAGGTTTTATACTAGCATAGTCTTTTTGAGTAGTCTCGTTATTGGGCTTTTACTGATTATTCTTCTCTCTCTGAGTTTATGCTTTCCCTTAGATTAGTTTCCTGATTACCCTCTTTTTTTGCTGTTTGTTTTATCTTTTTTTTGTTGTTCATCATCATGAACAACTTGTACTCTTCCTTATTTACTCATTAATAATAGTTATTTGATTACCTATTAAAAAAAGATTCTAGGAAAATAGAGAAAAGGAACAAAAAAAAAAAAAAGAGACTTCATACTCTAAGAGTTTCCACTACATTTGATTTTTCATTCTAACATAGCATCAAATTTACTAGTGTGCATTGGTCATTTTACCAAACAAGACTTAGCAAGGGGAAAAACAAATTTCTATGGAAGAATATATGGAAAGGGTGGGTCAAATTTTCTCGCTTCATTAACATTGAGGTGGGTGTGGGCTTTAATATCAAGTATTGGTGTGACTCTAAGGTGGCTTTTCCATAATTATTTCATAATGATTGTAAGGAGGAGGCTTTAGTGGTTGATCACTTGATCTATTTTGAGAATACTTTCCATTGGAACATTAGTGTATTTAGAGCAATGCAAGACTAGTTATTGGAGTCCATAGCATCTTTATGGACAATTTACTCGATCAAAGTGAGAAGAAGTGGCGTTGATGAATTATGTTGGAACCCATCTAAAAGAATCACATTTGAAGTTAAATCATACTAAGCTACACCTTCCATGTTTGTATTTTCCTTAGAAGAGTATATGGAAGCCTTCAGTCTCAACTAAAGTGGCATTTTTCCTTTGGACATCAACATTGAGGAGGGTGGGGATCAAATGTGGTGCGTGTTGAAGAAGAAAGGGGAATTTGATACTCGTTCTTACTATAATGTACTCAAAGGTTCCTCTTCGGTCATATTTCCCTGGAAAGGTATTTGAGGGGTCAAAGGTACCTAGACTGGTTTCATCTTTTGTTTGGAGTGCGGTTTGGGGGAAGATATTGATTGGTGATAATTTAAGGAGAAGAGGTTTTTCTATAACAGATTGGTGCTGCATGTGTAGGTGTAGTGGAGACACTATGGATCATTTATTGATTCACTGTGTGAAGGCGTATCAATTGTGGTGTTTTTGTCCTTAAAATCCTTTGGAATCTCTTGGGCTTTGCCTAGTAAGGTGATAGATCTTCTTTTTGGGAAGAATTGGTTGGAGAAATACTTGTCCGATATTTGGAATTTGATTCCGTTGTGTTTGACATGGTGTCTTTGGAGGGAGCATAATAGTCTCACTTTTGAGGATGTGGAGAGCTCAGATGATCAGCTGCTTGCCTCCTTTGTTGGCACCTTGTTTGATTGGTCTTGGGTTTGGGGTTTCTTACCTGGTGAATTTGTCTCGATGTTCGTAGATTCGCTTCTTTCTTGTACATAGTTGTTTTTTTTTTTTTGGTAACCTTTGGCTGCTAATGTTTTTTTGCATATAGCAGACCTTTTATAATACTTTTTCTTACCTATCAAAAAAAAAAAGAAAAAAGCTATCAACATTGAGGAGAATTTTAGCTGCCTAGAGCCTTGTAGCTCAACTGGTTGGCAACTCTTGGTGTTTTCAATATAGACATCTAGGGTTCAAATCCCCCCACCCCCAACTATTGAATTATCAAAAAAAATGGGGGAGAATTTTAGCCATAGATAATCTCATAAAACGAAATTTAATTGTTGTACATTGGTGTTGTTTGTGTAAAATCGGTGGGTGAAAATTGCAGATTGCCTTCCTTTTCATTGTGATGTTGCTAGAGAGCTTTTGAGTATGGTTTTTTAGTCTCTATGAAGTTCAATGGGTTATGTCATATGGTGTGGTGGAGCTGTTAGCAAGCTGGCTGGTAGATTTGGTAGATTTAGTAGAGATTTGGAACACAATCCTTCATTGTCTCATGTTTTGAAGGATGTGAGAAATGTCTTTGACCTAAATTTTTTATATCTAGAATTTTCTTGAGATGCTTGGCACCTGTAATTTTGGAACTTAAATGTAGGTGTGCTTCTTGTATACTGCCCATGTATATGGGTTGCTTTGTTTTGCACTTGTTAAATGAAATATTTACTTACGGAAAAAAGGTTCCTTTTGTCATCCACATAGACATACTACCTGATCTGATTATTCACCATTTTCCTGCAGTAATATTCTCTCTTAAACTATTGTTAGGTCCAAATAAAGTCATCTTAGGTTAGGTAGCAGTACCAAAATACTAATTGAAGGGGCAGGTTTAAAAGTGAAGCCTCTATAGCCTTAGGGTTCGTGCCCTTCCCTTCTGAAACATAGTAATGTACATAATGTGGTGATAAACTCAACTAAAGCCAGCTCAACTAAATTTTTAATACCAAATAATTGGAGTTGGCCTCATGGATCCTTTATGCCGCTTGGCATTGTCTAGGGTGACGTTGTTCTCATTTGCTTCATTAACAACCATGTTTTTCCTTGTAACCACATTATTAAAGTGCATATTGTGGATATATGAAAAAGTTTCAATGGTATTCCCTCTTGTTATAAGATAAGAGGTTATGGGATGGAAGACTATGCACTTTTAGGGGAATAGTCAGCTGCTCGAAAAGCTTTGGACACCCTCGTTAGCAAAAAAAAAAAAGAAAAAAAGTGAAGGTTGAGGTTGTACGTTTAAGACCCACTGGTTGTGTGTGTTACTTACCAATCAAAGAAAAATTAAAGGAAACAATAATTCTAGTGCACTACTTTAAAGGCTTGTGCCATTGGAAGAAGGTTAGAAAGTTATGGAAGAATAACAAAAATAAGTTGAGCTATTTTTGATAAGTAATAAGCTTTATTGATATAAAAAAAGGGACACCCTAGTACACAAGGAGTGTATAGGGGTCAGCAATCAAAACCAGAAATTACAAGAATCAAGAAAAACAAGAAGAGGAGAGAATGATTGGTCTCTCATTATCTTCAAAACACCTACTATTTCTTTCATTCCAAAGACACCACATTAAACAATGGAGAATAATTCTCCATATATGTCCATTTTGATGACGACCAAACTGGTCTAGCCAACAAGCTAGAACCCCACAACTGATTGTCATATAATTTTATTATAGTCATTTACTTATATGAAAGAAAAAAGTCATTTGTTTGCCAAAATGAAAACTGTGCTTTTTATCATTTTGGGATTCAGAATTGCTTGTGCCTTTTCATCATTAGGTGCACCTGCAAATAAGATTGGCTTTACCTTTAGAAAGTCTTGACCTTGGGCTAGGTTGGACTGGGAACTGCTGAGTAGAATTAGAACTTAGAACTCTAGAAAAAAGCACCAAGTGAACTCCATTTTGGCATTGGTAACATGTTGCGAGTGCAACTCCCTTCTTGAACAAACCATGTAACAAACCACCTTAGCTGACTATAGATAACAAGTAAGAAATGTAATCTTCAAAGTCAACTTCAAGCAGTTTTCTCAAAGCATGAACTTTCTATAGGTTATACTTGTTTTTAAATTGACAAAATGTTTAAATATGAAATATGGAACTGAAAAAAATTGTACCAGATAATCCAATCATATCTATCATAATCCAGTCATATCTCTTCTTAGCATAAATCTCAGATGTATAGTACTTAATTTCTTTACTAGTCAGTTTACAATGTTGAAAATTAGTTAGGATATATTTTTGATGGCTCCTTGTGCTTGCTATGAGTGGATTGCCATTTGCAAAGTATTTTTGGATTATATGAGCATATATTTGCTTTTGATAATCGTGTCCACTTAAAATTTGAGCAATGATGGTTTGCTATTATTCTTATTTTGCTCTCCAATTTACTTGGTCTGTTTTTGTTTAAAGTAAAGAATTTCTCAGCCCGTCTCTCTCTGTCTTAAACTGGAAAGTTTTTCTTGTTGATTTGTTCTTGAGTGCGCTGCTTTTAAACTTTTTTTCTTAGGGTTAAAACAATTTTCTTTCCAGGCACTGGAGTGCTTGGTGCGACTAGCTTCTGTAAGACGTTCTTTGTTTACGAATGATGCTGCTCGTTCTAAGTTTTTGGCCCATTTAATGACAGGAACCAAAGAAATCCTGCAAACAGGGCAAGGTGTGGTTGGCTTGTCATGTCTTTTTATTTCTTTTGCCTTTTTACTATATTGATTCTGAGTGGCAATTGAATGGTTGTTGATACTCTCTCTCGCCCTCTCTGTGTATGACTGCCCATGTGCATGTCTATGTTACTGCCTAGACATAATTGATTTTTCTTTTTTATTTTACCTTTGTGTTTTCATATTTTGTATGAGAAAATTGACTACTTGTTTGGAAAAGTTTTATTTGACCTAGTTCTAGTAAGCAATGGTTTGCCTTTAACAGCTTTGTCATCAGGTTGTTTAAGCTGAAAATTTTCCACGTTAGGTTTTTGAGTTCTATATCTGGTATCAATGGAACTTGTGTTTTTGAAAATTTATTTATGGCTTTCTAGGGTCAGTGCTTATTTATGTATAAAATATGGTGAGAAAATAAAGTTAATTGAGGTTCAAACTAATCTATCACCATATCAGGAGCTAAGTCATAAAATTATAGGCTAAAATTCTATTATAGAAAAAGGCATTCAGTAGTGGATATCTGCAGCTGTTATGTATGTGTTATGTGGTTGAAACTTATGAATTCATTTTTTGTTAAAGTTAATTAGTAATAAGCTTTTAGCAAGTCAGTTTGCTTCACTGTTAAAATGTTTACATTAATGCCTGGAAGTTTGCTGTTCTACAAAAGTGAATTAAGATTCAAATGTAGTGTTGTGATCTTCATAGCACCACACACAGCTGTTAATTATTGGAACATTTTTAGTTTATGGTTTTTTCATTTCTCTTCACTTTTCACTTAGTATTTACAATTTTTTGATTTGATGGGGGTATCAGGTCTTGCTGATCATGACAACTACCATGAGTATTGTCGTCTTCTTGGACGTTTCAGAGTGAATTATCAGGTATTTTTCTTTTAATATTCTGGACATCTGGTACTCGTTTTTGGGCTCTGTACGCATATTGAGTATGCTCAATAACTAAATTTTGTCGTGTAACTTTCTATTTGATAGCAACATACAAGCAATTACTTTTCTGGACAGAGAGTACTTTTGTGCATTTGTTTTGAGTTTGTATGTATTTGCTTTTTTATGTTCATAGAACAACTACACTGCTGAATTTCTATGAAATATAACGCCATATTATCAAATCTGATGATTTCATTTTTCTTTTTATTTCCAGTTAGTAGATGTGGCATTGTTTACTAACTTACCTGTTTGCTCTCTTCTATGGTTAGATATTCAATAAGAAATACATTTATCATGCTTTCTGTGGTTGGATTTGAATCCTTATACTTAAGATACACAATGACTACAAAATAATAAACTTAACTCATAGTGTCTTAGCTTTAGTAATTAGTAGTACCAGTTAATTACATTAGTCCTTTTCTGCATGCTTCATTTATGGTCATCTCTTCTAATGTTTGGGCAATCACAAAATTTAAGTTGTAATGAGTTATGTTGATTTCAATTAGCTAGGTTGAAAAGACAAATTGAAGAAAATTGTATAGGAAATTTCTAAAATTAAGTTGGGGCAAAAGTTTTTATAAATACTTAGGAGTAGATAATCTTTTACCAAAAAAGTAGCAAGGATCACTAGAGATACTCAAATGGCTAGCCTTAACTTCCTGCTAAGAGCTTTGTGTCATGTTGCAATGATCTTTCAGTTACTACAAGTAGTACTAGAAGAGTGAGGGGCTCCCTTGGCATCTATTATTGGGACTATTCCTGCAACTAGATGCATTTCTATGAGTAATTGGTGGAACACCTGTTTAAGTCCTGATGTGAGCTTGCATCTTTTTTAGTGAGGAAGATGGTCTTGGCCATTGACTTGTATGAGGGCCTATTTGTATTCTACTTTTAAGCCAGCAGTCGAATTAGATTGCCAGTTGTCTTGACTGTCTTCTTTACTCTGCAGCATTCATGGGACACATTGGTTTGTAGTCCTGCAATCTAGTTGCATTAAAATCTGTGGCCATGGGATTGCCACCAGCACTAATATTAGATTTGAAAATCTTTTTGTCTACTTATTAACACTTTGTTTATTTTGTTATAAATTTGTTACAAAAAAAAAGGATGATTGGATAAGCAACACCCATTTCTTTTTTCATCCCTCCTTTTATCACTGCTGCTTTGTGTTAAAAGGTGTTGAAGTTTGTTGATGGATGTCTTCAATTTTAGAGAGGAGACCCTGGAGATTCAATTTTTTCTTTTTACAACAATTCTTTTATGTATGTGGAATCTCTGCGTTGAAGCTCATTTGGGATTCATATTTGGTAGCATTCTTCATACCTGGCATTTGGCACTGTATGTTATGCATATGCATGATTGAGCTTTCCATAAGCTTATACTGTTAGAAATTCCTTTTTGGAGCCTTTGCTTGTGATTTGGAAAATTTTTGTAAAAAGGTTTCTTTTCCCCTATTGAACTGTCCAAATTTTCTGTGGACATCTATTTGATGAAAATATACTGGAATTATTTGTCTGAGTGATTTGGTGGTATGATACTTGTTTGTAATTTTACTCTTTTACTAATGGATTTCAAGTTATATTTTCTTCTCTTGATTTGGTGATGCAGGCAGTGCATATATACAGTGACTTCTTCAAGTGACACGTTAATGAATTATTATGGTTCTATAAAATAATGAGCACGAATGCTCACGTTTGTTACATTTGTAAAATTGTGTTGCAGTTGTCAGAACTGGTGAATGTGGAAGGCTATAGTGATTGGATTCGTCTGGTAGCAGAGTTTACTTTAAAGTCTTTACAATCTTGGCAGGTTGGTTGGTGTTTATTACTTTCAATTGATTCTGTAAGAATGCTGTCTATAAGTGATTCTAACACCTTCTGCAACTAGTATTACTGATTATGTTTATGCTTATTTGCCAGTGGGCCAGCAGCAGTGTCTACTACCTATTAGGGCTGTGGTCCAGATTGGTTGCATCTGTACCCTATTTGAAAGGTGATGCACCAAGCTTGCTGGATGAATTTGTCCCTAAGATTACAGAAGGTTTCATCACATCAAGGTTTAACTCCGTGCAGGTATAGCAACCCATGCCTTCTTTGGGGACTGGTATTTTGGGTAACACTTGAAAAGCAAGGACAGCAGCCTCCCTGTTTCTTCTGTTTGTATTTTGTAGGCTGGATTGCCCGATGATCTTTCTGAGAACCCATTAGACAATGTTGAACTTCTTCAGGATCAATTAGATTGCTTTCCTTACCTTTGCCGATTCCAGGTTAAATTTCTATTTATGGTTTGTGCTTGTTTTCTTGTCAGCCTAAAGTTAATTAAGTTCTGTTCACTGAAAGAAGTGTTTTTGTTTATTGAAATACTCTAAAATCTATCTGCGGATCTTATTTTGTTGGAGTTGTATTGGCATAGTAACAACATTGTTTTGTTAAGTTGCAGTATGAGAGCAGCAGTTTGTATATAATAAACATAATGGAGCCTATTCTGCAAGCATACACGGTATGGCCATTTATCATCAGGATGGCCTTTTGTTTTTGAAAAGAATAAATTAAAATACTATGGGCTACTGCTTAGCTGATCATAATTGTTCTTTTTGATTGACTAAAATAGGAAAGAGCTCGGCTACAGATCGCTGATAACAGTGATCTCTCTATTATAGAAGCCAAACTTGCTTGGATAGTTCATATTGTTGCTGCAATTGTTAAGACAAAACTAAGTACCGGTTGTAGGTAAATAGCCTTTATATTTTTTAGTAAGTTTAAATCATTGTTGTTGTTACTTTTATTTTTGAATTAGTCAATACCATGGCATGTTTACTTTGGCAATCTTTGAATGGTTCTTTACTCTTCTAATATGCAGTGTTGAGTCACAAGAAGTGTTTGATGCAGAACTTTCTGCTCGTGTCTTGCAATTGATAAATGTAACTGACAGTGGACTACATGGCCAGGTAGACAAGCAAGAATCACCTGCCGCCTACTTAATTTGAATATTAGATGAAACATAAATTTTCTAATGCCAATAGTTGTATTTCTATTAATAAACCATCCTTGGTGCTTGGAGTCTCATGCATGGGATTTCAGATGAAAGTGAGACCTTCGTTAGTACTGCATTGGGTTTATTAATAAACATCTGGTTCATGCCCTCAAACGTGGAAGTCTGTGTCACAATGATCTTCGTTTTAAAAGGTTGAGAAAGTACAAAAAGTGTGTGCAATACTTTACTAATGTTACACAACTTAATAAATTTATTAAGGTAACATTGGTTTATGCTACCTATTTGTGTACATAGGAAAAAGGAGACCATTTAGATAAGTCTTACTTTTAG
Source organism: Castanea sativa (assembly GCF_040712315.1). NCBI lineage: Eukaryota > Viridiplantae > Streptophyta > Magnoliopsida > Fagales > Fagaceae > Castanea > Castanea sativa. The sequence goes on along the minus strand of NC_134023.1, from coordinate 56,510,161 downwards.
TGGAATGAGTACTTGGAGGCTGAAAATTAGGACAACTATGTCATGATTATATGTCAACTTGTTACAATTGCTATTGCATCAATTGTATGCTTCTTCTGCACTTTGAAAAAGAGTGCCTTAAGAATATATGGACATGCAGTGATTAAGATCCTCCAACAGTAGCTAATTCTTTCAAGTTTGTTAAGATATAGGGAATTTAATCATTTACCATTGTTCAACACTCCCAGCATTTGTGGCCCTAGACTCTCCCACAATAAGTAGGCCCAACACATAATTTTATTATTTCAATGGGAAGTAGAGTGGAGAGGGTTTGAACTCGAAACGACCTGTTGATAGTTGATACTATGATAAACTAGCATTTGTCCAAACTCCCAAAATCTGAAGTTGTTAGGAAATGGTGGAGTTAATCATTTAACCATTATTGTAACAAATATTTTGATACGTTTTTCATTATTGATTTCATCATCTTGGCATTTTGTAGAGGTATAGTGAAGTAAGCAAGCAGAGACTGGATCGAGCAATTCTTACGTTCTTTCAGCATTTCAGAAAGTCCTATGTAGGTGATCAGGCCATGCATTCCTCCAAGGTAAATAAGTTTCTCTTCCTATTTAAATTAAGTTTGGTTGCTGCATATTTTTTTGAGATCTCTTTTACTGTTGCAGCAGTTATATGCCCGGTTATCTGAGCTTCTTGGGCTCCATGATCATCTATTACTATTGAATGTCATTGTTAGCAAGATCGCGACAAACCTTAAGTGTTATACAGAGGTGAAAGGTTTATTCTTATTTTAGTTCTTTATATTTTTCTTGGATAGTGTATTATATTTTTATTTGTGCTTATTTCAGAGTGAGGAGGTAATTGATCACACCTTAAGCTTGTTCTTGGATCTGGCATCAGGGTAAGTTTACTACTTATATAATTGGATGAAACATTTGGAGAAATTGTTTTTTGTTTGTTAAAATTCATTGTTTATTGATTTTTTTTCCGATTACAAATAATTGGTTGACCAGTGTGGAATTTTTTTGGGTTGCAGGTATATGACTGGGAAGCTGCTTTTGAAGTTGGATACTGTTAAATTCATAGTGGCAAATCATACAGTAATTTCAGCTCTGAACTACGTCTTTCTTAAAAAAAAAAAATTCCACTTTTTATTTGACTGTCTATGAAATGAATCTTTATACTTAATGTAGTCGCTCTTTCCCCACATTTCTGATTTCAGAGGGAGCACTTTCCATTTTTAGAAGAATATAGATGCTCTCGAAGCAGAACAACTTTCTATTATACTATCGGCTGGTTAATTTTTATGGAGGACAGCCCTGTGAAATTTAAGTCATCAATGGATCCACTTTTGCAAGTACTCACCTCTCTCTCTCTCTCTCTCTCTAAATATGTGTATTTTGCACATATCCAACATGTATCTTAAACAGGATTCTGCCCTGATAGTGTATATGGTAACTGTGCTTCAGTACTTGATCCTGTTAATTTTGGCACTCAATACATGCCTTTTTGTTTCCCATAGTTAAATGAGACACTTACCCCTTTGGCTCCTCAACTTTTATGGCTCTTGTTGTTGTTACTGTTGTTGTTATTGGTATTGTTGCAATCATTGATGTTAATGTTACTGTTATATCTTTACTATTATTGTTGTTGTTGTTATCATTATTTCTTTCTTGTTTATTTACTATTTGTTGGAATTGTTCTTGTGAAAAAATATAAAAAAGATCGTAGTTGTTACTGACTGAATAGATGGCATGACAATGAAAAAAATTCCTTTTATATATATTATAAATTTTCACTGATAGAATGTATATGGGATTTTAGGTTCTTATCAGTTTAGAGTCAACTCCTGATTCGCTGTTTCGTACTGATGTGGTGAAGTATGCATTAATTGGCTTAATGAGGGATCTCAGAGGAATTGCAATGGCCACAAATAGGTAAGTATAAATTGAATTTCTGAATTTGTTTATGGTCAATGAGCGCTTAACTATACTACTGTGAATGCTTTTGGATATTTTTCAGTCGCAGAACTTATGGGCTTCTATTTGATTGGCTATATCCTGCGCACATGCCACTTCTCTTGAAAGGCATCTCGCACTGGACTGACACACCAGAAGTAAGGAAAAACTGTTAGTTTCTGCCCATATTCAGATTTTTTGAACAGTACCCGCATATCTATGAATAGTCAAATCATACTAGTTTTTTTGATAAGTAATAAAAATAAATTAAAAGAAGAGGGGTGTCACCTGAGTATACCGGAGGTATACATCAAGGACTTTTGCTTGTTTGGTATTTGTTGGGTGATGCCGCAAAGGGTAGTGGATCTATTGGATTGTTGGGCTTGCAATTTCAGGCATCATCACAATATAGTGATTTGGAGGATGGTGCCGCACTGTTTGATGTGGTGTATCTGGCGGGAACGGAATTTTAGAAGTTTTGAGGGTCGCGATCGGTCCATTCTTGAGATTAAGTCTTTTTTCTTTTTTACTCTTCTGGAATGGTGTTTAGTTTTACCATCTTTTTCTTGTCTTTCCCTTCCTATTTTGCTTGATCATTGTAATTTGGTTTCTTGATGTTTTTGCCTCTTTAGTACATTTCCTATGTACGGGGCTGTGTTCTTCTCTAATATATTTTTATCGTTACTTATCAAAAAAAAAAAGATCTGAAACTGATTTCTCTAAATCCTCCAAATGCCGGTTATTCCTCTCCCTCCAAATGCTCCACATCAAACAATGGGGCACAACCATCCAAATAGCAGAATTCCAATGCCTCCCAAATTTTCCTTGCCAACAAGCCAACAACTCTACCACTGTTCTCGGCATAACCCATTGAATGCCAAACAGAGAAAACACCATTGATCATAAATCGAAAGCACTAGAGCAATGGATGAGGAGGTGGTCAACTGATTCCCCATTTCTTTTACACATACAACACCAATCCAAAATCAAAATTTGCCGCTTCCTAAGATTATCAATAGTCAAGATATTCCCCAAAGCTGCAGTCCACACAAAAAAAGCAACTCTAGAGGGGACCTTAGACTTCCAAACAGTCTTCCAAGGGAAGGACTGATCGAAACTTCTTGTCAGCACTTGGTAGTAAGAACGAATAGTCAAATCATACTAGTTAGAATTGGAATCCACATGTATCAACTCAACTGTCTTAATCCCAATGATATTGGGTTGGCTCTATGGATCATGTTAACTATTTTTCATCATATGTATATATGTTAGGATCAGATGAGAATGTTACACTAGTCCATAACTTTTTATAGGATTAATAATTTGAAAATTTGACTGTTGGATTATATATTTTCATTACTCTTTACTATGCACGCCAAATTTTGTGTTTTGTGTATAGTTTGAAGGTAAAAACTTGAAATTTAAACAATTTATGATGAGATGGTTATTGATCTCCAATAATCTTGATTTTTGCAACCATGAAGGGTATAAGGAAATAATTTAATCTAATAGTTGATTTGTCAAAATACTCTTTCAATGAAAAATTATTGAGTGTTGTAAAATTGCATAAAGTTACACTAGGTGTAACTCAAATCTAACCATATATATAAACCATGTCTCTCTGTTTTTTGTTTGGTAGTTTTTCATTTTTAATGTTTGCATGAGATGGGGGGGGGGGGGGTGCTTGCCTGATGTCTCTCTAGTCTGTTGGTTGAAAGAAATGGATAAGAATCTCTTGCGTACTCATCTTTTTGGATTATGTTATTTGACACTACCTAAGTGCAGCGGTGATGGCAATGGCAACCCAGCCTAGTGGCTGTATTGATGATTAAATAGTGAAAATGCCCATGGGACAAGATTGAGTAGGCCTAACTCCCTGTTGAATCTTTTCATTTTGTGGAAATTGATTTACATTGAAGGTTGCATTGTGCCTGTGATTGGAGAAGAACACCTACTCTAATACGCACACTCATCTCTGTGAAATTTTTGGTGGACCTTTTCCATTGTAGTCATGACCAACGTTCATGTCTTCTGATGAATTTACTTGTAAAACATGAGGGTGTATGTTATTATGATGGAATTTGGAGTTGATCAGACGTTCCCTCTTGTCTGCATTAGCTGCCATATGTGTTATATTTTTGGGTCTATCCTGACTGAGTTCATTTACATGATATCAAAATTTTGATTTCTCTTAGTTTTGGTTTGTGGAATCAATTGGAAAAAAGAATTATTTATTTATTTATTTTTTTTTCTGTTTTCTAAGATCTAAGCATATTAGCTTCTGCCCCTCTATTTGCATCTGCATTTTTTTAATAAGTGAAGGATAAAAGTTAAATAAGTAATGACTAATGAACAATGTATGCAATTGAAAACATACATGCAGACATATATCAATTGTTTTATGATATATATATATATATATATATTTTTTTTTTTTTCCTATTTGTTAGTTTCATTTTGAGTTTTTGTTTTTGTTTTTGTTTTTGTCTTTGTTTTCTCATATTCTTATTGGTTGGTTCTTAGATCTTTCTCTTTTCTTTTCTCATAAGGGTCTTTTCTTACTCACTTAATAATGCAGGTTACCACACCATTGTTGAAATTCATGGCTGAATTTGTGCTAAACAAAGCCCAGCGTTTGACTTTCGACTCCTCTTCTCCAAATGGCATACTTCTTTTCCGTGAAGTCAGTAAATTAGTTGTTGCGTATGGGTCAAGGATTTTATCTCTTCCAAATGTTGCAGATTTATATGCCTTTAAATACAAGGGTATATGGATTTCCTTAACCATTATTTCAAGAGGTAAGAACGTAAGCCTTGTTTTACTTGATTTGCTTGGTGTTTTCAGTGTGATGTTGAAGTTTAATAGGATCTTTTGTTGGGTGACTAGTAGTTTGGTTTGTGTATGATTTGGTTTTTGTAATTTTGCTTAATCTAAGAATGGAAATTATTTTTGTTTCTTGATTAGCTTTTTGTGCAGTTGTACTTTTTACGAAGGACAAAACTTATATACAATACCTTAGGTGCCTGTTCCTTAGGTTCCGATGCTTTGCTATACTAGCATTCTATGTGCTTATGAAATCTTCTTCCTCCCCCCTCTTTTATGATAGGTTCATTTGAACTTGCTACTTTATTTGATAATTTTTTTTAAAAAAATTTTCTAAACAAGATCTTTCAAAAATTTATCTTACCTAGCAGTGCTGAGACTAATGAGAAAAGTTCAGATTTTTAATTCATAAAAATGAAATAAAGACATTTTATTCGTATACATCTTGCAAAAGTCTTATCTTTCCTAGTTATGATGAGATTAATGAGAAAAGTCCAACAGTCATTTTTTTAACCCAGAAAAATGAATTTTTTTGGATTTGCTTTTTTTTTTTTGGGGGGGGGGGGGGGGGGGGGGGGGGGGGGGGGGTTGAACTAATGTGATGTTATTATTAAAATTTTAAAATTTCTTTTGAACGGGAGGGGCTACATGTCTTAAATAAGTATTATTAAGTTTGTTTTACTTTATTAAAATGCTCTATATTGTAATGTCTTAGTTAAAGGCAGATTCTGAATATCATTCATGTTATGTTTTTAATTATCTAACCAAAATCCCATTGCTCTATTTAGAGTCTTGATTTACCATATAATTACAATATGGATCCATCCTTCCTAAATTTCGTTTTTGGTCACAATGTCCTCTTCTAGATTCCATAGCCTTTTGTACCTTTGCTAATATCATTCTTTGCATCATTGTCTGTTGCTATACCCCGTGCACTGGCCAGATCTACTAGTTGCCAATTATGGCATTAGTTTATGCTTTTTATGATTAAAAAAAAAAAAACTTTTTTCATAACAAAAATTTTGCTTCAAAGGATGGCTGCTTCCAAGCCCACCTCCTGGTTGTCATTGCTCGATCACTTCCTTTTCCACTAAGTGATTGCTTAGGGACCGTAGTGTACGATCTGGGCTGTTTCCCTCTCAACTTTGGATCTTAGCACCCTAAAAGTCTGTCTGTACAAACGATCTAGGCCTGTATTCGGAGTTTCCCTGGGGTTGGTAAGGTGAAATGGGGCCACCCTAGCCCATTGAGTGCTCTACCTTGGGCCATCGACATCATATGCTCTATTGAAATAGATTTCGCGGAACACCAGCTATATCCGATCTTGGTTGGCCTTTCACCCCTAGCCACAAGTCATCCCCGTATTTTGTCACATACGTGAGTTCGGTCCTCCAAGGCCTGTTAGAGCTCTCTTCAACCTGCTCATGGCTAGATCAACCTGTTTCGGGTTAATTTTCCAGTTGCATAGCATACGGAAAGATCCAGCTTTCAGAGTTTTAGCCATATTTGAGATTCTGGCACAGTATAGTTGAAATTAGTAAGAGCTAGTACTGGTGGTTTGGAGCATATAGTAATAAGTAATTATGCAGCACATAGGTCTAGTGTTATTAAATATTTTGTTTTTTGATGAAAGATATATGTGATAAACTGATTTTTTATATCACCACCAAATGACAGCCCTTGCTGGAAACTATGTTAACTTTGGTGTGTTTGAACTATATGGCGATAGAGCACTCTCTGATGCACTAGATGTTGCTCTTAAGATGACACTATCAATTCCTCTGGCTGATATATTGGCGTTCCGTAAGGTATGTGAACTTCATTTCTCTACAGGTCTTGCTGGAAACCATGTCAACTTTGCTGCGTTGAATTTTTCTACGCTATATATATGTTGTAATTGTTTGAAGCACAGAGTGTTCACCATTGTGAACATTATTTTATTCAATAAAACTTTGATTACCTATCAATATATATATATATATATATATTTGTGTGCTTGTGTGTAGGTATTTCTTTTGTATTTAAGTTGATTTTTAATTATAAAAATCAATTGACACCTCATCCAACAGAATCAATCATTAATCTGGTCCTAACCATCTGGTGTTTGTACCAACTCTCCCGAGGTGCGGAAGGCTTGACCCTTTGAGTGAAGCACCTGGCGGCTCTGAAAGTACTCATACATGTCATGGTCTAGCTACTGTAGCTCAACTTTGGTGATCCATCCCTTCCGACGAACTAGGTAGAATTGAACTCCTTCATTCCTAGTGGAAACAATGTGCTCATCCAAAGTACCATCAATATGTTACTTGTCAACAGTGGGTTTAGCAGTGCTGGATCTGCTATAGGATTTTCAATTGGGTTATAAGAAGGCTTATAAAAAAGTCGCATGATAACTGTTGGGACTCTTTAGAGGTTCACTAGCCACTCTTATTGCTAGGTTTGGCTCTAGGCTGAAGTGAGCTTTCCATTGGAGTTTTACTTGAAGGTTACTCAAGGAGTTGCAGGTTTTACGGTGTCTTGCTAATTGGTGCTTAGTGACTAGTTCATAGTTTTGAATTAGGGTGTATGTTTGGTCTAAAGTTGTGACCTCACGAAGAGCAAGCTTCTTCATGACATCTATAGTGAAGTCTTTTCTAAAATTTTTCAAGGTCATTCTCTTGTCTTCAACTACATTGCATCATTGAATTGTGCCATGTAGTCTGTAGTGAGTATGTTTCCTTGTCTTAGACTATTCCGCTAATCTAGAAGTTCACCCTAATAGGGTTAGGGTAGGTATTTTTCCTTAAGCCTCTCTCACCCCAAAAAGATTTACTTATTTTTAAAAAATCCAATCAGTTATGGCAGGTTGGTTTCTCCTAAAGAGGAGCTGTTCAGCACTTTGCCAAAAGTGTTTGGCACTACATGAGTTTCATCTTGGCGAACTTAACCCTCTTGTTCTTAGACAAGTTGTACCATTCAAGGAAGTGATCCATCTCATTTAAATAGTCAATGAAGGCCATTGGTCAAGTTGAATGTTAAAATTAGATGCCTCAACTTTGATACTGCTTATTGCCTTTTCATTGGGGTCTCTAGGTTCCCATGATTCTGACAGTCTAACTCATGTCTTAGAGCTGGGTCCATATTGAAATTGGGCTAACGGTTTTGCTACTAGTTCTCTTTTAAAGGGAATCATATTTCGTGCCTGTTTGCCATGCCCCTCTCTAGTTTAGAAGCATAATGTGCCATCACTTACAGCCCTTTCCTCTGTTGGGGACTTTCACGATATGAAAATGGGAGGCATCTTCTATGTTGTTAATAGCAGGCAAGCAAGAGATTTTGCTACAACTTATTTTTGCCTTTTGAGAATGGAAAGAGCTATACCTAGAAAAAAGTGAAGTTAGGAAAACTGAGCTTTGAAAAAGTGTGGTTTGAAATAGTATTATCAAACGGGTACTTAATTGCTTCAAAAGTGAGACAAACATTAGTAAGATAGATTTTGTCCTTATGTAATAGTAGAAGTTGTAAAAATTGAAAGATGATAACATGAAATAGCGCAACCACTCAACCTAGGTTTGTGGTATTTGATATTTGTATTGCAACATGGAAAAATAACAGAAGATATTTGACAGAGAAACCTAGAACTATGTGGTGTCGTATGAAGGGAGAGAAACAAGTTGTGTTTAAAGATAGAATCAGAGAAGGTTGATGAAGATATTGATAGGATGTGGAATGAAATAGCTAGTTTTATTAAAAGAGTGCTACATAAATACTTGGAGAATTTAAAGGATATGGGCTATTGAATAAGGAGAATTGGTGGTGGAGTGAGGAGGTTCAAGCAATGGTTATGTTAGAGAAATCTATAGAAGTCCTACAATGTTGTGACAATGTTGCTTTGTACCCTGTTCGAGTGGTCTCAGGCTTAGGGTTTTACTCATTATACTGCTATTTTTGAGTTCCACACTTATCTTAGCTTTGCTGTGTAATCTTTTAGACAATTTGTGTCCATCATCAAAGCAACTTATCACAAAAAAAGAAAAAGAAAGTATAGTCCCTTGGAATCATGCTGAGAGTCCTAGGCAACTCAAGAGAAGATGGTAGCCAATATAAAGTTTCACTTATCAAGGCCTACTAAAACTCGCCAGGACTAATAACTAGTCTAGCTAAACAAACACGTTAGCCCAATAAAGGTGCTGCTAGAATGATTATACAGAAATTGTTCCAGTCCCTAAACTGGATCTATTTTCATATATATCAAGTTGGTGCTTGGTTTGTCCTTTTAATCTGAGTTTTTATTTTATTGTTGTGTTCTAGACGTGCTACTGTTTAGTTTTTTATTTGAAGTTTTTTCTCTCACCAAGAATATTTAAGCACATTTTTGATTAGTTTTTTACTTTTTTGGCAGCTAACAAGGGCCTATTTTGCATTCTTGGAGGTTCTTTTCAGCAGCCACATCATTTTTATATTGAACTTGGATACAAACACTTTTAGGCATATAGTAGGATCCCTTGAATCTGGTCTCAAAGGTTTGGATACAAATATCTCATCACAGGTGTGTTTTATGTCTCTTTTAAGGATGGGATTATTCTGTTCTTTATTTGCTACATCCATTTTTTTCCACTTTAAAATATGTTAAATATTTTGATTGAGCGTGTAATTTAAGCTGGTCTGTTTCTTATGTAAACTACATACGTTAGTGTGTATTTGCTTATTTCTGATGTACTCGTTCAAGTCCAAAGTTTTAAACTTTCCTTTTCAGTGTGCATCTGCTGTTGATAATCTGGCTGCGTACTATTTCAACAATATCACTATGGGGGAGGCACCTAATTCACCTGCTGCAATGAATCTTGCTCGTCACATTGTGGATTGCCCCAATTTGTTTCCAGAAGTAAGGCATTTTTATCTTGTGGTACAGATTGATGGATTTATCATTTGCAATTGAATGCTTAAAAATATGATTTGTGCGAGTGTGTTTTTGGTTAAGTAATTATTATGACTTCCTCTAGGATTGCAGTTTGTTGTTGTTATTATTATTACAATTTTTTTATTCTGGAACATTATTTATTTATAAAAATATTTAGATATAATCTTTGATTGACATAAGCTTTTTCCTCCATTTTTCTGATTTTAACCTTAAAAAATAATGTATGCTAATCACTATCACATGGTCCATACATCAATTCAAAAAATAACTGTTCCCATTAATTTTCATTAATTAATTAATGCAATGTTGCGACTGCGTGGCTGGTTGCAATAGCTCTTGTAATTCCCTTTCTTATGGTTGTTAATATCCTTTTATAGATATAAATGTGCTTCATTCTCATGTATTTCATTAGTGAGTCTTTTAGGGTGAGTCTGAGTTTCATATTTCCAAATGTGAAATGACTATAAATATCTTGGTCAGTCTCCTTTATGAGTAGCAGAGAAGGTCCATTAGAACAATTATCTATTTCTATATCATGGCACCTCGACTCTCTTTTATTTCTTTCCTCTTCTTTATATATATATATATATATAGAAAAAGTAAAATTGTGTTAATTGGCCCTAGAGGGTTGACAGGATCAGCTGCTCGTTTTAGGATACCGGCTGCCCATCCTTGTTTGTTCAGATTGATTGTGTCATCGAAATGTTCATATATGGATAATCGTTCCCCATCATTCTAAAGAATTTGTATGCTTGTTTATGCATTATTGTATTTCAACATCTACATTTGATTGAAAAAAATTGGGTATGTGTGTGCGCGCCCGTGCATTCGTGTTTTGTTTGTTTATTTTTCTATCTGGCTGTTTGGGAACTTTTCAAATGTTTAACTAAGTGTTTTTTCCAATATAAAGATATTGAAGACTCTTTGAGTGTGTGCGTGTGCGTGTGCTTGCATGTTTTATTTGTTTATTTTTCTATCTGGTTGTTTGGGCACTTTTTGAATGTTGAACTAATTAAGTGTTTTTTTCCAATATAAAGATATTGAAGACTCTCTTTGAGATTGTTTTGTTTGAGGACTGTGGCAACCAGTGGAGTCTTAGTCGACCAATGTTGAGCTTAATACTAATAAGTGAGCAGGTGATGCTTTTTTATTTCAACTTGTATATATCCATTCTTTATTTGATATATACGTGTATACAAACTTATCTATATATGTAATCACATATTAGGTTCGAGTTATACTCTTAATTCCTTGCTTAATTTGTTAATATGAATATTTTGCCAAAAGGATTGTTGGATTAAATGTTCTCCATAAGCTCATTCTGCATGCCAAATTTCGAATTAATTGAATGTTATTTACTATCAAATTTATAGATTCATGTTCTTAGTATAAATCGAATTTTATTCACTATCAATTTTATAAATTCATGTTTTTGTTATATGCTAAAAGTATTAAGAGCTATAAATTTAACCATTTTGTAGATGAGACAGTTCTTTGGTGTGAAAATTTTACTTTTTCACTCCCCAGTCTTTAAGCAAATAAACAAATAGCTCCCTCCCCTTCACATTTTCATTATATTTAATGGTTTTTTTTTTTGCTAAACATTTGGGGTGAGTGCTTGATTTAATGCTTAGTGGGGGATACGTGGCCAACACCCCCCCCCCCCCCCCCCAAAAAAAAAAAGAGTACAATTTCCCTAGTTTTTTTTTTTCATGAATAATAAAAGTTCATTTTAAAAAAACCCTCATTACACAAGAAATATGATAAGAGAGCAACAACACCAAGAAAAAGAACAGCTATCAACGAAATCAGGCAAAGTAAAGGTAGACTGGTTGGGTATCACAGCCATTTACTCATACAACAACATTAAGAAGAACAACTTCAACTCTGTCGAAAGCCTCTCTACTCCAAATGCTCCTAAGTTATAAAATCAATCACTTCAGACACAAGGGTATCGCTCACTACACGTCCCAATACCACTTCTAGTAAACCTCCCTTCTAATAAGTCAAGACATCAAGGATTGTTTGAGGCTAACCCACTGAAACCAAGGGACCGCATCTCACTAGTATAATCACAGTGGAGGAGAAAATTGTCAACACTCTCCCTAGCCTTCTTGCACCATGTAACACCACTCAATTCCATAAACCTTACGATGGGCAATTTACCCTGATTTTTAATTTCGATCATTAGATATTTCCCTAGTGTGAGACATTGGAAAGATATTGGTCAATGGTAAGTATTGACAAAAAATTGATAGATGGGCAATTTTCCCTGGTTTTAATTTGTGATCATTTGATATTGGCCAAGCGCGAGACATGAGAAGGATGTTGGTCAATGGTAGTATTATGGTAAGAAGTTATTGAATGGTGTAACCTGTATCAAATTAATTCTTTCTTGTTCAGCGTCTGCTGTGCAACAGTATCTGGGAAGGATATAAAATATGATAAATTGGTACTATTGTGGATCTACTAGGCAGCACGGACACTTCATTTAGGATGCTTTATCGTTTCATATTGGTGTCGTACCAGCTGTTTCATGTTATAATTTTCCAAAAATTGCTCGTGTCACCATTGTACCCATGTCTGTACCTATGTCCGTGTCTGTGCTCCCTACTTGTCTTCATCTATATGGTCAATTAACTTTGTTTACATTAAATCTTGCTCAGGCTCTTATAGTTTCTTGTTGAATGTTTTGAATCATTATCATTTCTGACTGAACATTCACCTGCAGATATTCACCGATTTGAAAGCTCAGATTTTGGCTTCACAGGTTAGTTTTGTCTATTCGTTGAATGCTGTTGCAACTACTAATGTTTTATGTAGGAAGTTTTTGAGTGTTGAACTTCCTATGAATTCATCAAAAAAATTTTATCAAACAAACTGTTCAGATAATAATAAAGATAAAGCATATCAAAATAATAATAAAGATAACAAGAAAAGTTGTAACTCAAACTTTAGGTCACAGGTCAATGAAAAATGAAATCAACTAAAAAAAAAAGTGCACAAATTTATGGCTTTTGATCTAAAGCTTTATAATGCAAAGTAAGTGGAGGGAATAGCCAACAGAATGAAGACTTCTCACAGGATGGGTTCAGGTCTTTAGAGGTTGACTAGCATACTCTATAACAGTGTGGATGTATTAGTGATGCAATAATTGTCTTTTATATTTAATAACAACTTATGATATCACATTGTAACTTATTAAATGAATTTGAAGTTTGTGTAACATAAAAAACGAATATCATCATCAAGCTGAGTTGGTTGTTACTTTCATATTACATGTATCTTTAAAAGTAAACATTTGATGATGGTTAAAACTATTAAAACGAAGTCTACCAAATGTTCTTTTTGCTCTCTCTCTCTCTCTCTCTCTACCCACATTATCAGCCCTCAGTTGACACCCTTTTTTGCATCATCTTGCAGCCTGCAGATCAACATCAGCGGCTTTCCTTGTGTTTTGACAAATTAATGGCAGATGTTACTAGAAGCTTGGATTCTAAGAACAGGGACAAATTCACACAGAATCTTACCATATTCAGGCATGAATTTCGTGTCAAATAATTCAATTTAATGAAGTAGAACTTGTTTGTTTGAAAATTGAATTATATACATGGAAGTTGTTCGTTCAAAGAATCCACTTTACTCCATAAACATCAAATCTCTGGTCATTGGGGGAGGACCCTGTTTCACACCAATTACTCAATCGCGAACATGAAAGAGAAGCAGGTTCTTCATAGTTGATCGAATTGTGGAGTGGGAAAAGTTTGATATGAATCTTTGTAGTGCTACTGTATATTTTCACTTTGTCCTTGAATAGGGGAGATAGACACTCTAAATTTGGATGTTGTAGTATTAAGAGGTTTTCTAAGGTTTGCAAAAACTAGTGGTTGGTGGATTACATTAGGTTTGGAATTGGCTAGTGCTCGATTTAGAAGAGCAATTCTTTTTAGAACAAGGAAAGATGTAAATCATTCATCAGGTTTTATATTTCTGTATATTTTACCTGTTGTATTCTTTGTACTGTTGATAATAGAAGAAAAAAAAAATTACCTTATTGATCCTACTTTCCTCTCTTCTTCTTTAACTTTTGAGCATTTTTGTAGCATAGCGAGAACTGTTACACATGTGACACAACCTGTGATGGTTCTAGTACTAATACTCATAACAGAGAACAACCAATGCTTTTGGAAATTGACAAAAAATCACCCTCTGAAAAAATTGGGATTTTGCCTTGTCCAAGGATCGATTTCTGATTGGTTTTAGGTTTTATATTGCAAATTTGAATGTTACTTTAAGATTTGTTTGGTTGAAAACACAATTGGTGCTAACATACATTTCCGCTTTGAATTTATTTAATTTTAGGATAAATTTTACTAATATAGCCTGAGGTTTGAGCAAATGTCAACTAGGTTTAAGACTTTTTAAAATTGACCAATTTGGTCTCTTAAGTCAATTTATATTATACATGTTTGGCTCTCATTTTTAAGAATAGTTTCCAAAATACTGAAAAAAAATGATGTTTATAGAACATTTTGGGCAAATTTAAGAGATGGAAGAGTTGGACAAATTTATGGAGTTTATTATTTTTAATTTATTTACAACTATAACAAAACATTTTAGTTTCATGAAAACAACCTATTAAAAACAATATTTTAGCTGTTTTCAAAATCTTGTTTTGAACAGTGAAAATAGGAAATTATTTTCTCAAAATTGGATATAAAAAACATCAATTAAAGAATATATTTAAGTGTGAGATTCACTATTTCTGGTTTTCAAAACAAAAAAACTGTATTTAAATTCTCCTAACAATACAAGCCCTCTTAAATATTGAAAAGGGTTATTTTATTAATTGCTGTAAAAATTACTACTTATTTTCACATTGAGCTTGAAGTTTTTATTTATTTATTTTTAAATTTACTTTACAAAAGTAGTGAAAGTATATTTGAAAGTTGTTTAAATTACTTTAGATATTATTATAGTCAATTTTATTAATATTTACAAATTTAATACATTTATTTATATTTCAATCAAATATTAAATTATGTATGATGTTACGGTTGAAATCTAGTCAAACGTCAAAACCTTGAACCCGTCCTCTTAAATTATTATTTTTTGAATGGTTTAGTTTTTAAAACCAATTGTTGCCCATAGCTGAGGGAATTCACACAAAATTATGATTTTTTTATCACATCCTAATAAGGATTCAAAATAAGTCACAATTCAAAGATGTTTTGTGTGAGAGAAGTAACCTACTTACCAAATCCAAAATTGAAGGTAGCTCTTATTATATTGTGTAAAAATATCAAGGCCTTTTGATATGAAGTTTGAACATTTCATGCAAACAATTTACGAAACTAAAGTAATGCTTTGGTGAGTCCGTAGTCTTGTGCTTGTTGCGACAATAATCCATGATACGTAAAGTCTTTTTATACACTGTTCGTGCTCAAATTTCTTGATGCAGACTTCAAAACTCTCCATAATACAATTTGCCAGTTGTTTTGGGTCTTTATCTTTTGACATATTTTCAGTCTTCAATCTCTTCTTCAAGGCAAAGTTGAATTTTGTTTTTACATGATCAATTTGAGAGTAATATGGAAACAAGATTGGACATGAAGAGGGATGCAAAGATGTAGAGGTAAGGTTAATAGCTTGCATTTCTACAAGAATAAGGAGAACCAAATCAATCATCACTATCATAAGTTTTCTCATGATTTGTATCGGCATTGATCTTTCTTACTAATGAAATATCTTATTTTGAAGTAAATTCAAAACAATAAGTAGGGCTTAAACGCTTATACCGAATAATTATATTTGGAATAAATTATTTGATTTATAAATTTATTTATTTTTTTTAAAATTATTTGTTTATAGAAGTGTGGTGTAAGAAAGGTTATTTTTAGAAATATATATATATATATATATATATATATATATATATATATATATATATATATATATGAGCATAAATAATGTCTTTTGATCGGGATCAAAAGCTTTCATAATACTTTTATGTCAATATGTGATCATAATTTATTAGATCAATGCACTCATTTTACAAGTTTGGTAATAAATATTGGTGTAAAAAAAATGATAATCAAGTCATACTTGAATAAAATTAAAAATTCTATTATTTATCAATGGAAAAAAAACGTAACGGTCAAGTGGAATAACAAGGAGGGATCCCCAATCACCCCCTATATTAGTAGGTTATACTCCTAAATAACGTAGACACCCCACCCCAAATCATAATATATAATATTAAATTCAAAGCTCAATTATAATCCAATTTAGTTTCTAATTTTTTTTTTCTAATTTTGAGTCACAAGTCCTTAGGTTAATTTGGATATGTAATTATTGGAATTATTGTTCCCCGTTGTCCATTGAGTCTATTTTGAATTATGCCCCCTTTGCCAGATTATTGCTGATGTAATCATAAAAAGCCAAATTTTTAGGAATTTTAGACCAAACTTTGATAAACTTTGATTTTGGTTATCCCAGTGCCAACTCTTTGATATATTTCTTAATAGAAGTATCATTGATCCCATTGATAATGAGTGCCATTATTCCTACTATTGCAGCTATAGGTTTGCACTTTTACCTGATATGGAAAGATGCTTCCATTGATGAATGGTTGGGTCAACGTAAGTTAGTGATGCTTTCGGTTATTGGACTTTCCCCATCTAGGGTGTAGCACTCTACCGCTTCGCCTAGCAACAAGATGCTTGTATTGCTCTCCCACAACTTGTTTTCACAATTTAGGTTGCTCCCATTTCACTCACCGCTATTATGGGAATCGCTTTTTAATTATTTAAGGGCTAAGGGTTGAGAGAAACATCTCCCCATGTTTATTTCATTAAAGTATTCTCAAAGGTTCTTGGAATATGAGAATGTAGTTGGTATCAAATGATACCGTGTTAGCTGTATCAGAATTCAATAAATGAGAGACATGTGCATAAAAATAACCACCCCATTAACACTCCTTATAAGAGTGGTGGAAAAAGTTGATATGGTTATTTTACACACGTCTCTTAAAGATTATTAGATTTTGTTGACGTGATATAGTGATATAATTTGATACTAATAAATACTTTTTCATGGAATACACCCAATTCAATCAACTTGTCTCTGTGAGATGATGGACTACCACCCTGCCCAAAGGATAGTGGCGAACCTGGTTTCTTTGATACGCTTGTTACTTCTTTAAAGCTCCACTTCTTCTTCTCTAGAAAAGAATCTCATTCTCTCACATCTTTTAGCACAGTGGGTTTTACTCAATGTACTGCATCATTCATTTTCTTTTTTCTTCTTTCATGCTACAAGCCTTTAGTTTTTGTATATACATTTTTTTTGCCTTCACACGAATGGTTCATTTTAAAGACTAAGAATCTCTCGCAGCCTTTTCAAACCCTCATCTAAACTTTCCCACCCCAAGCTCTTCCGCAACTCTCTCTCTCTTAGAACTCCAACTCAATCCCCTGAGGTGTTCTTGAGTTTGGGGAATTTGTATACTCTCTATGATATGCTACATGATAATGAAGTTGTTGGGTCCCCATATTATGTAGTTGAGTCCCCCTTGAGTGTCACATTGTTGCAAGTTTTTGTGTGGGACAAGGCTAGAGTGGTATTAGGGGGATATGGAATGCGACTCCTTTTTGTCTTAATTGGTGTCTTCGGAGAGAACAGAATGCTTGGCATTTTAAGGGGCAAGAATTAAGCGTGGAGAACCAGAAATTTTTATTTTTTGAGTATTTATATGAGAGGTCAGAGAGATGATTGGGTGGTCATACCTATCCATTTCATGGTCAAAGTTTTGTTTTTGTATCAAAATAGTGTATGTGATATCACATTTTTTAAATTGAATATGAATCATGAAACTTTGAGAAAACATTACAGAACACTTAATTTGTAAATGAAAAGGAGGTGCGACTACCTAAGTAAACAGATTAGGGTAACGTAGTAAGTTCTTTCAAGAGTACATAGGAATTGGTTTTACCCTTTGGTACATTGTGGGATGTGTAGATACTAGTTTTTTTTTTTTCAACTGTTCCAGCTTTTTTATTATCTTATAGTCAGATTCCAAGAAACATGAACACATGATTTCGATTCAGCTTGGCAAGGTCGGTAATAATCCAAGACTTGTAAAGCTAATTCAAGGTTTTTTTTTTTTGATGAAGCTAATTCAAGGTTTTGTGGCCAACTGTATAGCTCAATCACATTATTTGATAGCATTGTCAACGGTGCTAAAAATATGTTATTTTAATATATCAAAAAATTATTCTATTTCTTTTAACACAATTCTAACAATGCATCCTATATTACATCTTCAAATCTTTTATTATTTTACTATATTTAAATATTATTTCTTTACTCTTTCTTTATCCTCTTTAATTTCTTTATTAATAAAAGAGAGAAAGTAATAAAATAATACCCAAAATTTCAGCACATCAGTCCTACCCTTCTAATAAAAGTAGAACATCACTATAGTATGTGCCAATTTTTTTGGTATTTGGCACATCTCATATAAGTATTTTTTTTTTTTGGTGCTAAATGCTAAAATTTTAGCACTTGACACTTTTGATGCCAGTGCTCAAGGGGAACCTTGGATTCAACACCCCCCCCCCCCCCCCCAAAAAAAATCCTTGTTCTAAGCCAAAAAGTTTGAAGTTTTGTGACAATGCCTACTAGTTATGGAACAAAGTTTATCAGGTTTGAAATAAGGCAAAAACTTCATTGTTCCAGATTTTTGAGTGATTATTCTTTGGTAGGACTTGAAAAAATAACTGCTGAGTACACCTTTACCAATGTTAGAAGGTTTAGAATTGACTGCTTGCGATGTGATATTGCGTTGGCGGACACTTTTCATACATACAAATTGTCCTTGGCCAAAACAGTTTACAATAGGAATTTCGTACCCTCAACTACTGCTTAGAGTAAAACATGGTAGCACTCTTGATGTAAAGTTGATAGAAATATCAAATTCTATTACGACATTTAATAAATCATGTTCAAAGTACATCTTAATATACACAACCCATCCAGCAGCCACGAGTGCATGTTAATAAGTCATCGAGTGAGACTTAATTGTCCTCTCTTCAGTGTGCAAATTATTTGTTCTATTGCTCAAACTGCAATTTACCTGCATTTTATAACAACAGCAGATAAACCCATTAATATGCAACAAATACAAGTCAATAATTCAATCAGCAGTGAGTAATATTACAGTGAGTAATATTAATAATAGGGTCCAATTAACAGGTGCCCTTAGGACATTTGTTAAATAGACCATTTTAGGAAAGCTTTAATACTACTTCTATGGCAAATATAAAAAAATTGTAAAAAAAAAAAAAATTTTATTTTCCCATAAAAAGTTTCTAAAAATATTTCATAAACTAATGCCTTTAGAACATCCATTAAATTATAACATAATAAAAAAGAAGTCATGTAAATCTTATGTTGTTACAAGAAGTGATATTAACATATCTAATATTATTAACATGGATTGTATCTATATACTTTTATAAAAATAATTTAAATGATATATTATTTCGTGTAAATTATTTTATTATTAAGTATTAAAGTATATTATTTAGTAGGGATCATTTTAAAATTCATATTTCACGGAACACGTCATTTATCAAAAATGATTTTTTTATTGGTAAGTTACGCATCCTATGAGTCTTGAACTCATAACCCTACCCTTCATCCCATTATTTCCATTTGAAGTAGAGTTCATTGGCATGTCAGTTTCCAAAATATCAACACTACAAATGTGTGCCAACAGCCAGTTTTATGAATCCCATCCTAAATAACCCAGTCTTGTACTTTTTTCAAGGTAAATCAATCCAATCAAATATACTCCTGTCCTATCCTGTCAGTTTATGTTATCCTATCCCCATGCCAAACCAATAGTTAAAAAATGCATCATTATAAGCACACTTATGGTTAAATCTATAGAACACTACAAACCGAGACCAAAGCACATTCCAATATATACAAAGGTTGCTATGTTCTCTTGAGTTGTATAGAATTTAGTCTTTCTAGATTATAACATCAAATATTGAAAACAACACAGAACTCAGAGTGGTATCTTTATAGCTAGGCAAATGAGTGAGATGGTTCTATGAACTATGCTAAATATAGCTTAAGCATCACACAATCCTCTTCCCAACCTATGCCCTCCCCCCAACCCATGCTACATACAACTGATATAGGAAAAATGGGAGAAAAAAACCCTTTAAAATTACCTCTCAAATGGTTCCAAATTCAGAAAGCCATAGCTCTGAGAGGCTCCCTTGGGAGAACAAAAAGTTGTTTGCTTGGTGAGTAACGACTTATTTCCTACTTCATCTGTGACCATTTCAAGGCCACAAGCACCGCAAAATGATACCAAATCTGATTCCTAAAAGAACCATGTGAAGCTTTCTAAACTCTCAACATTTTATTCATTCAAACAATGCATATCAGAAAATCCATATAATGCAAATTATACCTTCATCATCAAGAGTTTGGATAAGTGTGTCAGTGGATATGGATGAAGCTTGTAGCCACCATTATTTATACATGACAGAGCCAGTGCTCGTACCTTTCATGGTCAGCGACAAAGGTAAGAAAGAAATATTGAAGAATGTGAAGAAATAATTGTGGAACTAGAGATACTTGAAAGCAAAAACTTCTAACATGCCACATCAACAAAAAGAAATTTATAAAATATGCAAACTAATTATGAAACTTAAGATGAATAAGCAACAAAAAAACTAAGCCAGATTAGGAAAAAGAAGAATTGAGAGTGGCAGACCTCCCCACCCTCCCCACTCAACCCAAGAAAGAGGGAGGGAGAGGATGGGGAGGGGCATATGTGTCTTGATTTCCCTTTTGGAATGTCCCAAAATAAGCGTCCACTTTCCAAAAGTGGAAGCATTTACTATGAAATTTATGATACCACCCTCACCTTAAAAACAGAAAAAAGAAAGCAAGAACATTTTCATTAAAAAACCGAGTATAAGACAATTAGAAAGATTACTGCAACTTTTTCCTTTTCATTAATACTTTGGCTATTTAGAACCAAGACAATTATTTTGAAACGGAGGTAGCATATTAATTTAATATCAAGTCTGAAGGAATATAAATAGTTCAATCTGTTCAAAGTGATCGTTGTGGTTAACAAAGATCCAAGTTGCCAAAATGCCAGAAAGAAGTTTCGGATGAAACTGATACGTATGGTTACCTCTATAATATATGGTTCAATGATGCAATACTGTAGAAAGGATGCCTCAGCTGCAGTAGTTAAAAGGAAACGCTTATAATTGCCCATTCGAAAAAATCTGTTTCAATAAAGAGATTAATCATTTACTCCTCAAAAAAAATAAAGAGACAATCTTTCACTTTACAGAAACTCATCAATTCAAAGAAAGAGATAAGCAATTAAGAAAATGGAAAAACAGAAAAATCCTCCTAAACAAGTTAAATCTAATTAAGCAAGACACTTCAAAAGCAAATGGAATCATTGCAAATGGGAAATACCGCAAAATTCTCCGGGCAAAACCCATTTCCTTTGACTTGATTATTGGAATAGGCACTTGACGAAACCATAAAGAAAGTGATTCTCCCTGTGGATCAGAGATAGCTACATTTCATGTCTTTAAGGCTCAGCACAAGGCTGCAATTAAGAATGAACGAAATGAATTGACCACACCAATGAAGTAGAGATCAACCGTGGGTTGGCTGTTAGAACCAAGATGAAGAAGCACGTAAAATGAACAAAACTCAGCTTCATTCTCATTAATAGATTCAGAACTTCTATTTACATCATAAAGATTAAATAGAGTTGTCAGAGCCTTTGTAAGCTGCTCCATGTTGAGGTAGTGTACTGAAGATATATTTTCATTGGTACAACTTCGAAGCTTGTGAAGAGACCTAACGTGAAATCTAACCTGTATGATGACACAAATCAGGGCTTCATTCAGTACAAAAAGTTTTAAATTGTTTCCATGGTTTCAAGCTCCTAACACAAAAAATTTATGGTGTTGATACATAGTTTTTCTGCAAAGCCATGTAGACTAGATGCGTTCCATGGTCTGAAGTTTCAAATACAGTGAAAAGTATGTATAATAATGCAAAGGTGTGTATATGCCCTTGCCAGCAGTTCAGAAGGAGATGCTCCCTTTTTGGTCATCTGACTAGGGCAACTTGACAATGACAGTGCAAATTAATCCTGGTACTTGCACTGCTTTAAGGAAATTAAATAAACAAAATTGACCATATTTTCTTTTGTATCTTTTTAATCATGCAGAAAAGACACTTAGATTGACCCAAGAAGAAAAAGGAGAGAGAAAAGATACAGAATTTTTTTGCTGATGTTAGGAAATGGCAGCAATGAAAAATCAGAATTCCTATCATTTACTAATGAGCTAAATCAGCACGGATATATGAAACTGATTTATTTGGTAGCAGTTTTGGTTTAAATCTATGGCTTCCATGGCATGACTTTCATCCCTCAAGTCAGCCTCTCTACCCATCCTCTATTTTGTCACAGCCTCTTGTTCTCTCCAAAAATATGGCAGTGGCATGATGTTATAAATGGCATCTACTCCATCAAAGATCAAAAGATTACTATTGTGTGGATTACAGGATTTTTGTTTACTCCTCCTACTTTGCCACATAGGGTTGGCAAAAGTACTGCCACCTTGCATTTTATCATGTCCCTTCTAAAGTTTTTGAAGAACAACTTTGAACTTTAGGCCTTTTTGTTTGTCATTTAAATAATTGATGCAAATCTATTAGAATAATATGGAAATTTATGGTTTCAGTTCCAAAATTCATATCTAATTTGGGAAGTAGATTCAATTTTTTTGTTGGGGGAGGGGGCTTACAACTTAAGTGGAAGTGATGAGGAAGGAAAAAATCTTCCCCTCCCGGTAGCCAAGCCCCATATAACAGTCTCCAAAGGAAAATTTTGGAACAAAACGTCATTCATTATTTTTTATAAGTACAAGCATTTGTTCATTATAATTTACTCTATCCTGCAGATTCCCACATAGATATCCCAATAAACTCAACTGTAGAAGAATGGTTCACCAGACCCTCTTAGGGAAACTTGTCTAAAGACACGTCATCCATTTGGATAATCATTGATATTCTTGCAAGATTACACGTGTTTGTCAACTGCCAATAACATCAAAATAACAAGCGATGCAATATCAAATCACCCCCATCTCACCAAAAGAAATAACCTGTTAAACAACAAGAAAAAGTTTTTTATACTGATGAGAAAGCTCACTTTTGTTTTAAGTATGAGGCTCTACACACGGGATTCATGAATTTTAAATATAAGAGCTTCACACAAGCCTTCTTATCCAAAAAATAAGAGAGAGAGAGAGAGAGCGCTTCACACAAGCCTTATAATTTTGCAGTTCAAGCCATTGCAGCAGCGGCTGTGATAGTTGGTTTGGGTTGCAGAGAGCAAAGGAGCAGCAATGGTGGATAAGGCCAAGAAAAGATTAGAGGAGGTGGTCAACAGAGTGTATGCTATCAATGTCCACAAATGCCTTCACGGATGCACTTTCAAAAATGGCTTTGAGAGCCATATAGGAATCTGGAAGAAGGCAACGGGAATGATGGATATCAGGGTGGATGTTAAGCTGAGTGAACATGTCTGGAGCTGAGGGATTTGGAGTGTGCCAAGGATAATTCGTTTACATTGCGCAAAATAGAAATGATGAAGCAGACGCACAGTTCGAGTTATACGTACTAGTCGCTGTTGCAGAGATACATCCAGAGGGTACAGGGGTTGGGCACCAAGGTCATTGGGGAAGGATTGAACTAGCCTATGATCATATAGCTATATTGCTCCAATTTGACTACATATTTCTTAATAAGAGATATTTTAGTTTGCATCTGGAATTTCTTGGGAATTTCTTCAGCAGAGAGAGCAATAGGAAATTTTATTTGATCTATAAAGCAGAACACATTTATGTTCTCTTTAGTATGAACAGGTAAGCACCAACAAATAGGTATGAATACTGGTTTGGCTGATGGAAGGTGTGTTCTTTATCAAGAAAAACAACTAACAACTACAATATAATCTTATATAACTGTTCTTTTTTATTGGTAAGTTATATATGTACCTAGTGAGCTTTGAACCCACAACCTCGCCCTCCACTTTATTCTTATAAGGGGAGGAAGCACCTTTTCACTAGCTTAGTGGCTACAATACCTATTTCATTTAATGACAACAAAAGTCAAAGTGAATGACTTTAGCAGGTATCTATTACAAGAAGAATGAATTTCTTCCACAATAACATAGATTGAGATTTTGGAACTAAAGCTTGGTTGTTGTTGTTGTTGTTGTTGTTGTTGATAACATGGATTGAAATGGTTTAGAAAAGGAAAATGCTAATATTGGGTAGATACATATTTAATGAAGGGATACACTAATGTTGAATGGCTTATGGCAAAGATGAAGGTTTAGAATTGAGAGGTTTTGGCAAGAGAGTCATACCATTTTCTCATACATGTAGATTGCTTTTTCATTGTCAATATTCTGCATGCTGAGATCTTGCCTTATTGACCTTGTTCTATCGAAGATGAAGTCATGAACCACTTCAAAAGGATGTTCTGAAGAATCCAAGAAGCTTAAAAGGTAGTCTAAAGTGTCTTCCAATACTGGAAGAGGCCGCAAATCTGATGTTGGCATATCTCTGATGGATATAGTCCTGCAAAACTAGTAAGAGCATGGAGGATAAATTGTTTTCTTAAATCCACAGTATGTATTACGTACGTACTACAGCACTACAAACCTCAAATGGCAATGCGTGGAATAAAGAATTCCACAAAAATAAACCTCTATTATTCATGCATCAAATATATCAAGCAGACTAAAAAAAAACAGACAAAAAAAAACAGACAACAATGAGGCCATAACATCAGGCATTAGCTTTGCAAAGTGATGCATCAAAGAAACTGTTATTTCACTTCGATAACGTTACAAATATAATACTAAATGTGATAAAGCTGTTGCAACCAAATAATACATGAGACAACCAAGTAGCAACTATGAAGATACAAAAAACATGATTCCATAAGATACAGAAAAAACATTAGAAATACAACTATGTAAAACCGATGACTTTGCAGAAAGGGCTGCACCAAAAAAGGTGGACTCCAGCTAAGTTGCAGGCTACTTCCAACTAATTGAAAACACTTAGATGGTAGAACTGGTCCAGTGACCATATTAACAAATTCCTAGTTTCTATTACAAGGCTTCATAACTTACAGGATCCATTAAAACCAACATTAAAGTAACTGGAGGAATGCAAAAAAGCATAAAATTGAACAGCATATTGAGACTGCTCCATCAACTCATGTCTTAATGGAAAGAAATGTGCTAGAGCCTCAGATAAAATATCAAAGCACAATATTGGCCGTGTTTGAATTTCAATAAAATTAGATATCAACATCTTATAATAGCCAGCTAGCCTTAATATCAATTAAGTATTGAAACTTTTATATATATTCCAACATACAAATTTCATGGTACAGACTATTGACAAAGTATAATTGGATATTAATCTCAGAATCTAGGGGAGGGGCATCTAAAAGAGTGACTTCAAACATTATTTGACATCAGCAACAGAATTATTTATGTCATCACTTAATGACCAGGTTTGAAGTTTGTGCAAAAGTAGTAATGACAATTTATGGATGTGACAAATTCAGCAGGAGGTAACAGTGGCTACAGGGGTTTTGGTGGACACAATGTTGTCCATGCAAAATTTTGGTGGGGAAGATGAGTAATTATTCAATACTCCGGGAGTACAGCGATGAGGTACTCCCTACTCCCACATCATAGCGAATTCCATTAATTAAATTCATAATAGGATGCATCATTTATTGTGAGAGGAGAGAGAGTACCACGTTGTTGTACACCGGGAGTGCCTAATAATATTTTAATGTAAATGTTTCTGACACAGCCAAATTATTCACAAGATATGCCATTGTAAATAACAACAAATTTCAAATACAAATACATAAGAGTCTACCTTTTTGACAGCAAGGTCAGAGGATGTTTTTCTAGGATTTCCATCTACCCTCTCAAACACAGCTAAATCTCGGAGCCGCTCACGCTGGGTCCTTTCAGCCACTATTATCACAAACATAACAACAACAACAACAACAACAACAACAACATAGGAGTAAAACAGCTATCAACAAATATAACAACAAAAGACAACTAGGTAAAATAATTGAGACCAAAGTTTCATATTTTCATATTTTATGACTTAAACTGAACCAAACCCATAACATGATTTAGCAAATTCGGCACACTTGTGCTTGTGGTCAATCAATGTAAGATATATAGCTATCTGTGCATACATAGATTATTACAAGTTTTTACCTGGGCACATAAAGGGACAAGTTCCAAGCAAGACAGGAAGATTGGAAGAATCATCCACATGTTGCTGTGTTTGTTGGCTAGCTCTTCTGGGTTTAACAAAGTCTTCACGAGCATTGGGGTTGTTATTCTTTGTAAATTTGCCATCTTTGGTGGTGGGGCTAGAACGGAATTTCTGTGACCGGAACTGGGTCGAAGAAGAAGAAGAAGGGTTTGGACGTTGACGGTGGCTTTTCTCCATTGCTTACACGTTTTTTCCGATTTGTCATTCCTGGTTTTGACATCAATAATTAGTATTAGACCTGATCATCGGGTCGGGCAAATTGGATCCAGTAACCAATTGCACCCGGCTTTGTAAGGATTGCGACCCAAATCATTTTTTGCCATCATCATTCTAGTACACTCAACCCAAGCTATACCCCATAAGTCATCGATCGTGTCAATCTGCAATGGACCCAAGCTGGGTCCCGTAGGCTATTGGTCGTGTCAATTGGGTTTGCTCCATTTGGTTTGGAAGTATCCCTTTCAACTTGGTAGGTGTCGAACATGTATGTATATTAATAAAACTAGCTTGTAATCCGTGTATATTAATAGATATACTTAAAATATGCTAGCGTTATTATATGCGTTCTGCATGTACGATGGGCTCTTTTATTTATTTATTTTGAATATAATACAATTTTTTAATTTGAATTTATTTATTGTTAGTGAGGTTACAAAGAAAAAGATTTTTATAAAACTAATATTTAGGATTTGAAATGGAGTAAACTGTTGGATTTAGTGTGTGGTAGTTGTTAGGAAAAAAAAAAAAAATCAAATGTACGTGAGATATGTTCAGATAGAAAGTGCGCTAATTTTTAGGAAAATGTTTCTCTAGTAGTTTTTTTTCTTCGAATTTTGTTGGATTAAAATTTTAACCCTGTTTTTTCTTTTTTAAGAATAAGGATTATATAATTAGGGGTATTTTTGATATTTTATGAAACTATAATTAACTTTTTTTTAAAAATTTTTTAAATATAAGATAGAATTCTACTCTAGTATAATTTAAATGTATATGTGTGTAATGCTCCCTTCTGGAGACTTGAACCCCAGCTCTTACCCCCTATACTTCACAAGCATTTATACTTATGGAGTGACCACCACACTAAGAGTGTGCGGTTGTCATAATTAATTTTTTGAATCTTCTTAATGTATAGAGATATATTAAGACCTATAGTATAATTCATATATATATAATTTAAATATTATTGATGAAAAATCATTCTTATATTTTGTTAATTCTTTAAAAAAATTTGTAAGAATATTATTAGGTAGAAAATGTAAATTGTCCATAGTTTTTTTTAAATTTTTTTAATTAATTCTTTATTTTATATATATATATATATATATATATTTTTTTTTTTACGGTTCATTAATTCTAGACTCTTTAATTTTTGTACCTAATAACTCACTTGGACGGATGTTTATGACATGGTCCCACATTTGAATCCAAAATTAAGATATAAAAATCTTTAATAATAAATAATTTAGGACATATGGCGTAGAATTGGACTTCAATTGTAGAATCTAATTAGATTTTTTTTTCTAAATTTTGTCTATTAATATATATTAGCTTGTAACCCCATGTATATGCATTGATATATTTAAAAGATACACATTAAGATGAATAGTATAATAACCTTACATATATAATTTAAATATTATTGATAGTCATTCTTATATATATATTTTTAATCTTTAAAAAGTCTTGTAAGAATGTTATTAGATAGAAAATATAAATTGTCCATTTTTTTAAAATATTTTTATGTTAATTAATTCTAGACTCTTTAATTTTTGTATACAATATCTCACTTGAATGGATATTTGTGATATGGTCCCACATTTGATTCCAAAATTAAGAAATAAAACTCTCTCTAAAATAAATAATTTAGGACATATAACGCAAAATTGGACTTCAATTGTAGAATCTAATTGGATTTTCTCTAATTTTTACTTATTAATATATATATATATATATATATATAAAATAAATAATTTTTGTGCAAATGAATTGTGTTTAGTTATAAAAAAAGGCTCATAAATATAAAATCATTTAATTGGATGAAACACATGCCGTAAAATTAACTTGTTTAAAATTAACTTGTTTATTTATATTGTATTCCTCATTTTCTAAATTAACTCATTTGACACAAAAATTAAAAAATTTCAATTGGATGGAACATATGCCGTAAAAGTAAATTCTAATTTAAATCCAATTTTTACACTGAACTAAATAACTTGGTTCAAAAATTTAAAAATTTTGATTAGATGGGATGCGTGGCACAGAATTAGATTCTAATTGTATTCCAATTTAAAATCTAATTAGATTTTCTCTCAGCTTTACTTATTAATAAATACTAGTGTGTAACTCTGTGCATATGCACAAACACATTTAAAAACAATTACAATTAAATATATATAATTTAGAATCTAATTAGATTTAGATTTTTCTGTTTTTGCATTCAATAATTTACTTGCCATAAAAATTAAAAAATTAGATGGAACACATGCACAAAATTGAACTCCAATTAAAATTCAATTTAGAATCTAATTGAATTTACACTCTTTAATTTTTGCACCTATGAATTTACTTGAAACACAAATTTAAAAATTAGATGAGACATGTGGCGCAAAATTAGACTTTAGTTTAAAATTTAATCGGATTTTCTCTTAGTTTTGGCTATTAATATATATATATATATATATATGTATGTATGTATGTATGTATGTATGTATGTATAAACTTATTAACTTAAATTTTTTTAGTAGTACAAGAAAAAAGGATCATAAATATAAAATCATTCAAATTTATCTTTTTTATGGTTTACTTATATTGGACTCCTTGTTTTTTACACTAAATTAACTCATTTGACACAAAAATTAAAAAAACTTAGATTAGATGGGACACATGACACAGAATTAAACTTTAATTGAAATCCAATATTTACATTGAATTAATTCACTTGGCAAAAAATTTTAAAAAATTGGATTAGATGAGACACGTGACGTAAAATTAGACTCTAATTTAATTCCAATTTGAAATCTAATTGGATTTTCTCTCAACTTTACCTATTATTATATATATGACTTATAAATTTGAATTGTTTTTAGTTCTACAAAAAAAAGGCTCATAAATATAAAATAATTCAAAAATTATGTTTCTTTTATGGTTTACTTACATTGGACTCCTCGTTTCTTACACTAAATTAACTCATTTGGTACAAAAATTAAAAAACTTAGATCAAATGGGACACATGTCGCAAAATTAAATTCTAATTGAAATCCAATTTTTACATTAAATTAACTCGCTTGGCACAAAAATTTAAAAACTTAGATTAGATGGGACACGTGATGCAAAATTAGACTCTAATTGAATTTCAATTTGAAATCTAATTAGAATTTCTCTCAGCTTTACCTATTATTATATACTAGCTTGTAACCCCATGCATATGCATGAATATACTTAAAAGATACACATTAAAATGCATAGTATAATTCTTACATATATAATTTAAATATTATTGATAGTCATTCTTATTTTTTTTAACTCTTTAAAAAGTTTTGTAAGAATGTTATTAGGTAAAAAATGTAAATTTTCTATTTTTAAAATATTTTTATGTTCATTAATTCTAAACTCTTTGGTTTTTGTACACAATAATTCACTTGAATTGAGATTTATGATATGTCCCACATTTGATTCCAAAATTAAGAAATAAAACTCTCACTAAAAATAAATAATTTAAGACACATGATGCAAAATTGGACTTTAACTGTAGAATCTAATTGGATTTTCTCTAAAGTTTACCTATTTATATATATATATATATGACTTATAAATTTGAATTGTTTTTAATTATAAAAGTAAAAGCTTATAAATATAAAATCATTCAAACTCTCTCTTCCTCTAATTTTATATATAGTGTTAGATATATGATTTTTTTTTTTTATGATTTATTTATATTGGACTCCTACTCTTCTACATTAAATTAACTCATTTGGCACAAAAATTAAAATTTTTTGATTAGATGAGACACACACACACACACACACACACACACACACACACACACACACACACACACATATAGATGACTTATTAACTTGAATTATTTTTAGTTCTATAAAAAAAATGCTCATAAATATAAAATCATTCAAAAATTATGTTTTTTTTTATGGTTTACTTATATTAGACTCCTCGTTTTTTAAACTAAATTAACTCATTTGACACTAAAATTAAAAAACTTAGATTAAATGGGACACATGTCGCAAAATCAAACTCTAATCGAAATCCAATTTTTACATTGAATTAACTCAATTAACACAAAAATTTAAAAACTTAGATTAGATGGGACACGTGGAGCAAAATTAGACTCTAATTGAAATTCAATTTGAAATCTAATAAGATTTTCTCTCAGCTTTACCTATTATATATATATATATACAGACTAGTCATTAACCTGTGCGATGCATGGAAGGTAAGCTATTATGAAATTTCAATAAATTGTATGTTTAAAACTTAACGATTAACATAATGTCTCTAGCATAATTCTCCCAAACATGTAATTTTTACAAAGTAGCAATTGCTCGATTTATATCTTTAGTATCACTTTTAAGATCATGAGCAATCACATCCCTTGTCCTAAGATCCAATATCGAATAGCCATATCTCATATATATATATATACACTAGTCTCATCACACGCGCTTCGCGCGTGCGATGAGGCTTTTTTTTTTAGTGGTGGTAGCAACAAAAAAAATATGCGTTTTTATTTTATTTTATATATATAGTTTTTATATTGAGAATCTAATTTATAAGTGTATATATCTATTTAGTAGTTTAGTTTTCTTTTTGATAACTATTAGTAGTTTTTTTATTATATATTTTGTTTTGTTTTTGGATAAACATAAAGTTTTTTTTTAAGGAAAAGAACAGTGTGGGTTGTTTAACTTATTATTCTATTTTTTTTTAAAAACAATAAACGTATAGTTACTTTGAAGAAGTGAGTTAGTGAATGATTAATTGGATCCTTAACAATAGCAATAATGTTGTATCTACATATTTCTTTGCTCAACTTAGAGCAACCACATCAGTTTTTCTATTTTACACATCCATTTTTACAAAACACCCATATTAGTTCATCTATTCTATCACCTCTTTTAATTAAATAATCAATTCCTCAAATTTTTTATTATTTCTCTCAATTACCCGATATATATACGCGCGCTCTCTCTCTCTACCCATTTATGATGTATTTCTCTCTCTCTCTCTCTCTCTCTCTCTCTCTCTCTCTCTCTCTCTATACCCATCTCTCAACTCTCCCTCTCGATCAACTCTCCCTAGCTCCGATCCACAAGCAATGACTTGGAGTGAGGTGTCATGTGATTGCAACAAGCAGAATCCATAAGCCAAGAGGAATGAGACATACCAGATAAAACTGAGAGAAAAGAGGAATAAGATACATTACCAACCATACGAATGACATTAGCGATGATATTTTTAAGGTCATCTGTGGTCATGATGAAAGTGCGACCTGAAGACTTAGACTTTGCAGAGACGGGAGCTATTAGTTGGACACTCTCAGTGTTAGCAATAGTAGCAGTAGAAATGGAAACAACTGATTTATTGCGCTGATAGCAAGTCTCAATATTATGACCAAAATGTTTGCAAAAATTGCAGAAACGTTTGCTGGATTGTTAGCGACGATTGTTGCAAAAGGAAGAAGACATGTCCTTATTCTTCATTTAGAAGCAAAATATGCAAAAATGGATTGCAAAAATGAAATCTACTTGAAAAACAAGATAAGGAGCACTTGGGCTGCAAAAAAGTCAACTCTGACAAAAGTCAACGGTCAAATCACCAGAGTCTAAGTCTCTTGAAGAAAAAGGACCGTCCTCAAGGATCAAGCTGAATCACCCTCATGACGTTATTGTTGGAAATATGAATAAAGTTACACTAAGAAAGCCTACAGTTGATAAATGTGTTGCTAACTTTGTGTCTTATTCTTGCTATTTGTTGCAGGTTGATTCCACCAAGGTTGAGGATGCTCTCCAGGATGAAAGCTGGGTTGAGGCCATGCATGATGAACTGCTCCATTTTAAAAGGAATTATGTCTAGACCTTAGTCCCTAGACTAGAAGGAGAGCACATCATTGGCACAAAGTGGATATTTCGCAATAAAACTGATGAAGAGGGAAATGTCATCCAAAACAAGGCTCGTCTGGTGGCCCAAGGATACTCTCAAGTGGAAGGAGTAGATTTTGATGAAACATTTGCTCCTGTAGCTTGTATGGGATCCATTCGGGTTCTCCTAGCCCTAGCTTGTCACTTGAAGTTCAAACTTTACCAAATGGATGTTAAGACTGCATTCTTGAACAGGTTCCTTAAAGAAGATGTCTGTAGATACTTGATTTTGTACCCATGATTTAATCAAGGAAGATGACTGCAATGACCTTCCATGTACCCCAAAAATCATCATTGCATTACATGCATTAATTTGTTCATTGCATATCATAAGTTCATTTCATATCATAAAAATGATCTTGAGGTTCTAACGGTTGCGGCGGTATGCCCAGTTTCAAAATTAGATCGTTGGATCGAAAGATATCACATGATCAAGTTTGCATGGTTAGCATGCATTGTGTCTAGGTAGAGTCGACTGCGCATGATTAATTTAAATTAATTCTGATTTGTTAAAAGATTAAAATTAATTAAATAATTTTTGTGATTGGTTGATAATTAGTGTTTAAAATAGGATTGCTTGCATGGGAATGAAGGGATAATTGGATAACAATAAAATTGTAGATAATCTAAATTTTATCAAGATTTATTTTAAGGTATTTATCTACAAGATAATTGTTGATCTACATCTTCATTAGATGTAGATTTGAATTTTTCTTAAAGTAAAAATTGGTTTGTATCTTCATTAGATACATATTTGATTTTTTTAACATGGCAGATTTAGGAAGTAAAAAAAGATCATGAATGGTTGTGTTAGTTGTGTTTGTTTTATTTAATACATGTAGAATGAATTTATTTCATGAATGAAATTCTCTTCCTAAGAAATCTTTTTTCATATTTTTTTGAACATATAAAAAAATGTCTGATTTTTTTAAACATACAAATCTGATTTTTCTTTGTTATCACAAAATAGATCTGGATTTTTACAAATTAAAATCCATTTTTTTAAGTTCTCAAAAATAGATCTGATTTTTCTAAACTCAATTCAAATTTTTTTTAATCACAAAAATAGATCTGAATTTTTTGCAAAGAAGAGGATGTATTCATAAATAATTTCACGTGATTTAATTTTGTTTATATGCACAACATGTCATTTATAGCATGCATAAAAACGGTATATTGGTCACAAGAGTCAAGAAGACCAAACTCTGTTTGGGCGAAATGGGTGCCTAACACCTTCCTATTCCGCAACCTAGCCTCTGAATCTAGTTCTTTTGGATAGGTAGATCTATGCCTTGTCTTTATTTTTATTTTGGGCAGATTGTAACCAGGACAAAAAACTATGTAATTATTTGGTAATTTGTAACTAGGACCCAAAGCCATGTAATTTTCAATTTTTCAAACATGTATTCTTTTTACTCAATCAATGAAACGAAACAATTTAGTCATGTACTTCACACCACTTACTTAAAAAGAAAGGTGCCTTGAAAATGCACTCCACACAATCTTTTTTTTTTTTTTTAGAGGCACTTTTGGCAAGGTCTCTCACAATGTCTATGTGGCTCAGCCGAAGGGATTCATTGATCCACACTTTCCAGATCATGTGTTGTACCTCAAGAAAGCACTCTATGGACTAAAGAAAGCACCTAGAGCTTGGAATGACCGGCTTACACAATATCTGGTCTCACATGGTTTCACAAGAGGACAAGTTGATTAAACTCTCTTTATCAAAAGGGAGAATGGTGAGTTGATAGTTGCTCAATTCT
This sequence comes from Castanea sativa, assembly GCF_040712315.1. Taxonomy (NCBI): domain Eukaryota; kingdom Viridiplantae; phylum Streptophyta; class Magnoliopsida; order Fagales; family Fagaceae; genus Castanea; species Castanea sativa. The sequence continues at coordinate 56,476,111 of NC_134023.1, read as the reverse complement.
ACGTTGATGATATCATCTTCGGGTCTACAAAGGATGAACTTGCGCATAACTTTTCAAAGCTTATGCAAGCAAAGTTTGAGATGAGCATGATTGGAGAGTTGAATCACTTCCTTGGATTGCAGATTCGTCAGCAAGAGTTAGGTTTTTTCATATCGCAATCTAAATATGCTAAAAATCTTGTGAAAAAATTTGGATTGAAATATGCTAGTTTTGTTCGAACCCCCATGAGCCCAAATGTTAAACTCACTGTTGATTTGTTAGGCAAAAATGTTGATTCTTCCCTATATAGAAGCATGATAAGTAGTCTTCTTTACCTTACTACTAGTAGACCTGACATTAGTTACAGTGTGGGAGTGTGTGCCAGATATTAGGCTAACCCCAAAGAGTCTCATATGACTGCTTTGAAAAGAATTATCAAATATGTCAAATCCACTGTCGATTTTGGAGTGTGGTATAGCAAGGACACCAATGATGTCTTAGTTGGGTATTCTGATGCAAACTGGGCTAAGAATGCCAATGATAGAAAAAGTACTTTAGGGGGTTGCTTTTATGTGGGTAATAATCTTGTCTCCTGAATGAGTATGAAGCAGAATTCCATTTCATTATCCACTGCTGAGGCTGAATACATCGCTGTCGGTAGCTGTTGCACCCAACTTCTGTGGTGCAAAAACTCCTCCTTAATTCATCAAGAACATCTTACTATCTATTGTGACAATACCAATGCTATCAACATCTCTAAAAACCCTGTTCAACACTCTTGAACAAAACATATAGAGATTTGCCACCACTTCATTCGGGAGCTTGTCGAATATGGCACACTCACCCTTGAGTTGATTCACACTTATGATTAGAAGGCCGACTTGTTCACTAAGCCTCTTGATAGCAAGCACTTTGAATTCCTACGCCAAAACATTGGTGTTATCTCTATGGACTGATCTTTCCTCTTTCTCCTCTTCCCTTATGCATTTGCATCTAGTTTTATGCTTTGCTTTATTTAACATGTTTTTGTTTGTTTGTTTTCAGTTTTGCTTTATTTTGTTTTTCATAAAAATAAAAAATTTGAAAAATCAGAAAAATACAAAAATAATGTGTGTTTTGTGTATATTGGTACTTGTGTACCTTGGATGGTCATTGAAGCAAAGCTTTCTAAACTTTGTATCATTTGTAGCTTAGATGAGCATCTTAATGCACAACTAAGCAAGTGAGCTTTGTGGCTCGCGTTTGTGACGAGTACGATTAAGTTATCTCTTATACTTAACACTCATATCACTCTTTTTGACGGGAAGGACTAGAAAATCCTAAGAGAAAGGCATAAATAACTATCTCACCACTAAAACCCGCCAATCATGTATAACATCTATGTGCTTTGGCTTAACAAAATTGTGATGTTTTTTGGCTTACATAATTGGGAATTTCTTCTCTCTCTCTATATATGCCCATGCATGATATGTTCAAAAAGAAAAATATGCAAGAAAAATAAAAGCAAAAAGAATCAAAATGCTTTTAAATATGGTTGCAAGCATGTTTCTAAGAGACGTGGGAGTTATAGGATGTACCTCGAAGGTGATAGTCCACATTAAGCAGTTATGATAGTGTGTGAGTGTATTTGATTTTCTTATATCTCAAATCGTCATAATATGAGACACCTTTGCACTCTTGCCATGTTTTTCACACACAACACGCAAATTCTATACTACTTTTGATACATGTGCAGGTACAGTGTAATTTGACCATCACAAGGAATACATGTGTTATTGTATACTCACTAAACTGTCTTAACTTGTTTTTGAAATATAAAATTGGTTAGACTTATTTAGTGTGTGTGTGTGTATGTGTGTTTTGAATCTTGAATGCTTTGCATTTATGTTGAGAGATGTTTTGGAGAGCTTAATATGTTGATTGAATCTTTGTCTAAGTTGCTTGCTTGTTGCATCCATCTTTATGTTTTTTTCTCCTTGAAAAGCTCATTTTCTTCAAGCTCGACAGCTTTCTCGATAGATCTCGATAGATTTCTCTTCTATTGAGCTTTCTCTCTTCTATCATGATAGCATCTCGACAGATCTTCGATCTATCGAGATTTCTGGGGTTTTTCTTAACGCAATCTCGACAGCTTTTTCGATCCATCGAGAGACCTTTTGTCTGGCTGATAGCTTACAACGTTTCGATCCATCGAGGTATTTTTGCCGTCGACAATATCTCGACAACACCTTGACAGATTACATTTATCGAGATTTAGTGCTCGATAGATCTCGATAGCTCCTCGATCCATCGAGCTACGTTTTATATTTAAGGGCTGCGCGCGAAATCAGATTTTATTTTCTCACTTCTCTCTCGACATAAAACTTTCTTTTCTCCCTCCAATCACTCTCCTCTTACTCTAGTCTCCATTCCTTTCAAGATTTCGGCCTAATCAAGCTTCAATCGTTTGGTATGAACTTCAAATCCCTCTTTTCTTATGCATTTCACGCATTAGACCTAGGTTTTGGGTTTTTTTTTTTTGAATTATTTTTGTGGTTTTTGAGATTTTTGTGAAATTTTTGGGTTGGGTGTTGTTTATTTGATGCTATATGATTATGCATTGCATTCCATTAGCATATTCATAGTGTTTCATGCATTTGGATTTGTGCTTGATTGTTGAAAATTGAATGCTAATAGGTTTGGATTAGGTTTCCACCTATGATGCAATTTTTTAGCACGTCACATGTTCATGCATATTTCATGCATACGTACACTTTCTTTTCCTTTTATTTGTACTCTATTGTGATTGTGTTCTGTTCTCTCTCTCTCTCTCTCTCTCTCTCTCTCTCTCGCGAATAGACTACACATGGCATCTAAACAACGCAAATCTACTCTGGCTCAGAACCCTTTTCGTGGTTCTAAGTCTTCTTCCTTTGATCTTCCTCCATTCCACATTCGGTTCCGTGATGAGAAAGCCCGAAAGGACTTCTTGGAGAACTTCCAGTGACGCGACATTCATTCGGAATGCCAAGTCATTCTGTCGGACTTTTTTGATACTTCTCTCCCCACGGTCATTTGGACTCAGGGTTGGGCTTCTCTATGTGAGAGTCCTTTGAGATGTCCTGTCGTGAGACTTCTTCTTTATAGGGTGGTAAGCTAAACACTCCATGCTCGGGCTTTACAAAAGGTTCGAGGTTCCTTAATATGGTGATGACATTTGCTCTTACTCCACTGCCTCACTATAACTCCATCACTGAGCCTCGTGCTTGTTTTCTTCTTGCTCTGATGGAGGACCTCTCTATAGACTTCCCTTCTCACTTCATCACATCGATCTTCGATGTTTATCAAGATACGGCTACACGTGATAAGCTTATTTTTCCTTCTGCTATCATGCGCATCCTTCGCCACTTCTCTATCGAGATTCTTGATACCCCTCCTTTTTATCCTATCATGGGTGCCATTGACACTAGTACTATTCACCAGAGTGAGGCTTAGCTTCGACTGAAGCAGCCACGCGTGGTCCAGATCTTGCAGCTTCTGCTGGTCCATCCACCTTCGCTTCTTCTTCCTTGTCCGGTGATGTGACCTTGGAGGCCATCATGGCGCAGCTTCAATGCATGGATGCTTGTCTTAATACTCTCTTTACTAGTTATGTTAGGTGAAAACCCGTGTCGGTCGTATAGCACGACGACAGGCTCACCTTGGCGGTTTCGTTGCTTCTTCTCCATCTACCTCTTCAGAGGCTTTGGCAGATGAGGATGGTAGTGATGATGATGGTGATGGTGATGAGGATGATAGCTCTTCCGATTATGTAGAGATGACACCTTCTCAGTGACTTGCCCTTTGTCATTCGTGATAAAAGGAGGAGCACTTTTGATTGAGAGTAGTCTTGTATTTAGGGGGAGAGTTAGTATAGGACATTTTTGTTAGGGGGAGTGTCTATGTTTTTATGAGGGATGTAGTGACAATTTTATGTACTTTTCTTTTCTTTTCTTTAGTTACATTATCCTCTTGTACACTGGTCTTGTGACCATTTATTTATGACATACATTGTATTTATTTTCTTTTATATATATGATGATGTATGTTGTTTTTCATCTATCTCTCCATGTGTTGTTTCTTTTATCTTTTTATACACATGTTTCTTTATGTATGCAATCCTTTATTTCTGTTTCACACTAAGATGCTTTGATGAGTTTTGTTTAAAGTGTTTCAGAAAGATAGGTTGTGAAAATCTATCATGCCATGAACTTTCTTCTTGCAAAGTTTTTCAAGAGTTTGTGTTAGGGTTAGATTTTATTGTATTTAACAAGTGGTTATGAGTTTAGTAATTTAAGACTTCTCTCATAATTCATTTGTTTGTTGTGGTTTTCTCACGGATTGCCAAAGGGGGAGATTGTTAGGACATATGTGGATATTGTTAGAGACATACATTATGTAAATTGGCTAGTCTTTTAACAAAATGCACTTTACTTGTAATTGGGTAGATCAAGAATGGGTTTAGTACTTCAAAGAACAAGAGTTCAAGTTTAGTATTGAAGCCATGCAAGTTTGTTTAATACATAAGTGAAGAAGTGTTGTTCATTAAAGCTCGACAGATCATATCTATCCAATTTTAATGCTGATGCTCGACAGCAGCTCAATAGAAGCTGTATCTATCGAGAACTACGAAATTTGGATTTTCAGATATGATTTCATGCATATCCAAGTGTATTTGTGTAGGGTTTATTTTCTCACAACCCTAGACATATATACGGATTATTTTAAGGGCCGTTTAAGAGTTGTTGTAATGGTTATGCAAAGTGATAATTCATGCATATTGTGACCGGAGACAATTTGCCCTAGTTTATCATATTTTTTGTAGAAGCTATTGCATCTTTGCGCCAAGGGTTTTGTAACCAAGAAGCTTCTTGATCTTCATCGTTGGATGAATCGAAGAACTTTATAGCCAACATCTTTCTTAAGTTGGTGTGTTAGTCACGTACTTGGATCCGTGCATCAATTGGTTAGTCACGTACTTGGAGTCGTGCATTGAAAGGAGAGATTGTCATTACATCACAAGTCCAATTGGGTATTGGAGTAAGGGTTCAACTGTAGGTTGGTATTAGGTACTAGGATTCCTTTTACTTATAATCGCTTGTTTTGATAATAGTGGATTCTCGGGAGTGGTGATCTTAAATTCACCCGGTGGGGTTTTGCCTCGGTGGTTTTCCCCATTCGTAAACAAATCACCTTGTTAAATTTATTTTTCGCTGCATTTAACTTAGTTAATGATTTGTTTGTGCTACCACGCTTATTGCATGTAATTGAATCTAATTCATTAACTTGCTAATTAATTAATTACATTCTTGGCCTATAAATAATGGTAGCCATTTTTCTAACCATTATTTTCAGGCATTGTTGAAAAAGTTTGGAGTGGTGCACTGGTTGTCCACCTCGTACCACCCTCCAACTTATGGGCAAGTTGAGCTTGCCAATAGGGAGATTAAGCAAATTTTAGATAAAACAGTTAATCCAAACCGTAAAGATTGGTCTTTCAGGCTAGTTGATGCATTATGGGCTTACCGGATAGCCTATAAAGGACCCTTAAGAATGTCTCCCTACCGTCTTGTTCATGGGAAACCTTGTCATTTGCCCCTAGAGATGGAACATAAAGCTTATTGGGCTGTTAAAGCCTTTAACTTTGATCTACAAGGAGCTGAAAATTTGAGGAAATTCCAATTGAATGAGCTAGAAGAGCTTAGGAATGAGGCTTATGTGAGCACTTGCAATTATAAAGAAATGATGAAATTATTTCATGATAAAAGCATTGTGAGGAAAAATTTTGAGAAAAATCAGCAAGTCCTTCTCTATGATTCGAGGCTTCATAAATTTCTAGGTAAACTAAAAACTAGGTGGGATGGCCCTTTCATTGTAAGGGAAGTGTTTAACCATGAAACTGTAGTAGTTGAGGACCCTAGAGATGGTAGGATTTTGAAAGTAAATGGAGAAAGGTTAAAACCATACTTAGTGGGAGTTATACTAGAGGAGGAGACTATGTCATTAGAGATCCCTGCAATGGGGGATGAGGATCCAAAATAGCTGGTAAAATAGGTAAGGGCATTCCCGAGGAATCAAGCCTCGGGAACTATTGGCAGGATGTCCTTGGAAGGTTCCCACCCGACTCATGCAGAGGCAGAGTGGCCACAGTTGATGAGGGCTCCGAGGAAGCCTACTCAACCTCGGAAAATCGAGAGGCAAAGCTAGAGGGAGCACAGTGCAAACTGAGGGTGAAAAAGAGTAACTTGGCATTAAGCAAGAAAGAGAAGAAAAAGGAAGGACAAAGCAGCCATCCCCTCCACATTAAATGCACTACAACCACCTAGCTAGCCACATTAATAGGGAAATGACTTTGAACAGTGCCCATATAGCTCATGCCTTCTAGCAAGGCCTTGATGAGACAAATATTAAGAAAGCTAAATCCTAACCCTCCAAATGTAGAGTTTAGATGCATTTTTGGCTAACTATATGAAGCCAGGAAGCACCTAGATTAGAGGGGAAATTTTTGGAGGGAGAATTTGAGGGGAGTGAAAGAAGAGGGATTACTACATTGTAACCACATCCCCGGACTAAATCCAAGGACGAATACTTAGCCATTCCAAGGCTTTCCCTAATTGAATATACTCATATCCCACTTGAGATCAGTATGTTTGTCATTATTTTTCTTAAAGCAGATGTCTAAAGGTTGACCTAGCATCCCATTTTCTAAAAATGAATTGTGTAAGCAAAAAGTAATGCGTCAAAACTCGTTAACTCCGTTAGCAATACTTTTTGCCCCGCCACACCTGCCTATTGGGATGCTAAGTGAACTCTGAAAGAGTCTTATGAAATTGCACCATATTTGTTTTAATTTTTATTTTCCTTTGTTTCATTTTTCTTTTGCCTTTGTTTTTGTTTTTTTTTTGTTTTGTTATTTTTTTTGTTTGTAAGCTAATATTTGCAGGTGTGAAAGAAATTTCAAAAAAAAAAAAAAATTAAAAGTTTAAGGTAAATTCTTCCCTTTATACTTGAATTTATTTTGGCTTTGATACATTGAGGAGAATGCAATATTTTAGTTGGGGGGAGAGGTTTAAACTTTTTGTTGCACCTTGCATGATTTTTTTTTCTTTCTTTTTGGTTGCAACTTTTCAATTCTAAAAAAAAAAAAAAAAATCTTGAATTTGAATGCAGAAGATGTTAGGATGTGTACCCTTAAATTCTATTGTATGATGATATGCATGACATTAATGTTGTGATTAATAAAGTTATTTTATTATTGTCTAAAATAATGGTAACATGAATGTTGAGACATTATCATATAGTTCATGAGATGCACAGTATGTAATTTATGTGATTTAGTTACAGAAGATATACATTACAAATTCTTTGTAAATTCAGAATTTTAGTTCGTAGTCGGTGATGAAATTGGGCATTTCATCTGTGAAGACTATAACATATCTGAAGGAAAAATTCTGGTTTTGTATCTCATACAAAACCCACAGCGGAAGCAACGAACTAGGGTCTATTTCATTCATGATTGATAACCTGCACTATGTAAATTTCAGAATTTAAGAACAAGATGGCGTACCTTGGTGTGGAGAAATTCAAAACAAAGATTAGAAGCACTTGGGAACACTTTTAATCTTCACTCCAATTCCACTTTACGCCCAAGATGTGTGGTCTCTCAATCAGTTTTCCAAAGGGAGAATGAAAGTGTGTCTCACACTCTCTCACACATCGTTTCTTTTTCTTTTCTAATCTCTTCTTGTGAAAATTCTGTATGTTTCTCCCTTTATAACTAACTGATTATCTAATTGGGTTGGACTATTGGGCCTTCCAATTGGGCTTTAGTGTGTGGCTTGGAGTGGGACCAAAAGGGACCAATAAGACACTAGCTCCAATGGGCCTTGGGCTTTTCCGTCAACTCTTGACAAGTCCAAAGTTACCATTAATTATATTTAATACCACTATATAAATATAATTGCACTCTAGGCCTTATTAATAAATTATATCCCAAGACTTTATTAAACACGTAACCACTTCATAAAATATTCGTAGTAACACAAAGTTATAGACGTAGACTGCCACTTTGTAAATTACTACATCTTATCCTTGAGTACCCGGTTTAATTCTTTAAAGTTATTTATTATATATTTATGAAATCCAATTTCATAAATATATACTTTAGTAATTTCTTACTAAAGTGGTTAGACCTAACTCTCTGAATAACTGAAACCATTAAACTTATCTCAAGGGAATATTTTATATCTCCAGGGAATATTTTATATCTCCATCAAGAGACTATGAATTCCATCTTGAGAATATATGTTCCATCAACACTAAATGTGGCTGCCCAACATACTGAGGTTTTAACCGTCACTTCAGATCTCACTCCTGATATATCAAAGCAACCTACACTTCATGATTAGGTTCATTATTCTCTCAGGATTAAGAGTTCATGCAAATAGAAGTCGTGAGATTTATTATTCATTTGACAGTTGTTAGGAGAATAATAAATCTCATAGCGATCTTGTTCAATATGTTTTAACTCTTAAAACATATCAACACATCAACTAGAAGTTTCCACTTCCATGATCAAGACAAATCATCTTAGTTGACACGTTATAGTCTTCACAGATGATATGCCTAATTTCATCATCGACTACGAACTATAAATTCTGAGTTTACAAAGAACTTGTGATTTATATCTTCTGTGACTTTTCACATAAATCACATACAATGCATCTCATGGACTATATGATAATGTCCCATATTCACGTTACCATTATTTTAGATAATAATAAAATAACTTTATCAATCACAATATTAAGTCATACATCATGTCATATATCATGTCATACATAACGTCATACATAATATCATACATAACATCACACAATAGGATTTAAGGGCACTGATCCTAACAATATCAACTAAGATGATTTGTTTTGATCATGAAAATAAAGATTTCTAGTTGGTATGTTGATATATTTTAAGAGTTAAGACGTATTGAACTAGACCGCTGTGAGATTTATTATTCTCCTAACGACTGTCAAATGAATAATAAATCTCACGACTTCTATTTACGTGAACTCTTAATCCTGAGAGAATAATGGACTTGATCATGAGGTGTAGGTTGTTTTGATATATTAGGAGTGAGATTTAAAGTAATGATCAAAACCTCAGTATGTTGGACAGCCACATTTAGTGTTAATGAAACATATATTCTCAAGATGGAATTCATAGTCTCTTAACAGAGATATAAAATATTTCCTTGAGATAAGTTTAATGGATTTGGTTATTTAGAGTGTTAGGCCTAACCACTTTAGTAAGGAGTTACTAAAGTATATATTTATGGAATTGGATTTCATAAATATATGATGAATAACTTAAAGGATTAAACCAGGTATTCAAGGAATTAAGATGTAGTAATTTTCAAAGTGGCAATCTATATTCATGACTTTGTATTACTACGAATATTTTATAAAGGAGTTACATGTACAATAAAGTCTTGGGATATAATTTAAAAATAAGGCCTAGAGTGCAACTACATTTTTATAGTGGTATTAAATATAATTAATGGTAACTTTAGACTTGTCAAGAGTTGACAGAAAAGTCCAAGGCCCATTGGAGCTAGCGTCTTATTAGTTCATTTTGGTCTCACTCCAAGACACACACTTAAGCCCAATTGGAAAGGTCCAAAAGGCCAGCCCAATTAGATAATCAGTTAGATATAAAGGGAGAAACATACAGAATTTTATAAGAGAGACACTATTGTGAAATGGTGTATATATATGAGAGAAAGCCACTCTCTAATACTCCATTGGAAAACTGATTAAGAGACCACACTTCTTAGGCGTTAGTGGAATTGGAGTGAAGATTAAAAGTGTTCTCAAGTGCTTCTGGTCTTAGTTTTGAAATTCACCATTTCAAGATACGCTCTCTCGTTCTTAAATTCTGAAATTTACATGGTGCATATTATCAATTGCGAATGAAGTAGATTCGTTAATTTTCCGCTGCGTATGTTTTGTATGAGATACAAACATGTATTTATCCTACAGAAGAGTTATAATCTTTATTTTTATATCATGTGATGGAGTGAATAATGCTAAGTTGGTTATACTATTTGCTATATTAAGACTCCTTCATGAAGAGCACAATTGGAAACTTTTGAGCACAATAGCCGGGTTAGCGGACTGTAGGATGTTGGCTATGCATGGATCATGAACAAGCTAGATACAAGCTGAAACTCAATCCATATAGAGAGTTCTTGAGTCTTACTTTTCTTTGTGAAAGTATATCTTTGTTTGAACTCTGAAATTTCTCTCATATGCTTCAATTTTTGAAAAATATATCTATATTTTTTGGTTCAATTTTGTGGGTAGAGTCACTGCAACAAGAGTATACTTGTCCTATAGGGTGACCTAGGGGGTTCAAAGACTTACTACACATGGGAAGTGCAGTCATGTAGCCTATAAAAGTGGCTTGTATTTTAGTTTTAATTTTTCACTTTTAGTAGACATGGGTGCTTTGTGGATTGCTAGGGACTAGCAAGATTTAAGTTGGGGGGTGTGATAACGTCTTAAAATGTATACTTGTTATATATTTATGTGGGCGTTATCTCCTTATTATAATACTTAATTTGCATAATTAAGTCATGATTTGCATTAGTCCCTATTATTTATCTTTTTGTAATTTTTTGAATAAGATGTCATTCATTGCGTGTAATTTTCTACTTTCAGGAAATAATGTGAAAAAGATGAGTTTGCAGGAGTTTGTGAGAGAATAGAGGCCAAACTAGAATTGAAGTGGAGTTAAAAGACCATTCTTAATTGTCTAAGGAGGTACAGCTGGAGTGCTTGGGTTGTTTACCATGTTTGGAAGTTTCAAATAAGGAAAGAAATCAAAGAAGTAGAATTTGAAAAGGAAAAATCAAATTTGAGTACTAGTCAGTATTTTGACCATATCTCTCTCCTCAAAAATCCAATTGACTCAAGGTTAGATGGGTTGAAACTATGACTTAAATATCTACAACTTTACAGTTTTGAATTTTTCGAAATTCATAATTTTTGAAGGCTAAAATTAACTCACAAGTTATTGCTGTAAATTTGGACGAAAATTAAAATAATAAAAGTTTTATTTTCTTTGGACACTTTGATGTTAGGGTTTTGAATGGAGGCTGAGTAGAATGAATTTCGGAGAAAAAACCTTGTATTTTTCTTTCTCTAATGGCAGCCTAAACTCTTTGCTAGGGCTAGGGGTTATGTTTCTTTTATATGGTATGAATATTCAATGTGATTCTTTAGACAATAAGTTCAATCATGTTTTTCTTATTGTTTAGATGAATTTCTAATAGTTTCAAATAGAAATCACATTTAAAAGTGAATGAGTTTTTTCTGAAAACTATTCTAACTGCATTATTAATCTAGGTTATCATGCGTTCTTGAATTATCTTAGTTCAACTGAATCATAAATTTTTAATTATATAAGAACAATCAATTATGAAATATATATTTTCTTAGATCACAAAGAATTTTATATCGATATAGGGAAACACCCCGTTGCCTTTGTATTTACATTATTGATTAAAATAAGTTTTTATTATTATTCTTGTTAACAATCACCAAGTAAAAGTAATTTTCTTCCTTACCCAAATTGTTGTTTAATTATATTGTCTTTGAATTTATACTGCTCTTATGGTTCAGCCTCGGTACTTTGAGAATTATATTACTACGATCTCCTGCACTTGGGAGTGAGCAAGCAATCCCTTCTTCTCCTATAGCCAAGATTAAAGACTCGGTTTTCCCCTTGTGCACTAACTCATAACTCTGCTCAATCTCTAAGGGTTGTGTCCATACTCCTTCGGGTATTTCAACTATAGAGGCTAAGGTAGCCAAGGTATCTACAAACTGATTTTTAGCCCTATGGATGATAATGTGTTCAATCTTATTAAAGGTTTTGGTCAAGTCCTCTAAATATTGTTGATAGGGCTTCATATATTCTTCCTTTCCCTTCCATAATTTCTATGCTTGAGCTATAATCAAGGTTGAATCTCCAAATACCTTTGCCTTTTTCACCCCTAATTCCCAAAGAGCTTCCATTCGGGCGATACAAGCTTCATATTCTGCCATGTTATTAGTTGCCTCAAATTTTAATTTGACCACCAAAGGCACATAAGATCCATCGGGGGTGATCAAAAGTACTCCTATTCCATTCCTATATTAGTTCATGGCTCCATCGAAGTACATATTCAATACACTAGTTCGATGTCCAAAATATCGTCATTTGAAAAATCCTCTTTTCCATCATCTTGTTCTACGGGGTTCTTGGCACAAAAATCTGACATGGCACTTCCTTTGATTTTTTTTTTTGGTCACATACTTTAAATCAAATTCTGCTAATAGGATCAACCATCTCGATAATCTTCCATTCAAAGCGGGTTTCTCAAATAGGTACTTGTCGATGCCTCGCAGCTATTCTACCACCTATCGTGGTGACGCTCGCGCTCTTGCTTGGAGTGTATAGGCTTGGGAGCTTGGGGCTCGTGGAGGAAGGTTGTATCTATAGTCTGTGAATGGAATATGAGTGAATTTTAAGGAAATTACCTAGGGTAAGTGAAGTTGCCACCAATTATTGGGTTTTTTCTAAGGTGTGATTGGTCACCTGACTCTATTTGATTTTATTACCAAACCTAGGCTAAGAAAAATGACGTTTTTCCTAATTTAATGTGGATAGGTAAAAAATCTTGATTATTGAGTTTGAAAGTTTGGTTACATGTAGGGAAGGTGTTAGGCACCCCATAACTCCTGTTTGTAGACAGTCATTTGTTTTGGTAAAATCATAATTTGAGGACATTGGCAGTTGAAAACAAGCTATTGGCATTATCTTTTAGGGCTTTAAACAAATTAGGCTTTGTGGTTTGGATTCGGAAAGGGTGTGGTGTTGATCGATACTTCCCAAGTGTGTTTGGAATCATTTCCAAATTTCCACGAAGAAAATCTGGCAGCATTTCGCTTTATTTCTATGGCAGAATTCCGACAGTGTTTCACCTCAGGTGCATTATAGCTCACAAAACGCTATCCTAACCAAGCTTTCATTGTAAGAATACGACAATGGGGAATGGATGCCCCATTTTCATGGAGAAAATTCAGCAGAGTTTCATGTTTGGTGTGCTATAGTGCATCGATAGGGTTTCATGCCTATGTATACAGCGCATGCCAACATGCTTGTGCTACGATGAGCCGGAGCCCTTCAAAGCATTAAGCATGTTGATACGTGTTGCATACACGGGGAAACCGATGTCACTTGATGACTTGGATTAGGACGGTCACACCGCGGTGACTATGCACATAGTATGGTATGAATATGCACCTACAACAAATGCCTTAAGCACATACTCATGTCACAAGGTCAAGAGCACTCACGGCTAGAGATGGTTGCTCACATAGTCACAAGAGTCCATTATACAAAGTGCATGATCACCCACACACACGCCCGCGCGCGCACACACACACATCATGCATAATGCTATCACACAAAGCGGGGAAAGTAAGACAGACATTGTCAACATTCCAAGGGTATGGCCCAGCAAGGTACAAGAAATGTAAAGCAAACATTGCCATACCTAGGGAACTCGGCAAGGAGTAAGAAAGGTAAAGGTACAAGGAGAGGGGGAACCCTAATACATGCTCTAGAAAGGAGGCTAAGAGAGAGAGAGAGAGGGAAAGAGAAAACCACTCAGGGAGGCTAGACCTCTTAATCTACTGAACATTGCCCTTTGTGGACTTCCGTCTTCTTACTTGCATCCTTACCCTTTTAGCTTGCACATAGGAGGTGGCACCCTTACTCGAAATGTCCATGCTCCATGCGTGAACATGGAATGACAAATAAATAACTAGAAGGAAAGTATGCTAAAAGACAATCTATCAAAGAGAGAGCCAAATGGGGCAAACAAACATGTTAAGCACACGAAGGGGCAAACAAACAAAAGAGGGTGTCCTAGGATGACAAATGTAGGTTTGGATCGGGTGTCCATAGTTCCATGAGATTGGAGCATGGCTGACACATAGACTTATGCATGAACATGTAGGCCAGCGTGCAAAAATGCAAAGAAGCAAAGAAAGACAAATGGGTGGTAGAAAGCAAGCAAGGCAAGCATAACAACATCACACGAAGCGGAAAAAAGGTATGCATTAAGCACACCGACACCACGGATGTGTATTTCATAAGTGGTAACACCCAATCCACAAGAGGGATGGATGCAATAACACAAGTAAGTGGCCCTAAAGACTGACAAGCACAAGCCCACGAAGGGCACAAAACAGGGCAAAGCCTAGATCTAGATAGGCAAAGAAGAGATCAAGCATAGGAGCAAGCAAGCATCCATAGACTTGCATAAAGGAAATGATCCAAACTCTTTGATATAGGCCTAGGTGTGTGGATGTTGGCCTAGACCACAAGATCTAGATCTATACCCTACCTAAAGGGCCAAAGTGCAAGAAAGAGGTACATCAAGAGACAAAAAGGCTATAGAAGCACATGGCATAACAACCAACATATAGATCTATACACATGAACAAGGCATGGAGCACTCAAAGATATAGATCTAAGCATGAACATGGCAAGGAGCACATAAACATGCAGATATAAGCATAAACATGGCAAGGAGCACATAAACATGTAGATCGAAGCATAAACATGACAAGGAGCACATAAACATGTTGATCTAGGAAAAAACATGGCAAAAAGCACCTAGGCATATGGATCTAAGCACAAACATAGAATTTAGGCATATCCTAACCCAAGAAGCCTAGGCCAACATCATCAAAGCATTAAAACATGGTGAAAAGCAAGGAGACATGCTAGGAAAACTATAGAACATGTTAGGAAGCAAGATAAAGCAAAGAATATGCTAGGAAAAGCAATAAAGTATCTTATAAAGCAAGATAAAGCAAATTGTGTAGATTGTAGCTAAAAATCTACATATAGACCCTTTAAGCTACATTTACACCCTTTAAGCTTCAAATCCAAGGTCCTAAGATTAAGGAGAGGAGAATGAGTGCAAGAACACTACCTCTTGATTGTCCCCTTTTGAGGGACGATCTTCCCTTTTAGGGGTTGTCCTTTTTTGAGGTTTAGTTGTCCCTTTTCAGGGTTAGTCGTCCCTATCGTGGGTTGGTCAAAATTTTCCCTCATCAGGAAGTAAAGAGGGAAGCAAAGATGAAGAGACAAGGTTAATAGCTTGTGCTTCCACAAGAATAAGGAGAACCAAAAATGTTGTAGCCATTATAAGTTTTCTCATAATTTTTATAGGCATTGATCTTTTCCCACTTATGAACTATCTTATTTTGAAGTAAATTCAAAACAATAGGTGTTTATACTTACCGAATGATTATATTTGAAATAAAGATAATTTGATTTATAAATTGATTTATTCTTAAAACTATTTAGTCAAAGAAGTGGGGTCTAAGAATTGTGATTTTTAGAAATATAAGCATAAATAATGGCTTCTGACTAGGATCAAAAGGTTTCATAATATTTTTTTTTATGTCAATGTGACTTTTGATGAAATCCAAGGATACTCGTAAGAGTGGAAATAATTGTAATTGAACATATGAAAATGCATGATCCAATGATCATATTTATTAGATCAAAATGCACTCATTTGCAAGTACGTTGCTTTCTCTTGTACGTAATCATCAAATTATGGGTGACAGACGTTTGAGTAGTGCTGAAAATTTGCTAATAAATGAAAAGAAGGCAACAGTTTTAACGTGGTTCGGCCAAGCAAGCCTCTATCCACGGGTTTCTTTATTATTTTCTATTTTGCAGTGCAGTCTGGCGAAAATGGGCAAATGCCCATTTTCCCAAACTAATTAGGGAAATGTCCCTCTTTCGAAACTCGATTTTCTTAAAATCGAGTTTCAAAAAAAAAAAATTTGGAGCCCTATAGTGACGTTTTAAAGAGCCTATGGTGACGTTTTAAGGACTTATAGCGGCGTTTGTAACTCGATCTCCACGAAATCGAGTTACATGCAAGTTTTTTTTTTTACCTATAACTCGACTTATGGAGCTCGAGTTACAAAATGCCGCTATAGGTCCTTAAAAATGTCACTATAAGCTCCTTAAAACGTCGCTATAGGGCTTAACTTGAATTTGAAAAAACCGAGTTTCAAAAGAAGGACATTTCCCTAATTAGTTTGGGAAAAGGGGCAATATGCTGATTTTTTTTCGCGAAAAGGGCAAAAGCCCATTTTGGCCGCAGAAATCTGTTATAGAGCTTTGTTAATTTATATATACAACTTTGGGGAACAGAATCCATACACTTATTCAATCCTTGGTGGGCCTTTCCATAATCACATTCCAAAACACTAATACACCACATATAATGGAGGAGACACATACTCTCAAAGCATACCAAGGAAGATGGAATGGATGGAGAAGAGGATCAGAACCCTTTGTTTGGAATGGAGGAAAGCATGAGTATATATATTATACCACACAATCTTAACTTTCACTATATTAAATTACATAATTTCCAATTTTAACGACTCCATAGAATAACTTTATATACTAATGAATCAGAAAGTTTTATTGTAGGTACATTTGGTGTGACATGAAGAGAAGAAGAAAATAATTCCCCTCTTCTTACGCTTCCCTCTTTCTCCTCAATTTTAAAACAATAATCTAAATGGTCATGGACAATTGGGGTTTCTACCAGGACCACCATAGTAAAAGTAGTCTCCATAATCTTGGATATTATAGCAATCGGGTTTCGGAGTGAATGTGTGAGTGTGCCAGGGAGCCCTGAGAAGTTTATTACCATCAATAACATTGAGATTGCTGAAGTAACTAGCCTTGTTGGGCCCTTCTTCTGCGAAATGGCCACTGCCCATTTGTGTTGTGGTGTGCTGCCCACCTTTACGTAAGTTTATCACCTCTCCTCCCCATTTGACCGCTTCAGCAGTATCAGACAGGAGCGGGAATAAGGCGGATGGCCAATATCCCAAGTCAAATCTGTCCGCAACTGTCAACCACCAATTTCCGTCTCCATTAATGTCCTACCTCATTGTACATATCATGCAAATCAGTTTGTAATATTTTGAATGATATATGAAGGAATAAAGACTAATGAAAGAGAAAAAACTGAATCTTTTTGTGCCGAACAACATGGACACTTAAATTCACCATTTTAAAAAATAAGTCAGGTACAAAGAATTTTTTTTATAGGAAAAAAAATTAAAACTTTAAATTTAAAAATCTTTATATAAAAATACATAAACCGGGAAAAAATAATTTAAAACATACACTATTACAACTAAATCCAGAAGGATTTCAAACATATCTGTAATATTTGTTACTATGAATTTTTCCTTGAGAACAAAGAAGTACATATGATATGATCATATATGTCTATCCAAAAATCAGAAGTATTTAATAAAGTAATTAAAATGAAATATTGTACTACCCTCCGGACATAGAAGTTGACTGAATATTGGGGACCATTATAGGTGGAAAGAGGGCTGATGGTTGCACCCGGCGCGATCTGGTGGGAGACTTGAACAAATCCAGGGCACATCAGATTGTAGCAACCTGTGTTATGATATGCATCAGCCTGCAGCCACGATAAAAAAAAAAAAATAAAAATAAAAACGCTTTCCAAAAAAGAAACAGCATATGTAAACATGGCTAGTGCTGGTAGGGAAGTCAAATATTAAAACACGTACAGTCCAAAACAGGAAGAGTCTAGTGTTTTTATCTCCATATAGACTTTCGCTGACCTGTTTTTCCACACAAAATAATTTTGTAAAAAAATGGAAAATTATTAGTAATTAATTATTTAGCATGCGCCTAAAAGAAAAGATGATGATGAAATTGTATATACGGATATACCTGCGTGCCGGCTTCAATGGAATTAAGATCTACACCGTTTGTACCAGCTATAATCCAAAATTGAGCAATGCTGAACTCAAATCTTTCCTGGGTATGGGGGTTCCACGCGTTCACCTCAGCCATCATTCCATAATACCTATCTCCATCCTCAGTGTAAGTTGCATGCTAGAAGCTCAACCAGAAAAATAAAGGTTGTGAATGTCAATTTGCGTCCTTCATTATAGTAGATACCATTGAGCTCAAAACCTGCTAATTATATTGATTAAAAATTAAGTTGTACCTCATGGATAGTTTCTTCATCATCCTGAGGATTAGGGTTGGTAAGGTATTTTTTCCTTCCATAATTTGCTGGAGAGCCTGCCCTCAATAAATCTTCTTCTTTAGTTCTTCTTATGGGAATAGTTCCTTCTGGACACCTTCCATTCAAGTGCCATAGTTGAGTAAATTTGGGCTCGGAGTTTGAAGAGGCGTTGTTGCTCTCATCAAATGAAAACCTTTCTGGGTAAAAACTTGGTCTCATCTATTGCATTTGGCATCGATACCAATGCAAACCCGGTCCATACCATACAATAAATATCAAATTATTCGTGATACCAAATGAAATTTAGTTAATTAAACTAGTTACCTGAATTGTGTGATTTTTTAACAAAGGATGATCAAAAGCTGGCTGCTTGTAGATATCTATGCAGTCGATTATATCTCCATCTGGGCTCTGTATCAGATACATTTTCTCATCACAGACACATAGATATCAATTTGAATTCGCAGTGTTTTAATAAAATTACACTGCTATTGTACATGGGTGTCATGTGGACACCATAACCCACAAAAGCGAATGACTCTTCTAAAACTAAAGTAGAAAATACTATATAGAACACAAACATGTTAATGAAGTTGCTAAAAACCTTGATGGATTTAAGAGCAGGCTTGTTAAGGCGCTTCAATTGCTGCTGAACTTCCAGTTTTTGTTTCTTATTGAAGATGATGTTAGTGTTTCTATTTCCAGCTGATGACATTGGTATGAGAAAGAACAAGCAGAAGATCATCTTTACTGCCCTTGACCACCTCCTCTCGCTTCCACAAGGTAGAGCCATGAGTGACTAGCTAATATTTGAATGCACGTTTAAGTACTACAGAGATGTAATAGCTAGCTTTGGTTGTCCCCCATCCAATACCTAAACGTGTATTTGTTGATCCTCTTTGAACTGTTTCACATGCTAATTATCAATAGATATACACATACAAACTTCTATAATAAGGATCACCTTATTTTTAGCATTGTTGAAATGAAACTTTGATTTAGCTATTTTAGTTTAATTTTTTCAGCTTATAAGTACAAATTTCCTGTCTAATTTCCTATTAACTACTGCGATTCTTTTGTTTCTTTGTCATTTTATAGGATCGGTCTAATTTAACGGAAATAATTCATCCTCTTTAAATAGTTCCACAAGCTACAAATTTGGGAAGTTTGTTGTTTTAAGTTAAAATTAGAGAATCTGAGATAAATGAGAAAATTTGTAATGATTTAATTTTAGGGTAGTGTCCCAACAATTTTGGTGGTATAAGACTTATGGGATAATTTTGAGGTAGAAACTGTGAGAGAATCTTATTTTTTTGATTTGAAGAAGGATGAGAAATAAGTATGTCTATTTGTTTTGATGGAAAACTTTGTGTGAAAATAATTTTTCACATTTTCTAATGGTTGTTAGCATAAGAGAAAATAAGTTAGAAGATAGCTATTTTTGGTCAACATAAAAATTATGCCTCATTTTAGAGACTGTTTTCCAATATATATATATATAGTTTCATAGTTATTTTGGAAAGCTTTGTGCTACTTTATTTCTATCATTCTTGTCATGTCTTTAATGAAATTGATTTTGCATAAATTAAATGGAAATTTCCTAATTATAGCATGTTTTGTGAAATGCCCATTATCATTAAACTTGCATTTTCTCCACTCTCATTAATTACGCTATTTACTGGGCTTTATCTCATCTCACTCTCTAATAGTTTTATAGATAAATTAGCTATACGGCAGGCATGGAGCTTAGTTTATTTGTGGTGATTGGAGTACTATGCTAAGTGGGAGATTTGTGCTATAAATTGTTGGTGACTTAACTTACTAAATGTATCAAGGCCATAGCTAATACTACTAGGGATGGGGCTCTTGAGGTTTGTTAGCCTTGGGTATGGTAGGCCTAGATTTTCTGTTAAGGTTGCGTATCTTAGAGAGGATTGTGACTTTGTGTTTTTTTATTTTTTTTATTTAGAGCGTTGGATTGTTATGTATATTTGGAGACACATAATTTGTAGTTTGTATTGCTTGTAAATGTGTAATAGAATTTTGACTTGTATCATGGAGAGATCAATATATTTATTTACTTCATCAAATGGAAAGAAAAAAAAAATTCCGTATAGTCTCTCTTCAAGGCTTGGTTTTTTGTGGTTTGGACCCTTTTGGGTTTGGGGCATGACATAGACTTTTAGGCCTTCAATCCAAAACCAAGACTTTTTATATGAGCTTATAGATAACTTTACACAAACTCCAAGGGTCTGAATTCTGTTACCACTTATGAGATTCGTACCTTAGAAGTTAAAGTGATATATGTATGATTAAATTTAAGCATGACAACATAGCTCTTGTAACATCATTCCATTTTGTTAAGAGAAACCTACATCTCTTATGAAGTGAACTAATTTGTTAGGGCTAGTCAATGAATATGTGAAGAACAACCAAGAACATGTGAAGAAAACTCAAGCATATTCAAACAACATATTCCTAACCTAGCATGTTTTGGTCTAAATACATATCATAACAACATAGGTGGACAAGTTTGGGGAAGAAAGTATACCTGCATGAAAATTCAACATAGTGGAGGAGGAGGCTTTCGGTGGTTCCTATGGGAAGGTAGAATCTGCTCGCTCAAAACTCAAATCTCGGTAAGACCAAGAGATAACAGACACATGCTCAACTTCCTTAGGACTTGGAATGGAAAAAACTTGAATCTTAGTAAGTCCAAAGATGACAAACATTTGCTCTACTTCACCATAACAAAGGAGAAAAGAGGATTTGCTGTCTTGTAATGAGGGACTAGCCCTTTTTTATAATGGAAAGTGGAGAATTCTTGAACCAATGCATTAAATTTGGAATGGAAGGAAAAAAGGTGAGGGAAAATTAAATTTTGAAAAGAGGGGGAAACTGATTGTGACTTGGTCCCAGGTTAGCCTTTCTCTCTTCTTTTTTGCCCAATTTGCAATTAATTCTTGATTCTCTTAGGGATTTTGGTCCAATGAACCATTAATCTAACATTATGACTTCATATGTTGGTCAAATTAATTAATAAAACTTCATATATATATATCAAAATAATTTGTAAAATTTATTTCAACAAAAATATTAAAAGTGCATTAATGTGGGTGATTTTCTTTAAGAGAGTTTTAATCTCGCTTCTGATGATACCTCTTTTATCATCAGACCAAGACACCAATCCATTTTTGGTGTAAACGAAAATTGAATTTCATATCTTTTATTCAGTTATCAGAGATTTAATTAGTTAAGCTAACTGGAACTAACTATTAATATAGGTGATTAGAAGTGACTGTGATGAAAACTTACCAAAGGGAAGCCAATCTCGTACCATACCGGTCGGTACAGCCGATATATACTGTATAGGCTAGTGTACAGGTATAAGAACACCTCAGTTTCGTACCAAAAAAAAATATTGGCAGTATTGGCTTTCTTATCGACGAAATCCAGCTGTTTCAGCCGGTAAAGGGATATCGGGCAGAAACAAGAACACTATTTTTTTTTTTTTTTTTTTTGTAATTTCCAATTTTTTTAAAGGGAAATTTTGTAATTGTAGTCCAGCGTCTAACCTAACCCTACCCCTTTTTCTTTCTCAGTCTCTCACAGTCTCTCTTGGCTATGCCTCATCTCTCACCTCACTCTCTTGGCTTCTCTAAAACTTTGTCTCTTACTGCTCTATCTCTCAGTCAGTCTCTCGACTTCTTTGTCTCTCAGCTGCGATGTCTCTCACTCTTAGGTAAAATTTTGTCTTAATTTTTGCTCTGGAATAGTGATTCAGATGATGTGATAAATACCAAATTGATTACTGTGTTCATGAATTGATATCAAAATTGATTATTGTGTTGATATATATATATATATATATATATATATATATATATATATTGTTGTTTCAACCATTTTATTTTTGTTGTTGGGTTATTGTGTTTCATTATATATATTGTTGTTTCATTCTTGATTTTGGTTAGATTGAAATATTGGGTTAGTAATTTACAACTTAGTATTATTATTAATAAAATAGTAAATTAGAATTATTAACAAATAATTGATGGTATATATGCAGTGTGAATTATGATTGAAAATCAGTTAAAGTGTAGCATCTGTCTCAGCTGTAAGATTTGAGGATCCAACATGGGCTTATGGTTGTGCTGTGCCAGATGCGAAAAATAACAACCAGTATATTTTTTGTTGTAAAATGATAGGGGGGGGGGGAGGGGGAGGAATTACTAGGCTCAAGTATCATTTAGCTGAGATTTTGGATGATGTTGAAGCATGTTAAACAGTATCTGAAGATATAAAATGGCAAATGAAACAGTTGATTGAAGATTTAAAGAAAAGTAAACAGAAAAAAAAAGAATGAATAAAGAAATTGCAAATCCCTATGGTTTAGAGGAGGAGGATGATGATGATCATCATGAAGGTAATAATGATAATGAGAGAGTGGGTTCAAAGAGTCATTCGTCAGTTAGTAATTATAACACCAAAGGGAAATAAAAAGTTTGAGAAAGGTCAAACATTAAATCCTTTTATGCTCCAAGAACAATTCCTAGTCCTCAATCATCCATAAAATCTTCTTTGTCCTTAAAGAGAATGGGTTCAAAGAGTCATTCATCAGCTAGTAATTATAACACCAAAGGGAAAGAAAAAGTTGGAGAAAGGTCAAACATTAAATCCTTTTTTACTCCAAGAAAAATTCCTGGTTCTCAACCATCCATAAAATCTTCTTTGTCCTCAAAGCAAATGGTTGAGAGGGAAAGAATGAATTTTGCAAGATGGTGGTATCATGCTAATATACCTTTCCATGAAGCTTGCTTTGTGTATTATCAAGAAGCTTTATATATTGTAGCATCTATTAGGCCTGGTTTTAAGGGACCTTCTTACCATGACTTGAGGGGGCCTTGATTACAAAAACATGTGGGTGAAATGAATGATTATTTCTTAGATGTGAAAAATGATTAGAAAGTTTATGGGCGTTCAATAATGTCAGATGGGTGGACAAATCAAAAGAAAGCTCCAATCATTAATTTTTTAGTGTATTGTCCGAGAGGTAACATGTTTCTTAAATCCCTTGATGTGTCAGACCTAACAAAGGAAGCAAATACATTGTTTAAGTTGTTTGATAAAGTTGTTCAACAAGTTGGGGTTGAGCACATTATGCAGTTCATTACAAATAATGATGCTTCTTACAAGTCTGCAGGAAAGAAGCTTACGTAGAAATATGGGTCATTTTTTTGGTCTCCTTGTGCAGTCCATTGCATTGATTTAATGTTGAAATTTTTTTCAGATGGTAGATATTTTCCTATCATTGATGAAACCATTCAAAAGGCTAAAAAGATTACCAAATTCATATACAACCATGGCAAGGTTTGACCTTTGATCAGAAGCGACTTCACTAATGGTAGGGATTTGATTCGTCCAACCATCACAAGGTTTGCAATTGAGTTTTTAAGTATTCAATGCTTGACTAAGTTCAAGAAAAAACTTAGGCAAATGTTTACTTGTGATCAATGGGTTGAATCTCGATATGCTAGAGATATCATGGTAAAAGAGGTGGTTGCGATTGTTTTGGAAGAAAAAGAGTTTTGATTACAATGTCAAAAAATAGTGAAGATTAGTGAGTCTTTGGTTAGAGTACTATGTCTTATAGATGGGGATGAAAAGCCAGCAATGGGATACTTGTACGAGACAATGGATAAAGCAAAGGAGAATATAAAAGCAAGGTTGAAGAATAAAATTTCTGCATATATACTATTTACTAGTGTCATTGATGTTAGGTGGGATATACAACTACATAGTCCATTGCATGCAAGAGGTTGTTATCTCAACCTTAGAATCTTCTTTAGGCCTTCATTTAAGAAGCAAGAATGTGTTATAAAAGGCCTACTTAGTACCATTACAAGGTTGGTTTCTGATCCTGATGAGCAAGACATGCCTATGGCAATCCGCCAACATGAAAAACTAAGTCTAGGTATACAATATGTATCTACACACACACACACACACACACACACACACACACACACACACACACACACACACACACATATATATATATATATATACATATTTCATTCGAAAGTTTGTTATTTGTTTTGTACTAACGCTCTGTTTGTTTCAATGTAAAATATTTTTCCATTTAACAGCGTTTATTTTGTAGTAAAATATTTAGTCAAAAGTAAAATATTTTTTGTCAACTAAATCAACCTAGGCAAATTTGTGTAAAATATTTTACACTTAAATTTTTGATAAAATATTTTACAATTGCTCTCGTCCCTCTTACCTAATTCTTCAACTTCTTCAGTCCTCAGTCCCTCTCAATTTTTGCTCTCTCTCTCTCTCTCTCTCTCTCTCTCTCTCTCTCTCTCTCTCTCTCTCTCTCTCCTACGACTACTATTCCATCTTACTCTCAAGTTCTCTGTCCTCTCTCTTCTTTTCTCTCTGGCAGTCCATTGGGACTCTTACTAGTGAGTGGTGAGGTGGTCAATGTTGATCTCTCTGGCAGTCCATTTCTTTTAGGTTGCATCTCTCAGATTTGGATGGGTTGGTTGTAGGTAATGGGTTTGGTTGTGGGTTTTGGTGGCTAGGTATGGCATTGCTGGGTTTAGTTTTGAGTTTTGAGTTTGTTTGGTGGGTTCTGGTGTTGGGTTTTGGTGGCTAGGTATGGCGTTGCTAGGTTTAGTTTTGAGTTTTGAGTTTGTTAGGTGGGTGTTGGTGTTGGGTTTTGGTGGCTAGGTATGGCATTGCTGGATTTAGTTTTGAGTTTGGTGGCTGGGTATGGTGTTGGGTGATCGATGGTTCATCTGTTCAATAGTGGTGCGTTGGGGGTGGGTTTCAGTGTTGATGGTGGCCGATTGGGATGGGTTTATCATTAATCTTGGATTTTTTTCTTCTCATTGTTGCGGTGGTGTGGGTGGCTATTGTGGTGATTTGAAGCGTTGGGTTTTGGTGGCAGTAGCAATGATGACTTTTTTTCTTTATCCTTCTTCCTAATCTGGAATCTGGATTTGGTACTGTTGGTGGTGGTTTGTGCTTACATCCGGTGTTGGTCTATGCTTGCATCAAGTGGTGGTTGGTGGTGGTTGATTTGTACTTGGATTTTCAAGTGTTTAGGACCATCTAAACACTTGAAAATGTTTTACTGAAAATATTTTACTGTAAAATTTTTACTTGTAAAATATTTTACATTTGTAAATATTTTACTTTGAAACAAATGAAGCATAAATTAATACTTTCTTTTATTTTTGGAAGTTGCTTGGAGGGAGAAATTTGGAAATGACACTCCAAAATTACAAAAGTTTGCAATTCGAGTGCTAAGTCAGTGTTGTAGTGCAACTGGTTGTCAAAGAACTTGGAGCACATTTGAGTTTGTCCATTCCAAGAGGAGAAATAGGCTTGAGCATAAACATTTGAATGACTTGGTATATATTCATTCTATATTGTTATGAAAAATGTATGTTTTCAAATATATTCAATTTTTATTTTGAATGATTAGAAAATGTTACTTATGTATGATATTGATTTTGATAGGAACATTAGAAGGACAAAGGATTACTTGGATCCTATAAGCCTTGATAATATTGATTTAATGGAGGATTGGGTAGCTGAGAAATCTGAATTTCTGTTATTAACTGAGGAAGATGTGAATTGGGTTAGCATTGAAGAACCATTAGCAACAATGACTTTGGAAGATGATGGTTTAGGCTGTCCACGGGTCGGTCCAGGTTGGGTTTGTGCCCAACTCGGAACTGACCCAACAGAATCGGGTCTTGAAAGATCTCACCCGCTGCTGACTGCCAGAGTAAATGGATCGGTCCGGGTCGGATGTCAACGGGTGGCAGACGGATCGGTTGGCATCATAGCTCTAAGAAAGTGGCAAAAAAAAGGCGAGGAAACTGCAAGCAAAACCCAGTTTCTGCAAAAATCTCATCGGAATCTATGAGATTTCACTAGATCAGGCAGTAATCTCACCAGATTCGATGAGATTTTGCTAGATCCTGTCAAAATTTCGTCAGATCTACATGAAATATCGCCTGAATCTGGATTCTTCGCCGAGATCTGGAAATTTATTGCCGAAATCTGGGTTTTGCTCGCCGGAATTTGGGTTTTGCTTGTCGGTATCTAGAATTTTTCGTCGAATTATGGGTTTTTGCCGGTCGGTTCGGGTTTTTTGGATTTTGGGGGAGAAAACTCGCCAACCTACCTGTCGTCTACGGTTTCTGGAGGCGGAGACCAACCGTCGACCGTCATCGGCGTCGGGTCGGTCGGTTCTCGGGCCGGATCGGACAGTTTCTTCAGGTGGGTTGGGTATCGGTTTTCTGTGGACAACCCTAATGATAGTGATGATGATGTTGTTGTTCTTGATGAGGATGATGGTGATAATGATTTTGTGTTGACAAATGCTAATACTCATGTATTTTATGGTCCTGATGTAGATTCTTTTCAAGGATGGGAGTAGATGATCCTATGTAATTTGTGTTAACTTAATTATTTGTATTTTTTTTTGTGTAATGAACAATTAATTTTTTTATTTTCATATTTTTATTTTCTTCTTTTAGTTGATGCTAAAGTTTAAAACTATAAATAGTTTTTTCTTAATTGAAGTAATGTTTTTATGGTAAATAAAGATTTTTGAGGTAATGTTTTATGGTAAATAGAGATGTGTGTGTGTGTGTGTGTGTGTGTGTGTGTGCGCGTGCGTGCGCGCGCATATATTAAATATATAAAATAGCGGTAAACCCGAAATGGTACACCAGTATTGACTGGTATTGAACTATATCATTCCGCTGGCCTAATCGATACAACCTCCGATACGAGATTGACTCTCTTGGTCCTAGTCTATAACAATAAGGTTATGACATAATTAATTTAAAATAAAATTGACTGAAATTGAACCAATCAAAATTAATTGTTCATAGTTATGTGTGGTTAGGCTCATAGTATGGATGCATCATTACTCATTAAAACTTGTTTTCTTGATATCTTTTGATTTGATAGTCTAATTAAGGTTAATGACTAGTCGTTTTATTCAACGCGATGTCAAGGTCATTTTAAAATGAGTGATTACAGATCCAATGACCATAATTAAGATGCTATCTTTTGGTACAAAATTATCATTATATCATTCATATTAGATTAAAAATAAGTTGCAAAATTGGGTATCTATGGGCGAGCACCCTTCCATGATATGGCTTAGTATGAAATTTTTAGACACTGAGTGACTAGCCCTAGGGTGTGGTACAAAATGTTCGTTTAACACTAACACACCGCATCGTGTGCACCCCTAATTTAAAGGATAATTGCGATGATTTAAAATTCATTTTGGAGGAGGAAAAAAATGCACTGAGAAAGTTTTTTTTTTAAAGAATATTCTATTTCTTCCCTTGTTTGGAAGTTTAACAAGAAGGAATAAAGTATTTGCGAGGAAATGCTTATTCATTTCATTCCGAAGCATTCCTCCCAAAAGAATAAGAATATTTTTTCAAAAGAATATTCTTTTTTTTTTAGGAAGCATAAAAAAAGAAAAAACAAATTTTATATTTATGAAAACTATAGTCTTCTAAAACGCCACTTAGCTCTGTCATTGAAGGAAAAGAAATGAAAAAAAAGTACTAAAAGTACCTTTTAAAAAAGGAAAATGCTAAAATCACAAATTATTTTACAAATTTTTTTACAAATTATTGATGTGATGACTGGCGAGTAGTTATTGGTACGTAAAAATGTAATATTAGTGGTTGACTCAAATAAAAACTAGTAAGAATTTGACATATTAACAGTTTGTAAAAATATTATAAAATAATTTATACATATAACATTATTAAAAAAAAAACCACACACACAAGTATAAAAAGTAAGGATGATGCCATCAATGGTCCGGATGGGTGAAAGGGAGGGAGATCAAAAAAGTGAAATGTTCAAAAAGAGTGAAGATGAAGTGATGGCTTAAAGGGAATTTTGGTATTGCTTAAAATGATAATTTGTCTATGCTTTCTTCACACACGTTCACTTGTTATTCTTTCTTTTTTCTTTTTTATTTATTTATTTATAATTTTTTTTTAATCCCCATGAAAGTAAGGGAATGCCTTCAAAAAAAATAAATGAAAGTTAAGGGATTGTGAGGGTCCTTTGTTTTTTTAGAAGTATTATGTTTATAATATTTTTGTAACATTTTTATAATAAGTTATATAAATATATGTGTGTGTGTGATTAATTGTTATTGGTTTTAACTTGAATCCATCACTTAAATTAGTTATTTATCTACCAATAACAGCAAGTAGCAACCTATTATATAAGATTTATTGTAAAAATGTTGGATACATGGTTTTTTTTTTTTTTTTTTTAAGAATCAAATGTGGGTATACTTAAACATAATGCAGCATTAACGGGGAACAGCCTATAAACAAAAGCCTATGTTTAGAAAGTGTTATATGATTACCAGTGCTCCTTTTGACTAGAGCCGAGCGTGCTGCCCTGTGTTGTGCGCCCTTTTTCATTTGTTATATTTGATCCGTCGGTTAGATTTTATTCTGTTGAGATGTAGACTTGTTGCTTAAAGACGTGTACAATTTTTCATGGTAGATGTTGACAAAAAAATTAAAAGCTATGACACAATATTCTCACAACAAATTATACATAGTAGATTGTTACATATTATTATTGGTAAATAAAAAATAATTTTAGTTATAAGTTTAAATTAGATCTAATAACAATTAACCACTTATGAGTTACTGTGAAAATATTGTGTACGTAACACTTAAAAAAAAAAAAAAAAAAAAAAAAGTAATATTATAAACTTATAATAACGAAACTGACGAGGAAGTTTCCTTAATATGACAAAGTTGAGAAAGATATGACCACTGACCACACAACTTGTTGTCCAACTCATATACAAATTCATTGGAACCGTGTGCACTAGACCAGTTGAAACAATAATACATGTCACAAATGATCAGAGAGAATCAGATTTAGACCAGCAGTGCTGTCCTTCTAACTTTTTTATTTATTTATTTTTATCATATGGCATGTATAGTTGTTATTTTTTTTTATAGTATTAAGGAAAATTGCATGGATATAATTTAAATTTAAACTTTTTAAATTTAAAATTAAACTTTCAAAGTTACACTTAAATCCTTAAAGAAAATTTCTAGTTAATAAACAGGTGGTGTTACTATATCAAAGAGATCAATCATCTTAAGAAACATTGTTAACTCATCCACAATCCCCTAGTATCTAGAAGTGTGCTTGTCCCTCCATGTTGTCTTTAAAATTAACCAAAAAAATTAATACATATATTTTTTGATTGAGCTTAATAATGATTATGTTTTCTTGACCACAAAAATCTTATACTTTATAATTGAAAAGTATATCATTTATTCTTTTTTTCCGTTAATTATTAATTTCAATTATTTGAATTTTTTTTAAGTAGAGGCTAATCATGATGGTATGTTTAGATGCTAATGTAACTAAAAAGACAAAAATAAATTATTCTATGAAAACTCTCTCTCTCTCTCTCTCTCTCTCTCAAAACATACTATCAAGTAGTTTCAACAGAGCACTTTCATGTCAAATTGTTGGTTTTTTCATTTTCTCAAAATTATATTTCTCACATTATCATAGTCATGTTCATCATTTTTTTTCATATATATATATATATATATATATATATATTTTAACTTAAGTGTTACATAAGATATGAGAACATAATTTGTTCATGTAAGAGAATAGTAAAACTCTTGCTTGGGATCAGTTTTAACTTTTAGTTTTTATATACATCTTTTTAAAATTTTATATTTTCAAAATTTTTCAAAATACAATTATACTTTTAGCACACTTTCAAAAAAAAGTTAAATAAGCTGTTTCCAAATGGACGCTTAATTAGAGTCTAGATATATCATTTTGAAATTTAATACAAATTGAATCCTAGATAATTTATTTAAAAGAATGTCAAGTTACATTTTCATAGATTTTTAAGTCGAAATTCATTGAGAAACAATTATTGGGTTTTTTTTTATATTTTATTTTTAATTTTGAATATACATTGGATTTATCTTCGATGTATTAATTTATTTAAGAATCTTCTTTATATAATTCTCATTTTTAAATGATATATATATTTTTTCTTTTCTTTTCTTTTATAACTCTCAATTTTCTATGGTAGATGTTAAAAAAGAAAAAAGAAATGCTATGACATAATATTTTCACAACAAATCA
The DNA here is from genome assembly GCF_040712315.1 of Castanea sativa. Lineage (NCBI taxonomy): Eukaryota > Viridiplantae > Streptophyta > Magnoliopsida > Fagales > Fagaceae > Castanea > Castanea sativa. The sequence continues at coordinate 56,445,729 of NC_134023.1, read as the reverse complement.
TGTGTGGTAGGTTGTTATTGGTGAACAAAAAAGTAATTTTAGTGATAAGTTTAAATTAGAACCAATAACAATTGACCACCCATGAGTAATTGTAAAATTGTTGCGAAAATGTTGTGTACGTAGCATTTAAAAAAGAAAAGAAAAGGAAGGTTGTAAACTTATAATAACAAAATGACGAGGAAGTTTCTCGGATATTTTTTTTTTATAGTATAAAGGAAAATTGTTATAGTATAGATATAATTAAAATTAAAATTTAAACTTTCAAAGTTACACTTAATCCTTAAAGAAAATTTCTAGTTAATTAACAGGTGGTGTTACTATATCAAAGACATCAATCATCTTAAGAAACATTGTTAACTTGTCCACAAACCCCTAGTATCTAGAAGTGAGCTTGTCCCTCCATGTTGTCTTTAGAATTAACTACAAGAATTAATATAATTTTTTTCATAGAGCTTAGCAATGATTATGTTTTCTTGACTAAAAATATCTTATACTTTATAATTGAAAAGTATATCATTTCTTTCTCATTTTTTTTTCTTCGTTAATTACTAATTTCAATTATTTGATTTTTTTTTTCAGTAGAAGCTAATCATGATGGTATGTTAGATGCTAATGTACCTAAAAGGGAAAAAAAAAATTATACTATGAAATCTTTCTCTCTCTCCCTCTCTCTCCCTCACACACACAAACAAATTACATGTAAGAGACTCATAAGAGAATAGTAAGAGTTAGAGGATCTTAAGTGTATCGTAAGCGTTAGACTTCATGTAAGAGTCTTTTAAGAGAATAGTAAGACTTAGAGTATCTTAAGTGTATCTTAGATTATCTTAAGATATGAGAATATAATTTGTTCATCTGAATACTATCTTAAGTGTTACATAAGACATGAGAACATATTTTGTTCATGTTGGAAAATAGTATGACTTAGAGTCTATTGAAATTATTATGAAATTTAACATAAATTCAATTCTAGATAATTTAGAATTCAAAAGAATGTTGAGATACATTTTCATAGATTATTAAGTTGAAATTCATTGAGAAAAAATTATTGGGTCTTTTTTTATTATTTATATTTTGTTTTTAATTTTGAACACACGATGGATTTATCTTCCATATATTAATTTATTTTTGAATCTTCTTTAAATAATTCTCATTTCTAAAATGGTACTTTTTTTTTTTCTTTTATAGTTTGACCTCCCAAAGTTAAAGTATTAGTCCCCGCACTAATTAAACTCTCTAGTGGGGACTAATATATGTGCAGAATTTTCGAAAAGGCGATGAACTAATTAGTTCATTGACCAGAAAGCAATCTAGTGGGGACTTCAAAAGAACTTTGGTGCAAGAGCTATAAAGGGCTTAGGAAATTAGTGTTTATCAGTGCTTGTTTGTGTGAATTATAGCCAAATCACTAAAGACAGAAATGAGGATATCAGAGAGGACTAGTGAGTTGAAAGAGCTTGGAAACGTTAAGGGTCCAATACACAAATTCAGAGTCCGTAAAGCTCGAGTGGTAGCTCAAAGGGTCATCGGTGGCAAATTCCCGAGGTTAGTCTCAACTCTCAAAGTCTTCTTTCTTTAATAGTTCGATAGTTGGGTAGAGTCAAAGAAGTGTCAATTGGTTGAGATATCTTTATTTATTTAATAATTTAATAGTTGGGATAGGAAATTTGAACCTTATAATTCGATAGTTGAGATAGGAGGTTTGAACCACACACACACACACACACACATATATATATATATATATATATATATATATATATATATGTATATTTGTCAAAAATACTAAAAAGTATTAATCAGTTGAGTTATTAGACTTTTAACTTTTTTTTTCTCTTCTCAATTTTCCTGACTTAGTCTCACAGCTCTCTCTCACTCAAGTCTTTCATTATTATTTTTTGTCTTTGCATTATTGCTTGGTCCATGTAACTTTAGCCTCCAAATTGTCAACAATTACATCTATTCCAAGATTTAGAGCTATTATGAATTTCACAAATACATAAAAACATAATCGAATAATTTTGAGATTTACTTTGATCCAGTGCTGGAATTTTCACATGATCTAGGGTCTGTTTGGTAGAGGAGTTTGAGTAATGTTGTTTGAGTGTTTTTGATATACGTGTGGGTGAAAATGTGTGTTAAAATATGTGTTAAGTTATTTAAAATGTGAAAATATGTGTTAGAATTTGCTCACCAAACAGGCCCCAATCTTTGATTAAAGAAACTTAGAAACACTTGCATTAGTGCTTATGTAATAAAAAAATGACCACATTTTAGCCAACCAAACCCAAAATTTACATACATCAAGTCATGCAAAATTGTGTAAATATACATAGTTGCTATAGTAATAATGTAAATTTACACTAACACTATTCGTTTTACATTTACTTTTTTATTCTATCTTTATGTATCTTGAAGTTGAAGGAAAAAAGTAGAAGATGGTTGTTGTGTATGAAAAAAGAGGAAAATTAAAAAAAAAAAAAAAATTTAATAGATATTCTGATGTGAGATGTTTTGAAAAGTGAATATATAAAATGAAAAAAAAAATGTTCTTTTACTAAAATAGAGAAAAAATTTTGTACAAATTAATACAAATGCTCTTAATTCTTGATAAGGTATATTTCTCTCGCTTCACCATCTTTGCTTTATTATTTAAATTCAATCATTATGGTTGGAAAATTGAATATCTTTTATAGGTGAAGAGGTTACTGGTTTCCTAGTTCAGCTTAGTGTCTATTTGAGAATAGCTTATTTTGCTGAAACTGAAAACTTTTTATTGAAAGTACTGTAGATAAAGGTAAAAATTAACTAAATAGTATAATAGAACTTATGAATAGTACCAAAAAATACAGTAGAACTCATGAATAGTAGTAAAAATAAGCTGAAATTTTCAGCTTGTCCCAAACGGACACTTAATTGAAAAATTTTATGGATATGACAAAATCTCACAAAATTTTCATAACACTTACTTGTTTGATTTGTGGTTGGGCTCAGTATAATCTTTTTTATTTTATTTTATTTTATTTTGACCAATGATGGATTGATACCTCATTTGTAAAAATGTGACCTCAACTTTGTGTCTTCATGTGATGCAAGGTTTCAGAAGGTATAAGAATATATTATTGACTTCTCTTCAATAAATGCAACCTAAGACTTTGAGATTATTAGTGGGAAGATTTTCTTAAGTCAATTTGGCCAAGACCTTTTATATGATCAACTTATGGATAACGTTGTCTTTGAATTCGATTATCACTTATGGAATTTTCACCTTCGAAATTTAAGTGATATATGTATGATTAATGAATGATAGCAATCCACCCAATTTTAAGTATGAAAACATAACTCTTGTAACATCATTGCCAATTAAAGTCCAATAACTTTGATAAAATATAACAAAATAAAATAAAAAGAGGAGGCATGCATATAGACTGTCCGGGCCTAGGGCTCTAAGTGAAGCCATTAAGGGATGGCAATGGGGTGGGGCGGGACCGAAGGATGGGGTCTTCGTCCCTGCCCGGTATGGTTTTTTCTTGCCCCATCTCCGCCCCGCTCCGCATGTCGGAGAAAACTTTCTCACCCCATCCCCGCCCTTTGGGGCCCCACGAAACCCCACCCCACCCCATAAACTCTATTTTTTGTTAATTTTCTCTACAACTAGTATAATTTTTTTATTGAAACCTATTTTATTAATAAAAATATACTTGAAATTACAACTAAATTTATCCCATCAAATCAAATCAATTTTTAGAAAAAATTGAATAATATATCCAAGTGTTTAACAAGACAATTATAAAAAAAAAAAAATCTCATAATAAAATATATAACAAAATAAAGGCAAAGAACCACATTGGGTAGAATAAAACAAGTTAATATTGATATAGTTGTTTAAATATTAAGATTTTAAGGTATGAAAAATTTACAATTATAATCCTTAACAACGTGGGGCGAGGCGGGGTGGGGCGGGAATGGGGAGGGGCGGGTCTAAAAAGTCTAAACCCATCCCCGCCCCGCTCCGTGGGGCGGGGCTAAAATCTTGCCCATTCCCGCCCCACTACCTTTGCGGGGCTGGAAAAACTCCCGCGGAGCAAAGCGAGGAGGGGTGGGTTAAGCCGGACGGAGAAAAATTGTCATCCCTAAGCCATTTATTTTAGAGCAACCTTTGTCATCACATATGAGGTGAACTCACTGAGTCACTGGTTAAGTCTACGTTGATCTCTGCTGTCATTACACAGTTTACTCCCCATATATCTTGGTTGAAATTGCTTGGACTAGACGACTCAAACAATCGTTGGTACTAGTATAAAACCGAAAATGCTATCATCATCTCTCAAACCCTAATATAGAGTAGCTTTACCTTGAACTTTGAACATACCGCATATTCTGGTCATCCCCTTGAAGCCACAACAATCTTGCTAGTTTAGAATTATGCCATTTACTTCCTTCTCCAACGAATCGTCAGAACTCGTCTTAAAAATGCGTACTGTCTCTTAATCTCCACCACTCAATACACGCGTGTTGAAGAGGCATGGTCTTCCTTTCCTTGCGTGCAGTTTCCTTCCTAAGACTTTCCAAAATTCCTTTTACTCCATAGTTGCAATCTTTTTCAGCATATCTTCACCTTCTCATTCAATTGGAACATAGCGCATGCATGCCATCAAAATTATGCTCCCATATATGCATGCTAACTTTATTATAGTTTCCTCACACCCATGCATGATCCAACATCGACCCACATATTTCCTCAAAACAAAACAAAATAATTACCGTATCATTCCACCACATCTTAATCTTTCAAACTGGCTTTCATCCAGCAATGTTATGCAGTGGGTCTTTTTCTCCCACTATAATAATGTTGAGTTTCCAAATTATTCGCGAGTTCCCAAGCCGACAGTAATTCAACTCATTGTTCTTAGTGCGCGCGGCTGGAAACCAGCCTTTGCCATTGGACGAAAGATCTTATTGTGCAACTGCTTGCTTCTTCCACTCCGCCTGGAGTCCCTCGGCTTCTTGGGAAGCTCTACGTTCATGGAGGCATTCTGGGGTTGTACTGACCAGTTTAACTTCTTGCTAGATTCAGTTTGGCCCACTATGCTATTGGAATTCGAAATCTCTTTCAGCACTCAGCGTAGGTTTTCTTGGGCCCATAACTTGAATATAGTGGGCTTATGGGTTCACCACAGGCCCACTATGCTCATCGAGTAGTGCTAGAGTTACCGAAATTTTCTCTAAACTGAGATGGGAGTAAAAACACCTCTAAGAATATTAAATTTTTTTTTTGGGGGGGGGGTAGGTGGAGAGGGGGAGGGGGGCGTCTAAGACCACAAAAAATTTTCACTTTTTGCCAAAATTATGATGTGACAGAGTGTAATTAGTGAAAGAAAAAATGGTAGACCTATGTATAAATGATGATTAACTACTCACAGTTTGTTACGTAAAAATCGTGGCAAATTTTTTTTGGAATTATACATGGTTCTAAAACTACTCATTTTTGGGTGCCATATATTTTTTCAGTTTATGCATAAAAGGCCCTTCCTCTAAAAAATGTGCTGGTTCGCTTTTAGCTTAATGATTTGGGCTCAACCTTAGAGAGTGGCTTTGTCTATGACTATGAGGTCAAGGTTGGGTTTGAGCTTTCTTAAAGAATGAGCTGGTTGGCTCTATCTATGTTTACCTTTTTTAGTTCATGGTAAATATATCCTCTTGGACTTTATTCCTGGTGTTAATCTCAATTACGTGCGTGTAATCTAAAATTTTGTAACAAGTGAGTTATAAAGTGTAAAAATTGAAAAGTCCAAATCCAATTAAATTCTAAATTTGATTTGAATTAAAGTCCAATTTTTCGCCACATGTTCATCTAAGTTTTTAATTTTTGTAGCAAGTGAATTATTAAGTGTAAAAATTGAAGTGTCCAAAACCAATTAAATTCTAAATCATATATATATATATAAAATAATGAGAAACCATTAAAAAAGTGTAAGTTAATACCATATATAATTTGAACCTCTTCTAAAAAAAAGTATAATTTGAACCGTATAATTGTAATTATTTTTAATTGTACTCGTGTATATGTAGGGTTACACACTAATGGGATGGGGCTGAAGGATTGAGTTTTCGTCCCCGCCCTGTATGATGGGGAAAAATTTCTCTCTCATCTCCGCCCCTTAGGATCCCGCGAAGCCCCGTCCTGTCCCTTCTCGTAAAACTCCACTCTTTTTAATTCGTCCTACAACTAGTAAATTTTTTTTAATGAAACCTATTTCCTTAATAAAAATATACTTGAAATTACAACTAAATTTATCCCATCAAATCAAATCAATTTTTAGAAAAAATTAAATAATATATCCAAGCATTTAACAAGACAGTCACAAAAAAAAAAAAACTCATAGTATAACACATAACAAAACAAAAATAGAGAACTACATTGGATAAAATAAAATAAGTTAACATTGGTATGTTTGTTTAAATTGTAGGGTTTTAGGGTACTAAAGATTTACAATTATAACTCTTAGCAATGCAGGGCGGAGCGGGAATGAGTTTAAGTTTAAACCCATGCTCGCCCCGCCCCATGGTGTGGGGTTAAAATCTTGCCCCATCCCCACCCCACCACCTTTGCAGGGTTAAACGGGACGAGGCAAACCCAGATAGAAGCAACTAAGATATTTTTCACCTTATTGATGGATCTCTTCACATGACGTGAATGCATAGTTTAAAAACATAAAATTTAGTCCTCAGTTGGCTCTCAATATGGCTTAAAGTTACAAGTCATAGGCATGCACAGAAAAACAATTTTGTTCTCAAATTTTGAAACAAAATGATTCCGTCTTCACCCATTTAAAAGAAATCCATTAATTGGAGCAAAAAATATACTTGCTTTTTCTATGAGAGAGAGAGAGAGGAACACCAACAAAGTGGCATTTTTATTGGTAAAGTATAATAAATTGAAATGGAGCTTTGTTTTATCATTTATGCACTCCTCTCTTTTGCAAATATATCCGCTAATTCTATAAATCGTTTATGAAGATACATCTTTCTCAAAAAAAAGTTTATGAAGATACAAATTTTAAATTAATGAACACAACCCTGGCAAAGGATAGAAAAAAAAAATGGAGAAAAGGAGGGAAAGAAACGAAAACATGCATGAACAAAGTAGCATTATTCATTGAATGTATTTTCCTTTCTTTTGTGTTGTCATCATCGTCTCTCTCTTCTGGTTATTTGATACATCCAATATCCATTTTGATGTGCATGGCATAATTTTATTTATATGCTATGAGAATGAGGGATCAAGAAATGATCTCGTATAAGAATTCAAAGTTTCAAGCAATATCTTAATTAAAGACGTTCACAAGAATTTCATAGATGTGCACTCTAAAGTATTTGTGTTTTGCTTTTTTTGCTAGTGCAAGTGAGCACGGTATAATTCCTTCCACCCCAAGTCATGTCGTCTTCGTATTTTTGATTCCATCACTGATTAACCTACTCCAACTAAAGGATCAAAGCAAAAATGTGTCCCCATTTGACACACACCCTATAAACACATGGATCTTCTTTGCAGCCTTGTGCATATATTGCCTGTCACTTGCAACCAAAATGGAGATTCAGACTCATTGGGCAAATTATTCTGAAATCCTTGCCAGTGTCCTTTTCATTTCAGGAGCACTTGCATCAGTGTCACTGGCTTCAATCTTTCTGCCACACTTTCTTGGTTGGTTATTTCTCATCATATGGGCTTTTCTGCCTATTATAATTGCACGCCACTTTCTTATGTTTACATACAGGTGGATTTGCCTAAAAATTATGGAGGCAATTTACTTCATTCGTAACATTTCAAGCAGACTCATGGGACACATCACAGTGCAGCAAAGAAGTTTACCTATGTGATATCAGGCTATTAGGGAGGGTCTTATTATAGTTTTAGATGATAAAATATTGTACGTATTCAGTTATTGTATTATACTAATCTTTTATGCTTGTATGTCTTGTAAACTTGTATTGTACTATGTTTGGAGGTCCACTAGCTAAGTAGGTTCTAATCTGAATGTAAGGTCTCCCTGAATTTTTGTACCATATGGATCCATGCAATATAACAATGCCCTTTAAGGGACCATTAGGTCTAAAATCTAAATGAAATAATATATAAGTTTCATGATATAACATTTTGTTTTTGATTTTGATAGACATTCTATAACATATTGAACCAAAAGTTGCTAGAATGTGCAAATCATATAGCGTAGCGTTTGATATATATTGTTGAAACTTAATTGAAACATGTACAGCACAACACAAATATACATGTTTTTGAAAGCCATTAGGTCATGTTATCCCTGGTATGTAATTTATAATTGGTTCATGAAATCATCTCAACTATAATTTGACTAATAATGGCCAATAATATCTTTAAACTTCAATAGTATTGAATCTATTGATACTTACTACTACATTAATATTAACAGGAAAAACTAAAAAGTTACTTTGATAACGGGAACTCATAGCTATTGTACTTGCACTATTTGATGTATCAACAGGATTCTGTATTGGCAACTTCAATCACATCCTAACCTGTGAAGACAAGCTCTCGTTCAAAGACTCTCCCACTCTAGGTAGTAGGTACACAAGAATTACAAAATTTAATTAGTTATGAATTGGGACTCATTGTTATTGAAGCCAAAGGCCTTTTGTAGACTTGGGAAAGTCGGGAGCTAATTTTGTAATGGAGCTTGTAGCAACCTTGAATGGATGAAATACTAAACTATTATTTGCTCAAATTATAAAATAAACCATTATTTGCTCAAATTATGGACTGAACCTTTTGGAAACCGAATGGGGGCCTCCATTTCGTCACAAGCCCTTCAGATAGTGTCATAATGAAATGATTGAACGCTCACCTAGAATGGAAGACTGTTGTTCAAGAAGCATGGGAATGAAGATAGAGCTCCTACGCTTTCAACCTAATGAGTAAACTATGTGAAGTGAAAGGAAAATTAGAACAGACAATACTGTTTCATATTTATTATACTTCCACAACACAATGTACATAATTACACGAGCGATATACACATATTTTATTATGTCCATGCAAGCTTAAAAAAGTGATATGGATGATATGTAGAAATGATGTACATTAATGAGCGTGAGAGAATTAATACCCAGAATAAAATAGATTTTAGATTACTAGAGAAGGAAATTGCCTTAAAGAAAGCATAATTACAAAAATTACAACACAACCTACTCTCACTCGAAGACCTGAAAAAAACTAGAGGGTATATAGTATTTCAACTACATGAGTGAGACACTCATAACATGTAGGCTTCATTGGTGTGCGAGACTTACAAGTTTTGAGAAGCTTGTTACATGCACTTGAAATACAATATGCCTTTTTCTTTCAAAGAATGAAACAAATAATGTGGGCACAAAAGTCTAGGAGTGACTAGATCCTAAATGAAGACATTAATACCATGTAATTTCAAGTAGTGGTTGAAAAATAGGGATGACAATTTATATTCGACCTGCGGATACCCGACCTAGCCCGACCCTAATGGGCCGGATTTTACCCGGCCCAATAAAGAATAGGGTCGGGTATGAGTTTAAAAAAAAAACCTGAACCGGGTCTAGGTCAAGTCCGGGTTTTATAAAAAACCCGGCCTAAACCCGAACCCGAACCCGGTTACTCTAAAATTACAAAAAACCCCTTATATATATATATATATATATATATATATATATATATATATAATTGTAAACCCTAATCCACCCACCTCTCATTTCAGCTCACTCCTCACACAAGAGCACGCTCAATCTCTCTTTCACTCACTCAGTCACTCAAGAACACACATAAGAGCACTCTATCACTCACTCTCAATCTCATAGCTCACACACTCACACGGCCTCTATCTCACTCACTCTTAAGCACCGCCGCGGCCCCGCCCAAGCTTTCTGCCTCTCACTGCTGGTCCAAGCTCTCTGCACCGCTAGTCCTGTCCCCAGCTGTTACCACCAGTCTGTTCTTTGCTGTCACTACCAGTCCATTGATCCAATTTTTGGCTGTATCAACGTCAGTAATATATAGTGGGTGGTTTCTATTGCCATAATCCAAGGAAGGATAGCGTTTAACATCATCCTAGAGTTTGCTACAATAGCTGGGACTTTTAGGGCTTTAGCAAGAAAAGCTTCCTTTTTGCTACCCATAGTTTTCTTAAGTATTTCATAAAATGATCTTTTTTTTTTTTGTTTTTTTTTTCCTTTTTTGGATGAGCTCAAATAAGGTTACTATCTAAAATCGCAAATGCAGTTTGGTTTCTTGATGATTTTGTTGCAACTGTGACATGGCAGTAACCATATTTGGATTTGATTTTGGACTTGAATTTAGGCATAAAATCTTAATGGGCTCCAATTCTTTCTTTTTTTTTTTGGTTGGGCCACGATTTGGGCCGCTACTTGGGCCCAAATTTGGTTGGACTAAATGGGCCCCACGGGGCCGGTCTGGGCCCTATAAAAAATCTATTTAATAATTGGGTAGGGTCTGGGTCTCGGGTCTAGGCCTGCGGGTCAGGTTCAGGTATGCAAAAACTCAGCCCGAACCCACCCCGTTGCCGTTCCTATTAAAAAAAGAAGGATGATAATAAAACAGAAGTGTTTAACTCAAAGGGCATTTGGCCAAACAAAGGTGGACATTGAGGAGTAGTGCTTTCAAAACCACTTCACTCACCTATTCATACAACCTAACAATATGGAGGTCACAACAATATAAAAACAACTTAAAGAGGTCCTTAACCTTATAGAAGAACAAAAAGTAATGTTGGACAAACCCCTTTTAATGAAAAGGTAGTACAAGCAGCCTTTCAACTAGTGTCTCTAAAAACCACCAAGGGGTGTGGTGTTGTCTTGGGTGATGTACAAGATTTGCTAATTGTAAGGTCCAAGGTTCGAGTCCGAATGTGGACTCACTTGGGTTGCCACCATCAGTAGCTCAAGGTTCACTAGTGTCCCTCGTGGGGCTAGGAGGATATAATTCACTTTGGTCCCCTTGCACCTTTGTAGGGCCTCAGATCCAGTGGGTAGGGTGCTACTATGCTCATGCCCAGGTAGGATTGCCATGTTCATCGCCCCTTGACTATTAAGACATATGTGATTCATGTTAGAAACATATGTCAACATTTTATGTAATTTGCTAATCCTTTGACAAAGTGCACTTTACTTGTAATTGGGTAGATATAGGATGTGTTTAATACTTTAAGAAATAAAGTTTCAAGTTCAAGTGTAAAGCCATACAAGTCTGTCCAAGAATCAAGTAAGAAAGTGCTGGATTTCAAATCTCGACAGCTAGCTCGACAGCTAGTATCTATCGAGATTTAAAAGCTACAGAATCCCGTGGCTCGGCATCTATCTCAATAGATGGCTATCTATCGAGGTTTATGAAACTCAGTTTTCAGAGTTGTTTTTCATCTAATCCGTAAGTATGTGTTTAGGCTTTCTTTTCTCACAATCCTAAACATATATAAGGATTATTTTGAGGGCCGTCAAAGGTGACACAAGTTGCACGAGTGTAGAGAAAAGTTTTGTTCATGCAAATTGTAACCGGAGACAGAGTTTGCCCTAGTTCATCTTGAAGAAGCTGCTATGTTTGTACACTGTAGGGTTTTGTGACCAAACAACTTCGTGATCTTCATCGAGTGATGAATAGAAGAACTTTGTAGCTAACATCCTTCTCAAGTTGGTGATCAAGTCGCGTACTGGGATCCGCGCATCTTTTAGTTAGTCACGTACTGGGAGCCGTGCAATACAAGGAGAGATTGTCACTACAGAACAAGTCCAATTGGGTATTGGGGTAAAGGTTCAACTGTAGGTTGGTATAAGGTACTCAGATTCCATTACTTGTAACCACTTGTTGTGATAATAGTGAATTCTCGGGAGTGGTGACCTTAAAATCACTCGATGAGGTTTTTGCCGTGTAAGTTTTCTCCATTTGTAAACAAATCGCCGTGTCATTTAATTTCTGCTGCATATTTAGTTATTTGGTGATTTTTTTTGTGCTGTCAAGTACATTGCATGTTAATTTGATTAGTTAATAAACTTGGCTAATTAATCAATTAATATTTCACAAGGGTCAATACATTCTTAGCCTATCATAAATCAATAACCAATGTACCATATGTGAAACAAGAAACAATAAAAGAAACAAATCAAAAAGCATAGTGTCTCCCCCTAACATATACAACTCATAAAAAAGAAATACATCATCACACAAAAAAAAAAACATCATGAGCCAAAATAAAATGAAATACATCAAGAAGCTCCTAGATACAATCTATGTACTCCAAAAACAAAAAACTTCCCCTATCTCCATGAACATATGCACATATGTACTCCCCCTTTTTGTGACAAATTTCTAAAGGGTAATTAGGACTTATCATCAAAAGGAGGTGGTAGATTAGATCATCTAGCACTCGCCAAATCAGCTCGTAAAGCCTGAAGCTCCGTGAGCACATCCAACAAAATTTGTCTATGCGCCGCCTGAACGGTCATGACATTATCCAACAAACTCTGAATAGAGGAATCGCTCGATGAAGAAGGTAAAGGATCAATAGCGGCTGTAGGATCCACATACTCCTTAGCAGTAGGATCGCCTGAAGAAGGAGGCCTAGATGCATCACCTGTGGAAGACTCGACTCTAGGGCATTTAGAGCTAGCTTTCATTTGAGCTGCTCTTTGCCTAAGGAATGTGGCACCTATGGGAGCTATAATATGAACAAGCTCGGATGTAGGAAAGTCCTCTAAACCTAAGTCTAACAAAATCCTAGTAGCAGTACTTAAATATCTACTTCCAAAGAAGCGTCACATTTTCTACCAATAAGTTTTTACAATGTATCTTATAAAATCATCTAAGAAAAACTTGCCAATAGACTTAACCCCACCATGGGCAGATTGATTACCAACTTCTACAATGCCTTCATAGTAAATAACTCACAAGATCATCTTAGCCCATAAAATCTTTAAAAACCTGAAGAAGTGGGGAAAAAAGAAAATAACAAAAGAAAGTGAGAGTACTGGGGTCTTGAAACTAAATATGAATAAAGTATATGATAGAATTAGTTTGAATCTCTTAAAGGCTGTCCCACAAATAATGGGGTTTAATTTAACAACAAAAGGGTTAAGCTTAGCATGTTATGTAATGTGTGACAGTTCATAGTAGTTTCCTACTATCCTAATAAATAGAAGTCTTTCAAAGTTCAAACCTTTTCAAAACTACTAGGAGATTGAGACGAGAAGACCATTTTCCTCTCATTTTGTAATTTGTTCCTTCTTTTGTGCAAATGTCTTATCCTGTTCCTTCCTCTTTTTTTTTTTTTTTTTTTTTTTTTTTTTTTTTTTTTTTTTTTTTTTTTTTTTTTTTTTTCTGAGAGATATCATTTTCCTTTTTGTAACTAATAAAGGAGAGAGGACAACAAAAAAACTAGGGAATTGATTACTTATTATTATTTTAAGCTAGGAAGATCCGGTCCTCCTTTTTTATAATCATCTAGCAATCAAAAAAGAAGGAGCATTTGGGGGCATTTTGGAATATAACATAAACCCAGGCATTCATTAGAAATATATATCTTTGATAAATTAAAATCCATAAAAACAAAAAAGTGAGGTGGGGCATATGTTCTAATATTTGCTGTAGCCAAGCCATCCACATCCACACCATTCATTCATTGGATTCATATTTTAGGCTATACTTTTATTTTCCACCCTCAACAGCATCCATCCTGATATTTTTAATTTTTCCACAACCAAAACGCAAAACAAGAAGATCAACAATGACAAAGAAAGAAGAACATCAAAACATCGACTTGTAACACCCCAACCTTTATGAAATAAAATAAATAAATAAAAAGGGTTTTGGCAATATAATTTAAGTGAGAGTAGTTTTGTAAATTTATTCCTAAGGTATTTGTATTGAGTGGTCCAAAACCCCCCACCCCTTATATCCACATGTTATCTCCATCTCACCCTCCTAGCCCTTTCTCTCTCTCTCTCTCTCCTGCTGGTTGGCCAAACCATCTCCTCTCTCTCTTTGATTTTCACACTTCACTTCATTACCAAATTGGACACTGAGCTTCACACAATGAAATATGGGGTCTTTCATCTCTCATTAGTCACACAAACTCGTGGCCCCTTTCATTATTCTTTTTGTGGTGGAAGCTTTTGGGTTAAAGATTTTGGCAACAAACCTCTTCACAGTTTTACTTCTACTCCTAAGATTAACTCTTGCTATTAGTCCATTTGTTTTTGGGCGAAAATGGGCAAATGCCCATTTCATGCAAAAAAAAAAAAGGGGCAAATGCCCCATTTCTTAAACTAATTAGAAAAATGCCCTTCTTTTAAAACTCGATTTTCTCAAAATTGAGTTTAAAAAAAAAAAATTTTCTACGGCCCTATAGCGACGTTTTAAGGAGCCTATAGTAACGTTTTAAGGACCTATAGCGCTTTTTGTAACTCGAGCTCCATGAACTCGAGTTCCATGCAAGTTTTTTATTATTATTTTTTTTAATTTTTTTTTTATTTTTTACCTATAACTCGATTTCACGAAGCTTGAGTTACAAAATGCTGTTATAGGCTCCTTAAAATATCGCTATAGACTCCTTAAAACATCACTATAGGGCTTAACTCGATTTTGAGAAAATCGAGTTTCAAAAGAGGAGCATTTATCTAATTAGTTTAGGAAATGGGGCATAATTTTGTTTTTTTTTTGCGCGAAAAGGGCATTTGCCCATTTTGGCCTTTGTTTTTGGCTATGCTAAATTACTTTGGTAGTTCTTAATCTACGTATATAACAATCCTTTTGATTGCATGTCTAATGATTGTTGTTCTCATTTTCCTTGATACGCGTTTTGTACTTTAGTAACCTTTTGGTTGCTAGGTGCCACAAATGGACTTTGCTATTCTGTTAATTATAAATCATGATTCTTATGACCATATGTGAAAGGGTGATACCTCATGTACGAAATGATTGGAGGGTTATAAGGAGTAACAATGGTTGCATTCTCGAAGTCTAAAGTACTTGGGCTAGTATTAAGACTTTAGCAATTTTCTTTTGGATTATAAAGTTAAAGTTGTCTCGGACAGATTTGAGTCAGCTGCAACATGGTGATTTTTAATAAATTATAGAAAAATTATTTTGAGCTGGATTGGGCTAATATTAAGACTTTAGCAATTTTCTTTTGGATTCTAAAATTAAAGCTATCGAGGACAGATTTGAGTCAGCTGCAATACGATGATTTATAATATATTATAGAAATATTATTTTAAGTTGAACTTTTGATGGTACATACTACACATATAAGAGCTTGTCCCTATTTAATTTCAAGTTAATTGGATGACTTTTCATGGACCAAACGATTTTTACAAAAATGGCTGGTCTACTATGTATTGAATCTGAAAGTGCAATGAAAACATTGAGATTTTGTGGAATTTACTTCAAATCTTTATTGAATGGATTGGCTTGTCAATTCACGTGCTTTCTTCGACATGTGTTTTACTTAGTTAATTTTAATAATGGTTTGGTTTAATCATTTAGTGCTCAAAAGGGAAACTCATGAGATATGACACCTCTATTTTGAATTGATGTGTTTTATGTTTCTTTATATGTGCACATTGCATGTAGTGGAGAATTAAAATGCTTTGGTTTTGTGTTGTGGCACTATGAGTTTGTATGCTTGCTTGGTTCCCGTTTGGGAATGGGTACTTGTCTTAGGTTGGGCAAGCTAGGCTTTAGTACCTTAGATTTGATTTAGGGGATCCTTTTTGATTTTGGAGACAAATGTGATGGTAAACTTTGCGATAGGCCTTGTTATTAACAGGCTTGATCCTTATGTCTCTAGGTTTCGAGATTCTTGGTGATGGACCTAGTGACTGGATTAGTTGATTTTGTGATGCCCGGTTGAGGTAAAATCGGTTGGCTATCCAAGGTAAGTGGCTTCTTAATGGGATTTTTGAAAATGAATCATTATTGCACTCAATTGTTTTATGGTTAAAACCATTTTGGAACATTATTTGTGGTTTTCCTAAAATTTACTATTTGTACTATTATTGTTAATCATTTATGAAAAACGCATGAGGCATTGAAAGTGCATCATATTTCTTATTGGATATGAGGAAATGCATGATTTGTTAGTATGGAAAATATGAGCATCTTCGATTAAATTTTTGAGAATGGAATTCATGGATTTTATGATATATTGGAAAAATTAAAGATGCTTTGATGATTGTGAAAGTTGATGCAAAACATTTTTGACAAGAAATGGTTTTGAGGGCTTTGAGAATATTGTGGATATTTGGTTATTGAAATATCTTATGAAACAATACTTGGAAGAAAACTATATATTTTGAATACATTAAACTTGTGAGCTTTTGATGTGGGTTTTCTCTTGTGCTACGATGTCGGTGATTACCCTGTCTTTGTGATGACATCTTTGTGATGTGTGATTACTTCATCTTTGTGACGTGTGATTACCCTGTCTTCATGACGACAAGCCAAGTTGGAGGCTCTCACTTTGCATGATACTGGTAAATCCTTGAGGGTGTAGGTGAGGTTGTTGCCCATAGGGCCAAAAGACCACATGCAAAAGAGGTACTGTATGACGCATCATTTCGTATTGCCCATAGGGGGAAGAGGCAAATCCTTGAGTGTGTGGGTGAGGCTAAGCAGGGCCAAGAGACCACATGCAAAAGAGGTGGCGTGTTATCCCCTGCCCCCCATAGGGGGGGGTATAGGTATATCCTTGAGGGTGTAGGTGCAGCTAGGCAGGGCTAATAGACCACATGCCAAAAGAGGTACATATCATGCTAGTTTGTTTAGGTTTTGACCTGTCTATAGTGGTATGATGTCTTGGTATCATTTCCGTCTTTGTAGCACTTGGGTGAGGTTTCTAGTTTTGAAATGGTATTGGATATTTTTATAGCCCAGAGTGAATAAAATATAGTTTCATAGTTATTTTGGGAAGCTTGGTGCTACTTTACTTCAATCATTCTTGTCATGTTGTTAATGAAATTGATTTTGCAAAAATTAAATGGAAATTTTCAAATTATAGCATGTTTTGTAAAATGCTCATTATCATCAAACTTGCATTTCCCCCACCCCCATTAATTACACTACTTACTGGGCTTTAGCTCATCCCACTCTAACAATTTTACAGATAAATTAGCTATACGTCGGGCATGGAGTTTAGTTTATTGGTGGTAATTGGAGTACTATGCTAAGTGGGAGATTTGTACTATAAATTGTTGGTGACTCAACTTACTAAATTTATCTAGGCCATAGCTAATACTACTAGAGATTGGGCTCTTGAGGTTTGTTAGCTTTGGGTGTGGTAGGCCTAGATTTTCTATTAAGGTTGCATATCTTAGAGGGGATTGTGACTTTGTGTTTTTTATTTTTTTTATATTTGGAGCGTTGGATTGTTAAGTATATTTAGAGACACATAATTTGTAGTTTGTATTGCTTGTAAATGTGTCATAGAGCTCTTACTTGTATTGTGGAGAGATCAATATATTTATTTACTTCATCAAATGGAAAGAAAAAAAAATCCAATACAGTTTCTCTTGAAGGCTCGGTTTTTCATGCTTTCGATCATTTTGGGTTTGGGGCGTGACATTGACCTTTAGGCCTTCAATCCAAGACCAAGACTTTTTATATGAGCTTATAGATAGCGTTACACAAACTCAAGGGTCTGAATTCTTTTACCACTTATGAGATTTGCACCTTAGGAATTAAAGTGATATATGTATGATTAAATTTAAGCATGACAACATAGCTCTTGTAACATCATTGCCATTTTGTTTAGAGCAACCTACATCTCATATGAAGTGAACTCATTTGTTGAGGCTAGTGTATGCATGAACATGTGAAGAACAACCAAGAACATGTGAAGAAACTCAAGCATATTCAAACAATATATTCCTAACCTAGCATGTTTTGGTCTAAATAAATATCATAACAACATAAGTGAACAAGCTTAGGGAAGAAAGTATACTTACATGAAAATTCAACACAGTGGAGGAGGAGCCTTTTGGCGGTTCCTAAGGGAAGGTAGAATTGTGCTCACTCAAAACCCGAATCTCAGTACGACCAAGAGATAATAGACACTTGCTTAACTTCCTTAGGACTTAGGAAAGGAAGAAACTTAAATCTTAGTAAGACTAGAGATGAGAAACATTTTCTCCACTTCACCATAACTATGAGAAGAGAGGATTTGGTGTCTTGTAATGAAGCACTAGCCCCTTTTTATAATGAAGAGTGGAGAATTCTTGAACCAATGCATTAAATTTGGAATGGAAGGAAAAAAGGTGAGGGAAAAATTAAATTTTGAAAAGAGGAGGAAACTAATTGTTACTTGGTCCTAGGTTAGCCTTTCTCTCTTCTTTTTTGCTCAAATTTGCAATTAATTTTGGATTCTCTTAAGGATATCGACCCAATCAACCGTGAATCTAACATTATGACTTCATATATTTATCAAAATAATTAATAAAACTTTATATATTTATCAAAATAATTAATAAAAATTTATTTCGACAAAAATATTAAAAGTGCATTACTGTGGGTGATTTTTTTAGAGAGATTTAATATTTGGGATCTGCTTCTATGATAGCTCTTTTATTATCAAACCAAGACACCAATCGGTTTTTGGTGTAGGCAAGGATTGAATCCTAGATCTCTTATACAACCATCAAAGACTTTACTAGTTGAGCTAATTAGGACCAACTATTAATGTGGGTGATTAGAAGTTACTATATACATGAAAACTTACCAAATGTCCTAGCCTAAAATAGTGAGACTATGACATAGTTAATTTAAAACAAAATTGACTAAAATTGAACCAATCAAAATTAATTGTTCATAGTCATGTGTGGTTAGGCTCATTAGTGTAGATGTTGTTAGGATGTGTGCCCTTAAATCCTATTGTATGATGTTATGTATGACATTATGTATGACTTAATGTTATGATTAATAAAGTTGTTTTATTTTTATCTAAAATAATGGTAACATGAATATTCAGACATTATCATTATATTCTGTGAGATGCATAGTATGTGATTTATGTGAAAAGTCACAGAAGATATAAATCACAAGTTTTTTGTAAACTTAGAATTATAGTTCGTAGTCGGTGATGAAATTGGGCATTATATCTGCGAAGACTATAACGTATCAACTAAGATGATTTATCTTGATCATGGAAGTGGCGACTTTTAGTTGATTTGTTGATATGTTTTAAAAGTTAAGACATATTGAACTGGACCGCTGTGAGATTTATTATTCTCCTAACGACTGTCAAATAAATAATAAATCTCACGACCTTTATTTGCATGAACTCATAATCATGAGAGAATAATGGACCTGATTATAAGGTGTAGGTTGCTTTGATATATCAGGAGTAAGATCTAAAATCACGATCAAAACCTTAGTATGTTGGGCAGCCACATTTAGTGTTGATGAAACATATATTTTCAAGATAGAATTCATAATCTCTTAACAGAGATATAAAATATTCCCTTGAGATAAGTTTAATGTGTTTGGTTATTTAGAGTGTTGGGCCTAACCACTTTAGTAAAGAGTTACTAAAGTATATATTTATGAAATTGAATTTCATAAATATTTGATGAATAACTTATACCTCGTTTAGGAGGAGAGAATAGAATGGAATGGAAATGAATGAAAAGAATAATTTTAGAATATTCTTCCCTTCCCTTGTTTTGGAGTTTTAATGGAGGGAATCGAAAGTCCATTCCCTTATTTGGAAATTTAAGTGGGAGAGAATGGAATGGGTAGAAGGGAACACTCATTCCTCTCTATTCCTTTAAAATCTCAAATTTTCATTCCCCCCGAAATTGGGAGGAATAGGAGGGAATAGAATTAGATTTAATGAATTTTTTACTAAAACTCCCAAAATACCTCTATATATTCAACTCTTTATTTTAAAATAGGGGTCTAATAATAATATTGTTATAAAATGATTCCATTCCATTCTCTCCATGTTACTCCCAAACAAGATTATTTACTTTCCATTCATTTCCATTCCTTTATTTTAAAATATCCAATCAAGGTTACTTAATTCCATTCCATTCATTTCCCTTACTTAAATCCACTCCACTCCATTCCATTCATTTCCATTCCCTTATGATCATTCCATTCGATTTCATTCCATTCTCTTATGAACTCCCAAACGAAGTAAAGGATTAAACCGAGTACTCAAGAATTAAGATGTAATAATCATCAAAGTGGCAATCTACATTCATGACTTTGTATTACTACGAATATTTTATGAAGGGATTACATGTATAATAAAGTATTGAGATATAATTTATTAATAAGGCCTAGAGTGCAATTATATTTATATAGTGATATTTAATATAATTGATGGTAACTTTGGACTTGTCAAGAGTTGACTGAAAAGCCCAAGGCCCATTGGAATTAGTGTCTTATTGATCCCTTTTGGTCCCACTCCAAGCTGCACACTAAAGCCCAATTGGAAAGACCTAATAGGCTAGCCCAATTAGATAATCAGTTAATTATAAAGAGAGAAACATACAGAAGTTTTTTTAATATATAAAAAGAAAAAGAGAAACATCATTATGAAATAGTATGTATGTGTGAGTGAAGCCACTCAATTATTCTCCTTTGGAAACTGATTGAGAGACCACACTTCTTGGGCGTAAAGTGGAATTAGAGTAAAAATTAAAAGTGTTCCTAAGTACTTATAATATTTTGTTTTGAATTTCACCACACCAAGGTACGCTATCTTGTTCTTAAATTCTGAAATTTATATAGTGCATATTATCAATCATGAATGAAATAGATCCATGTTTGTTGCTTCCATTGTGTGTTTTGTATGAGATACAAAACCAGATTTTCCAACAGATGCATCATTACTCGTTAAAACTTGTTTCCTTGATATCTTTTGATTTGGTAGTCTGATTAAGGTTAATGACTAGTCATTTTATTTAACATGAAGTCAAGGTCATTTTAAAATGAGTGATTGCAAATCCAATGGCCATAATTAAGATGCTATCTTTTGGTACAAAATTACCATTTTGTCCTTCATATTAGACTAAAAATAAGATGCAAAATTGGGTGTCTATGGCTGAGCATCCTTCCATGATATGGCTTAGTATGAAATTTTTAGACGCCAAGTCACTAGCCCTAGGGTGCGGTGCAAAATGTTCATTTAACACTAACACACCACATCGTGTGCACCCCTGATTTAAAGGATAATTACCATGATTTACAATTCATTTTGGGGGACAAAAAGAATGCATTGAAATTTAAAAAAAAAAAGAATATTCTGTTTCTTCACTTGTTTGGAAATTTAATAGGTTGGAATAAAGTATCTACAATGAAATTCTCATTCATTTCATTATGAAGCTTTCCTCCCAAAAGTATAAAAATATTTTTTCAAAAAAAATATTCTTTTTTTTTAAGGAAGCATATAAAGAAAAACAAAATTTTATATTTATGATGACTATAATCTTCTAAAACGCCACTTAGCTCCATCATTGAAGGAAAGGAAAAGAAAGAAAGTACCAAGAAGTACATTATAAAAAAGGAAAATGCTAAAACCACAAATTATTTTACAATTTTTTTTACAAATTGTTAATGTTGTGACTAGTAAGTAATTATTGGTAAGTAAAAATGTAATATTAGTAGTGGGCTTAAATAAAAAACAATAAGTATTTGACTCATAACAGTTTGTAAAAATATTATAAAATAATTTATGAATATAACATTACTAAGAAAGAAAGAAAAAAAAAAAAAAGAACCAAACATACAAAAGTATAAAAAGTAAGGGTGAAGCCATCTGCGGTCCGGATGGGTGGGAGGGAGGGAGAGAGATCAAAAAAGTGAAATGTTCAAAAAGAGAGAAGATGAAATGATGGCTTAAAGGGAATTTTGGTATTGCTTAAAATGATAATTTGTCTATGCCTTCTTCCCGCGCGTTCACATTTTTTCCCCCCTCCTAATCCCCATGAAAGTAAGGGAATGCCTTCAAAAAAACATAAATGAAAGTAAGGGATTGTGAGGGTGCTTTGTTTTTTTTAGAAGTATTATGTTTATAATATTTTTATAACAAGTTATATATATATATATATATATATATATATATATATATATATATATATATATATATCTATCTGTGTGTGTGTGTGTGTGATTAATTGTTAATTTGAATCCAGCACTTAAATTAGTTATTTACACACTAAGAAACTATTACATAAGATTTGTTGTAAAAATGTTGTATATATAGCAATATTTTTTATAAAAAAAATGTCAACACATGCTAACAAGTGCCCTTAGATCAATGGTTAACAATTCATTTTATAAAAGTTTGACATCATTTTTATGGAAAATGAAAAAAGCTATCAAAATATTAATTACTTTTCTTTTTTTCCGATAAAAATTGGAGGGATATTGGGCCCAGTAATTTATAAAGGATGACCCAAGAATATCTCTTGGGCTAAAAGCCCAATTCGAGGACATCAAGTGATCTAGGGGTGTGTGAATGTACCTCATAAAGAAAATACTAGGTAAAGATGTGATAGCGTATGAATAATTATGTCCGAGGAAGACTTTATCCTCGGATAATAAAGCCGAGGTAATAGAAGGGAAGGTTTAATATCCCTAGGTTATGTTATAGAAATTCCTATGGTTTCGGGAAGACACGGTACACGTGGAGGATAATAGAAAGGGCGGTGGAATATCTAAGGTAAAGCTGCTATCACCGCCCCCGCATTAAAGACTCTGCAATTGATATACTGGCTGCATTAATGGAGAAATGGGACCTGAGCATGAGGTTTGGAACTTGGCCTTGACTCCAGAAGACTTCAGGGAAATCTGATGGGACAAGTATCTAAAACCAGCGTTATAACCATGAGGTGGAAGATGAGAAGGAGAGGAAGAGGAAGTATAAATAAGAGAAGTGACCTTCGGAAGAGAGAGAGGTTTTTCTTTGGAGAAAAAAGAAAGAATAGTATATGATAAATCAGACTATCCACAATTGTAATCTATCTTAAGAAGCAATATTATAAACTATTCTCGGATTATGTCCAAGGAGGAGCTTTCATTCATATTCTTACAGATAATTCCTTATTTGTGCCATTGGGCCCAAAGCCCGTTCTTTCTTTGTTGTTTAAACCATCTTTGAAATCTAGATTTCAAGTCCGCTCTCTAAAAATTTATTGTAAAAAGGCCTTTCAAGCCCTATTCCTTTTGATTGTGGGTTGGGAGTTCGAATTGTGTCCTTACAAAACTTTTTTTAAATGGATTATTAACTATTACTCTAAGGGCATTCATTAACATTTTCTATGGATTCAGATCCTTTAGATTTCCTAAAGTATTCTACCAATATATTTCTTAAAATAATAAAATAATGTTGCAAACAAAACAATTAAGAATATTGTTAGTGGAATGTTGACATGATAGAATCTAGACCATTAAATCATTAAAGAGTAATTAAAATTTGAGGAAATCTATTTGGTAGAGTACCTTAGAAAATCTAGAGAATTTGAATCTATTTGAGCAAAGCCTATGTTTAGAAAGAATTATATAATTACCGGTGCTTCTTTTGAGTTTTGACTAGAGTTGAGCGTGCTGCCTTGTGTTGTGCGCCCTTTTTCATTTTTTTTTTTATTTGATCCATCGGTTAGGTTTTATTCTGTTGAGTTGTAGACTTGTTGCTTAAAGATGTGTACAATTTTCCATGGTATATGATAAAAAAAAATGCTATGATACAATATTTTCATAACAAATCATGCATGGTAAGTTGCTACGGGTTATTGTTAGTGAACAAAAATTCATTTTAGTTATAGGTTTAAATTAGAACAAATAAAAATTAACCACTTATGAAAATATTGTGTACAAAAATTCATTTTAGTTATTGTTAGTGAACAAAAATTCATTTTAGTTGTTGTGAACATATTGTGTACGTAACACTTCTCTAAAAAAGGAAATATCATAGACTTATAATAATGAAAATGACGATAAAGTTTCCTGAATATGACAAAGATGGGAAAGATATGACCATTGACCACACAACTTTTAGTCCAACTTATACACAAATACATTGGAACCGTGTGCAATAGACCAATTGAAATGCTAATATATGTCGCAAATGATCATAAGGAATCACATTTAGACCTTTTTTTTCTTCTTCTTCTTTTTTATTATCATATGGCATGTATAGTTATTTTTTTATAGTATAAAGGAAAATTGTTATAGTA
Source organism: Castanea sativa (assembly GCF_040712315.1). NCBI lineage: Eukaryota > Viridiplantae > Streptophyta > Magnoliopsida > Fagales > Fagaceae > Castanea > Castanea sativa. The sequence continues at coordinate 56,421,477 of NC_134023.1, read as the reverse complement.
TGGATATAATTTAAATTTAAATTTAAACTTTCAAAGATACACTTAAATCCTTAGAGAAGATTTCTAGTTAATAAACAGGTGGTGTTACTATATCAAAGACATCAATCATCTTAAGAAACATTGTTAACTCATCCACAAATCCCTAATATTTAGAAGTGAGCTTGTCCCTCCATGTTGTCTTTAGAATTAACTAAAAAAATTAATATAATTTTTTTAATTGAGCTTAATAATGATTATGTTTTCTTGACTATAAAAATCTTATACTTTATAATTGAAAAGTATATCATTTCTTCTTTTCTTTTTTTTTCGTTGATTAATAATTTCAATTATTTTAACTAGCATATAACCCATGCAATGCGTAAGATACTTTAATTCTTATTCATGGTAGAATATGTAAAAGTAATAATAATAATAAAAATAAAATATTTGAATTCTATTGTTAGGAAATTGCTATTTTTCACTAAGTGTTTAATCTACCAATATTATTCTCTAATAATGTAAACATGATATCATAAAAATCTTATGATACTTTATAGATGATTAATAAAAAACTAAATACTTCTGTCAAAAAAGAAAAAGACAAAAAAAAATCCCTATTATTTTTTTTTATAAACTTCCTTTTTTTTTTAAAGGAGATTATAAAATCCCTCTTAATCCGCGTTTATGCATGAAATGAAACATGATGAGGAAAATACAAAACACCTCATCACCATCATAGGATTCTCACTGTATCTCCCCAATTTACACTGCAAAGAGGACAATTAATTCCAAGAATATAAAGACACTATATATATATATATACATATATATACATACATATATATATATATATCTTGAGGTAGGGGGGAGAAAAAAAGAGATCCCTTAAAGCCAATCCTTATTTTGCACTTGCATTGATTGAAACTAAAAATTGGTCCCTCAAGATCAAATGTCCAAGCCTATGTAAGTGCAAAGAAAGTGGCTATGGTAGGCCTAACAAAGTCTTCCATTATAGAATTTTCTCAATAGCAATCATTAAAAGATAAGAGCTGGTACCAATAGAAATTTGCATTGCCTTGCTCTTTCCTTGAACCGTGTACATTTGGTTTTCAATTTCTTGATGCTTCCTACCACTGTCCTTTTCCATCAACTCCTACTTCATTAGGATCTTGATAATATTTGCACTTTTTTCAGTATCACCAATATTCATTTTCTTATTTGTCTCTACCTCTTTTTCAATTGCTCTCTGGCTCTAAGTAGCAATTAAGACCTAGCAAAATAAAAATAAAATATTCATAAAAAATAGCACTAGCATAAAACATAAATGATGCATTGAGTTGCACTCTATAAAATTCAAAGGAAGATATCCTTCTACATCACACTTGTAGACAACATCCATCCCATATACCATCTTGCCAAAGACAACATGGCATCACTTTGCTATTTACTAATTTGGCCTAAAGTATGGGGTATGTTTTGGTTGTTTATACTTAGGCTCTATAGAACCATATCTCTTGTTTATTTTTTTCCATAAGGATTATGTAAGTAAAAACAAATAACTATATCTGCTAGGTGTTCTACAAAAGGCCTCCCAATAGGTATTTTATTTCATTTGATTTTTCTTCTTTTGTTCCCATACAAATAAATCTCCTATTGTGGAGCTTTTAATGCTATAAACTAATGAAAGAGAATTGCAAATAGCTTATGTAGTTAGGACAAATCAAAAAACCCAATATGGTTGGTGTCAATTATTTTTGAAAGATGAAAGCTCGGATTTGTGTTAAGACACAAGAGCTTAATTAGACCTCAAATTAAAAGATTAAGGTTCAGTTGATTTTACTCTAAATTAAACTAAGTGCGGAATAGAGTAAATGCGAGCGAACAAACAATAAAGCTACTCTAAGCCATATTCATCAAACCACAGCAGTAAAATGAAAGCTAAAAGAGTAGGGAAGAAAAATGCAAACACAAGATAACATGTCGATGTGTTATTAAAGAGGAAATCGAAGAAATTGACGTAAAACCTCTCTGCCGCCCTCCAAGTGGTAAATCGATCCACTAGACAATAAGTTGGGATACACGAATAGCAAGAGACACTCCAAGCCTAATCTACCCAATATACCTAAGCCCTCCAAGCTCCTAATCCAACAAGGCTTCTTGGAACCGTGTCTTGTCTAACTTTCCAGATCTCGCAATACACTCGATTGCATCCACCAAGCCTCACCGACTTCTTTTGGCAAATCCCCAAAGCTTCCCAAGCTCCAAAACACTCTCTAAACTTTGAAATTGTGTGGGTTGTGTTTGGGTACAAATCTCCTCTCAAGGTATGACAATGGGAGAGGAAAGGTGTCACGCCCCAAACTCAAAAGGGTCTAAAGCATGAAAAACTGAGCTTTCAAGAGAACCTGTATGGGATTCTTTTTTTCCATTGACGAAGTAAATAAATATATTGATCTCTCCACAATACAAGTTAGAGCTCTATGACACATTTACAAGAAATACAAACTACAAATCATGTGTCTCCAAATACACTTAACAATCCAAAGCTCCAAATAAAATAAACACAAAGTCATGATCCTCTCTAAGGTATGCAACCTCAACAGAAAATCTAGGCCTACCAAACCCAAAGCTAACAACCTCAAGTATCCAACCTCTAATAGAATTAATTTTGATCTTGTTGAACTTTGAAAGATTGAGTCATCAACCATTTATGGCCCAAGTCTCCCAATTTAATATAGCACTCCAATCACCAACAATAAATTAAGCTCCATGCCTGATGTGTAGCTAACTTATCTGTAAAACTGTTGGAGATTGGGATGAGCTAAAGCCTAGTAAGTAGCATAATTAACGGGGTGGGAGAAATGCAAGTTTCATGTTAATGGGCATTTTACAAAACATGTTATACTTTGGGAATTTTCATTCTGATCATGCAAAACCATTTTTCTTAATAAAATGACAAGAATGTAGCACTAAGCTTTCTCAAAATATTTCAACATGAAACTACATACTATTTACTGTGAGCTATTAAAACATCTTTTTAAAACCTAAAAATCCAACCCAAGGCCACGTGACAATGCCGTCACAAAGACGGAACTCATCTGTCGTCACAAAGACAGAACTTATCACTGACACACAGCCAGAACTAATTTGCCGTCACAAAGACGGAACTCAATGCCGTCACAAAGATGGAACTTATATGCCATCACAAATATGGGTGCTAAGATACCAATGTCACACAGACTATAGTATCTAGCTAGGTAATCACCAGATAATCACACTTCACGACACAAGGGTAAAACATAAAGAGCTCACAAATTACATGAATTCAAAACACGTTTCAATTTCAAGTAGTTTCACAAAAACCTTTTAAACACCCAATATATTCACAAGGTTCCCAAATTTTCCAAAATCATTTCTTGTCAATAACATTTTCTATCCATTTCTCAAATATCACAATTTAAGATAAAACATCTTTAGAATTTGCAAATAATGCATCAAATCCATAAAATCCATTCCAAGAATTATATCAAAGATGTTTATCTCTTCCATACTAACAAAACATGCATTTCCCCATATTCAATATTAAACATGATGCGCTTTTCATATACAATTATATATAATGAGGTCACAACACAATACTTTTTAAGAAAACATAATTCCACAAATAATTTTCCAAAATGCATTTGACCCAAAAACAAAGTTTATGCAACGTGGTTATTTTCCAAAAATACCATTAGCTACTTACCTCAGAAGGCCAACCAATTTTACCTCAACTGGGCACCACCGCCTAAGCAAGAAATCCAATTACTAGGTCCATCACCAAAAATCTTGAAACCTAGAAACACAATGATCAAGCCTATCAATAACAAGGCCTATCACAAAGTACCTTCAAACTTGTCTCCATAAATCGAAAATAGTCCCCTATAATCAAATCGAGGGCCTAAAGTCTAACTTGACTATCCCAAGGCACCTATTCCCAAGGGACATCAAACAAGCATACAAGTGATCCAAAGGACCATAACACAACCAAAACATTTTAATACACTGTTGCATGAGATTAAACCAAACCATTATTAAAGTTAACTAAGTAAAACACATGTAGAAGAAAATGTAAGAATTTACAAGCCAACCCACTTAACAAGGGTTTCAAGTAAATTCACAAAATCCCAACATACTCGTCATACTTTCAGATTCACTACACAGCAGGTCAGCCCTTTTGTAAAAACCGTTTGGTCCGTGAAAAGTTATCTGATCAACTTGAAATTAAATAGGGATACGCTCTTATATGTTTAGTATGTACCACCAAAACTTAGGCTCAAAATGATTTTTCTATAATTTATTAAAAATCATGTAATGCAGCTTAGTCAAATCTGTCAAGGACAGATTTACAATTCCAAAATAAAATTACTATAAACTTAATACTATGCCAAAAACTTTTAGACTTGATTAACCTCAAAGCTACATGTTTTAGCACATGATAACAACTACGAATGCAACCAATAACCTCATATAATAGTCATCACAACATGAGTCAAGAAATTCAAGCACTTGGCAAGTGACAAGCAAATGCCCACATTCACATATGTCAAAGTCACTCAAATGCAAAGGAAACACACTTTAGAATCAACTCACATCAACATATGCAACAACAAGACCCATATAGTTGATCTAGCAAACCAACCCTCAAATACCCATTAGAAAATTAATCAACCAAAACCTTTTATCAAAGCAAAAACTCTCAGATGATATGAGATTTTCGGATTTTAACAAAACCATTGCTACCCAAACCATCTTAACCCTATAATCTTCCATTATTCACCAAAACCCATCAAGTATTCACAATAATAACCATGAAATAGCAAAACTCAAAGGATCTCATAGAAGAAATTGAGATAAAAGCTTAGATTTTTACCTTGGGTTTAATCCATTTCAAAATCTCATAAAGTTTTAGCTACTAGGAAAACCAATGGAGACATAATCCTCCCTAACATGGAGGTCTCGACTAGAGAGGGAGAAAGAAATGAGGAAAGAGATATGGGAGCTTGGAGGTTTAGTCATGGAGGGCGGTGAGAAACAAGAAGAGAGAAAAAATACAAAGGAGAAGATAAGGGGGAGGAATGGAACGTGTAGACTTGGGGTGGGGGGGGGGGGGTTGGCTGACTTATGGGAGGAGCTTAATTACAAGTTTGCCCCCAAAATATCTTGTGATAGATTACCACTTCACCCTTAAGGTTCCTCCTATATTTCATTTGTCCACATAAATCACTTAAGTATTCATAAGTCCTCCATAAAATAGTTAAAAACACAAATCAAAAGATAAAGTCCAGTTCAAATATTAGTCCCATTCAAAAGAAAATTGTTTTAAAGAAAAAATATTTGCGGCGTTACAGAAGGAGAAAAGGCTACAATGATTTCTCACTCAGGATGAGTAGCTTTCTCTCTAAAAGATGGGTGTGTGTGTTGTTGAAACCTATCTAGGCTTTTCCTCTCTGAATAGCCCTCAAATAATTTTGTGAGTAATGAGAGTGTATATAGTGTGGGTGAAGGGTAAGAAAGTCACACTTAAAAATCTTCTAGGCAGAGAGTTTCGCGAGTATCTTGCGGAAAGGCCTTATCTGCGAAACACTCGTGAAATCCTCCAGGCTGGCACGACTTTTTAGCTTCCAGCAGGTGCTTCTCACGTGGCTCTTTCGCGGGTTAGTTTTTAGCAAGACACTCTCAAAATCCACTGATTCTTCAATATGCTCAATTCTTCACCAACTTAATACTAAACCCAATACAATAAAATCCCACAAAATACAAGAAACAAATTAAAGCAAATACAACACTTTTTGTCATGGAATAAAGCCAATATAAAACATAGTTGTAAATCACAACTTTACAATCTCCTCCTTTGGATATTTTGTGACAAAACACCCTATAGCAGACTCTAGACTTAATCGTGAGTTTGGGAACAATGGCAAAACTCACTCACATCTAAATTTAAAACTTATGATGAACTTGAAACATAATACCTGTAACCTGAAATACTTGCACAACACGCATTAGACCCTCAAGGTAAAGCAAGTAATAAAAGGACAAGTATAATGTAACAAGTAAAATGCGATCAAGTAAATATGATGTGAAATATATGAGCAACTTGATCATACACCAAAACAGTCATATGGAAATGACTACAATGATCATATAGCAAAGCAAACGATCATCCAAACATGCAACCAATAAAGCACAATAACATAAGGATGTATGTGTTAGGGTTTGTGCTCTAAAATCCAATTTATTGGCATGTCATAAATAATTAAATTATTTAATTATATGAGACTATTTATAAATGAACTAATAGGACATTATCATAGTCCATGAGATGCATTGTATATGATTTATGTTATTTAGTCATAGAAGATGTACGTCACAAGTCCCTTGTAAACTCAAAATATAGTTCGTAATTGGTGATGAAATTGGGTGTTTCATCTGCGAAAACTATAACACATCAACTCAGAAGATTTGTTTTGATCATGGAAATGGAGACTTCTAGTTAATGTGTTGATGTGTCTTAAGAGTTAAGACATATTGAACTGGACCGCTGTGAGATTAATTATTCAATCAACAACTGTCACTTGAATAATTAATCTCACGACTTCTAATTTCATAGACTCTTAATCCTGAGAGGGTAGTGAACCCGATCATGAAATGTAGGTTACTTTGATATATCAGGAGTGAGATATCATATAAACGGTCAAAATCTCAATATGTTGGGTAACCACACGTAGTGTTGAGGGAACACATATTCTCAAGATAGAATTCATAATCTCTTTTCATAGAGACACGAAATATCCCCTTGATATGATTAATGGGAAATGGTTATTCAGGGCGCTCACTTTAGTAAGGAGTTACTAAAACTTGTATTTAATGAAATTGGATTTCAATAAATGTAAATAACTAAAAGATTAAATCGGGTACTCAAGGATAAAATAGTTGTTTGCAAAGTAACAATTTATTATGACTTTGTTCACTATGGATATTTCATGGAGGGGTCAAATGATATTATTAGAGTCTTGGGATATAATTTATTAATAAGGCCTAGAGTGCAATTATATTTATATAGTGGTATTAAATATAATTAATGGTAACTTTGTACTTGTCAAGAGTTGACAGAATAGCCCAAGACCCATTGGAGCTAGTGTCTTATTGGTCCTTTTTTATCCCACTCCAAGCCACACACTAAAGCTCAGTTAGAAAGGCTCAATAGGCCAACTCAATTAGATAATCAATTAGTTATAAAGGGAGAAACATACATAATTTTTTATAAGAAAGAAACGTCATTGTGAAATGTGTGTGTGTAGTTAGAAGCCACTCGATTATTCTCCTTTGGAAACTGATTGAGAGACCACACTTCTTAGGCATAAAGTAGAATTGGAGTGAAGATTAAAAGTATTCCTAAGTACATCTAATCTTTTGTTTTGAATTTTACCACACCAAAGTACGCTATCTTGTTCTTAAATTCTGAAATTTACATAGTGCATGTTATCAATCATGAATGAAATAGATCCATGTTTTTTGCTTCCGCTGTGTGTTTTGTATGAGATACAAAAACCAGATTTACCAACAGTATGCATGTCCAACACACAACCAATGCAAAACACAATAGGTATTTTCATTAAGGATACAAGATCCAACAAGGGCACAAGTGTGTTCCAACACATAAACACAACGCAATGAGAGCAAAAAAGCTTAGATACTAAAAGTAACTCAAAACACCATAAAGTAACGCGAAAACAAGAATAAAGCGAGACAAGGTTTTCTCAAAAAGGTTGTCTTCTCCCCCTTAGTATATGCATCTCCCTTATGGCTTTCTCCTCCTACAAATGTGCATGAGGTAGAATTTCTCCACCTAAGAGTGTGCACATGGGTCATATAGAAATGACGAAACACACCGGTATACTCTCCGGTATAAACAAATGAAGCAAGAAGAAGGAGGGAAAGAAAAGAAGATATGAGCAAGGGTAAGATGCATGAGGGGTGAAAGATGAATGAGAAAATGAAGCTGAAACGAAAGACAAAAACAAAGAATGCTACAAAACATAAAGTAAACATGATATGCTAAGGATGATGAAACATGATATAGACCTAGGCATGACATAGACACAAGAACATGTTATATGTGTTAACAGTTCTAAAAGGACTTAACTAGCATGAGTGAATGTAAAAACATATCAAGTATTAGGGTGTGTACATCAAAGGTGCATCTAGTGTGCATGTGAGATGCATGACCAATGCATGAGTAAGAAACTCACGGGGCAAAGTGTGTAAAACACAACCAATGATCAAAACATGATAAATATGCATAATCATGGTAATCCCCAAAAATTGGTACTCATGGGAGTCCAAAACAACGATAAAATGTCATTTAAGCATTTTATCAAACACTTAGAGTGCACACACTACACATGTATGTTAAACAATGCATGAATATATGAAAATCTTTCCTAAATATATGTTATTTTTGCCACAAGGGGCCAACATCCAAAGCAAATCAACATTTAAAACAAAACCCAAACAAAAAGATTGACAAAAATTAAGTTTTCCAACTCCCATTTGAGAAAATCTCAACTATGAACATAAAACCCCCTAAAAACATAATCTAAGGATCAAAATCAATGAAAAGAGTTAAAGATTACCTTAGAGATGTTTATGGAATGTAAAACACTTAAAATTAGTTGGTTTTTGATGTTGAAGCATTAAAATAAGGGTTTGGGAGAGAATGGGAGACCTTTAAAACAAATGTCCCACGAAATGCCATTTAAAAAGCTGATCTGGTGATTTTCGTGGGAAGTTGAGAATTTTCACTGTACCTAACTAGCGAAGTTTCGCTTGTAATTTTGCAAGTAAGCCTTACTTGCGAAATAGTCATGAAACTCTCTGTCCAAAGTTGAAAAACTTGAGAATTAAACCATTGACTGAGCCTACACATGAAATAGTTCATGAAAACACCCAGAAATCATGTTTTTTACACACACACACACACACACACACATACACACACACAAAACTTGAAAAAACTTTGAAAAACATGGATGATACAAATCACTTCCAAAATTAAACAAAAAGAGAAAATCTTTTTGATTTGATCCACATATGATTAAGCACACACACATCACATTTGAACATGTATAAACATACAAATGAGATAGGCATTCATTGAATATTAAACTTGTGTGTTGTGTGTGTGGACCAAGTGTGGAAAAGTCTTTCGTCTAGAGTGAAGCTTCAATGATCAATTCAATCAAGTCATACACAACTAGTACAAAGTCAAGTGGTCTATCTCAATTATAGAAATGAACATATATGACCTCCCACATGAAAATGATCACAATACTTTGAAACTTTTCTTTTTAACTTCTTACAGCTTATAACTTTTGATCATATAATAACATTACATCTCATTTTGAGATCGATGCCTGAAATTTTTGATATTTTAATTTTGTGAGTAAGCCTTTGGCTTTTTGAGGCACTATACATTTCAATAAAAGTCACTTTCCCTTTTTCCTAGTCAAATACTAGTATGTACGACGGCTTTTGCAGCTCATTATCTCTTTTCGAGATTTGACATTTGATGAGCTATAGAGCAAAAACAAAACAAAAAAACGTAGGAAGATATGTTGGCATAAGTCTATGCATGTATCAAAATGAATAAGACTATTGACTAATCATTCATGATAAGCTTAAAGATCGATTTACAACAATTACACATAAATTTCAGGATTTTTTTCCACAAATATAGATGTGCATACAAAACAAGCTAAGCTCGTAAATGCACTACACCATTAGTACGAAGGTACTAGGCCAAACACACATGTGATATGTGCTCAAACATATACGATTTAACTTTTTGAAATTTCCACTTTTTACGTGTTTTTGGATTTTTACACACATAAAAACAAAAGCATAAAAGTAAGATCAAATGCAAAAACAACAAAAACAATGCATATAAAGAGATGCATGATGCATAAATGCATCAAAATGAAGAATCTAATGCATAAAGGGTCCTACAGTAACATGCTTGGTTACATTCATATCTATGTTTTTCTCTTCTTGAAAAACTGTTTTTAAGTAATCTCGACAGCTTCTCGATCCATCGAGAAAGTTTATGTCTCCTTGATAGCTTTTCGATAGCTTCTCAATCCATCGAGCCCCTTTTGCTGTGGACACCTCTTAATAGCTCCTTGATAGCTGTATCTGTCAAGTTTAAATCTCGACACCTCTCGATCTGTTAAGAATTATGGATTTCTATATAAAGGGTCATAGCAAATTCTTTCTCATTTCTCTCGATCTCTCTCAACTCCTTTTGTCTCCTTACCTTCCCAAACACCTCTCAATCACTCTAAACCTCTTCCCCACTCAATCTTCGGTCTCAAGATCACTTTCTTCCTCTGGTATGATTCCTTTTCTCTCATTAATCATGCATTTCATATCTTTTGACCTAACTTTTGAGGTTTTTTTGGCAATTTTTTGGGATTTTTCAAAATTGATGAGATTGTTGCAAAAATTTTTGGGTTGGGTTTTGTTTAAATGATCCTAATTGTTCGTGCATTGCATCACATTTGTATTATAACAATGTTTCATGCATTATAGATATGTGCTATGTGTGTTGAATACATGTGTGCTGGTAGGATTAGATTGGGCTGAGCCCATGATGCTTTTACTTTTGCATGTCACATGTTCATGCATATGTACCTTCATCTATCTTTATTTTAATATTGATCTGTGTTGGTGCTTTTCTACGTGTTTCTTTCTCTCTCTCCTTTCTTTTGTCAGTTGCTCTATGGCACCTAAGCAAAAATCTGTTCCATCTCGGAACCCTCTTCGTTTTGGGGCATCTTCCTTTGATCCTACTCGTTCACATGTTAGGTTCTGTGATGATAAAGCCCGTAAGGACTTTTCGGAGAACTTTTCCCAATGAAGCATTCATTTGGAACGCCAAGTCATCCTATTGGACTTTTTCAATACTGATCTTCCCACTGTCATCTACAGTAGGGGTTGGGAGTCACTGTATGGCATCTCGGTCATGTGCCCTTCCATGATCATACAGGAGTTTTACTCCAATATGCACGAATTTGACTATTCTGTACCTCATTTTATCACTCGCGTTCAAGGTACGCGCATTGTAGTCACTCTGGATCTTATATCTGAGGGTAGCGCATCCTGACTACCTGGGCTATGATCATTTTAAGACTGTGTCTAAAGACGAACTCATGTCTTTATTTTGTGAGACACCTTCTTCTTGGGCTGATCATCAAAACACCTGTTGCTCGGCCTTTGCTAAAGGTTCGAGATTCCTTAATATGGTGATGACATTCGTTCTTCATCCATTGTCTCACTATAACTCTATCACAGAGCCTTGTGCTCAATTTTTGTTATCCCTCTTAGAGCACATTTCTATTGACTTCCCTTCTCACTTTATCCTATCCCTCATAGATGGTGACCCGTGATAAGCTCATTTTTCCTTCGGCTATCACACGGATCATTCGCCATTTTTCTGTCTCCTATCTCAAGTTGGACCACTTCTTTGTTATGTATGCCATAGATGCTACTACCGTTAAAGGAGCGAGGTGCAGCTTCGACCGAGGTGGACACAAACTGGGATGTTGACTCCTTCGGCTTCTTTAGCTCCATCCACATCCACTCCTTCCTCTTCTATGGGCGGTGTGACTCTTGATGCAATCATGGCATAGCTTCAGCGCATGGATGCTCGCCTTGACACTCTCAGTGACGAGTTATGTTAGGTGAACATCCGTGTCGGTTGTATTGCACAACGACAGGCTCGCCTTGGTGGCTTCGTCGAGTCTTCCTCTTCTTCTCCAGAGGCATCTGATGACGAGGATGATAATGGTGACTCTGATGATGATGATGCTGAGGATGAGGATGCTAGCTTTTCCAGTGTTGATGAGATGTCTGCTTAAGTTACTTACCCTTTGTCATTCATGACAAAAAGGGGGAGTAGTTTTGGGATAAGAGTAGTCATGTATTTAGGGGGAGAGTTATCATAGGAGCTTTTTGTTAGGGAGAGTGTCTATACTTTGAGGGATGTAGTGAGGACTTATGTATCTTTTTTCTTTTTCTTTTTTATCTTTTAAATACTTAGTTCATTTACCTTTGGTCTTGTGACCACTTTGTAATAGCAAATCTTGTATTCATTATTGATGTATATATATATATATATATATATATATATATATATATATATGATGAGGTTGTTATTACAGTTCTTTCACCTATCTCTACATGTGTTGTTTCTTCTCTCTTTATGCACATGCTTCTTATTACTTGTATGCGATCTTTTATTTCTGTTTCACACTAAGATGCCTTGATGAGTTTTGTTTAAAGTGTTTTAGAAATACAGGTTTTCAAAGTCTCCATTGCCATAAACTCTCTTCTTACAAAGCTTTTAAGAGTTTGTATTAGAATAGATTTTATTGTATTCAACAAGTGAGTATGAGTTGAGTGATTTATGATTTCTCTCATATGTTCATTTGTTTATTGTGGTTTTGTCACGGATTGCCAAATGGGGAAATTGTTAGGACATATGTGAATCATGTTAGAAATATATGTCAATATAGAATTTGCTAGTCCTTTGACAAAACGCACTTTACTTGTAACTGGATAGCATTTAGGATGTGTTTAATACTTCAAGAAACAAGGTTTCAAGTTCAAGTGTTAAAGCCATGCAAGTCTATTCAAGAATCAAGTGATGGAGTGCTGAATTTTAAAGCTTAACAGCTAGCTCGACAGCTAGTATCTATCAAGATTTAAAAAGTTATTTCAGCCCAAAGCTCGACAGTTACTCGATAGATAGGGTATCTATAACAACCTAAGGAAAATTGCTAGCCACATCTGCGCTATACCTCAAAAGGACTAGTCACAATTGAGGCTTCTTGCAGTTATTAATAAAGCCCAGTTCAACCCAATAAATACCTGATGTGGGACTCATCACACACCCACACACATCACGCAATCAATCAAATTAGGGCATCTCAATCTCCTCCACTTAAATCCTTAACGTCCTTGTTAAGGCCCACTTTGTGGGGTAGTGTCTTCGAGCCCACTTTGTGGGGTAGTGTCTTACCGGGCCGGCTCTGATACCATATGTAATGACCCAAGGAAAACGCTAGCCACATCTGCGCTATACCTCAAAAGGACTAGTCATAATTAAGGCTCCCTGCAGTTGTTAATAAAGCTCAATTCAACCCAGTAAATACCCGATGTGGGACTCATCACACACCCACAAAAAATTGTGATGCCCTAATTTGATTGATTGTATGATGTGTGTGAGTGTGTGATAAGTCCCACATCGGGTATTTACTAGGTTGAACTGGGCTTTATTAACAATTGCAAGAAGCCTTAATTGTGACTTATTCTTTTGAGGTATAGCGCAGATGTGGCTAGCGCTTTCCTTAGTCATTACATATGGTATCAAAGCCGGCCCAGTAACCCCATGAGGGCTTGGAGAACCCCACAAACTGGGCCCTAACGAGGACGTTAGGGATTTAAGTGGGGGAGATTGTGATACCCCAATTTGATTAATTATGTGATATGTGTGGCTGTGTGATGAGTCCCACATTGGGTATTTACTGGGTTGAACTAGGCTTTATTAACAACTACAAGAAGCCTCAATTGTGACTGTCCTTTTGAGGTATAGTGCAGATGTGACTAGCGCTTTCCTTGGGTCATTACATATGGTATCAAAGCCGGCCCAGTAACCCCGTGTGGGCTTGGAGACACTACCCCACAAAGTGGGCCCTAATGAGGACGTTAGAGATTTAAGTGGGGGAGATTATGATACCCCAATTTAATTAATTATGTGATATGTGTGGCCGTGTGATGAGTCCCACATCGGATATTTACTGGGTTGAACTGGGCTTTATTAACAACTGCAAGGAGCCTCAATTGTGACTGTCCTTTTGAGGTATAGCGCAGATGTGACTAGCGCTTTCCTTGGGTCATTACATATGGTATCAAAGCCGGCCCAGTAACCTTGTGTGGACCGAGGACGTTAGGGATTTAAGTGGGGGAAATTGTGATACCCCAATTTGATTGATTATGTGATGTATGTGAGTGTGTGATGAGTCCCACATCGGGTATTTACTGGGTTGAACTGGGCTTTATTAACAACTGCAAGGAGCCTCAATTGTGACTAGTCCTTTTAAGGTATAGCACAAATGTGGCTAGCACTTTTCCTTGGGTCATTACATATTAAAATTGTCACGCCCGAACCCAACTATAAGATAAGCACGTGACAACTACCACACACTTATAAATTAAACACCCTACAAGTGTGCAAAGTCTTCTTAGCAGCTAAAATTTATCCTAAAAAATTAAATCAAATAAATCCAAAATACCTCAACAATTTTATGAATAGTTCTCCAATAATTTAATAGGAACAAAATCCAAATCTCATGTACATAATGCCTATTGGCCAATAAATATAAAATTATTGGAAGACCATCCAATCTCAAAATCATTGAGCTTCTTTTCCTGCTCATAACACAACATCAAAACTCCCAAAACTTGCTATTCTTCACGATCTGAAACTAGAGGGGAAAAAGGGGGTGAGCTGACAACTCAATAAATAACCAAAATCCTAATAAGTTCCATCAAGCAATAGATCTATAAAGTATAAGATGTAATATGTGTTTTCAAAAGGTATAATATACTATGTATTTTCAACATAACTGAAGAAGTTTCATAGTCTTAAAATAATAAGTTGTACATATGTCATATACTTTAATCCTATATCATAGATGGTTTAGAAAATAGTTAGTTTTTCATATTTCAAAAGCTATAACTTACAATAGGTTCCAAAAACACATAAGCAATTTTAGTGATTCAAAATAGTTTAAATACTCAACATTTCCAAAATCACATATGTAGTTTTAAGGACTCAAAACAGCTCAATATTCAAACTAATTCATATCCTTAACAATCTTATGACTATAGTCACACTATATCCTCGTGACTGGGTATCAGAGTACCAATGAATAACCTCCATTGGCTGGATATCAAAGTACCAATGAATAACCCCCATTGGTTTGGGTATCAGAGTACCAATGAAAAACTCCTATTGGTTTGGGTATCAGAATACCAATGGATGACCTCCATTGGCTGGGTATCAGAGAATCAATTCATAGTCAGATTGTCCATAATCATATATATCAAATCATAGTTCAAACCAAAAAATATATCTCATTCACATACATATATATAATCATATATTCAATATTTAAATATATTTGTGATATTTTTTATATTCTTTACTTTAAATCAAAATAGCCCAAAAAACAATTAAATAAAATAAATCTTATATTCAATGCTCATATATATTTGCAAAAATTCTTTATTCTTTATTTTGAATTAGTATAGCTAAAAACAGTTAAATAAAATACATCATATATTCAGTAATCCGATATATTTGTGATAATTCTTTACTTGAAATCAGTAATACAATAGAAATAAAATTGTAACAACTGTAAACAATTTTCGTAGTTAAAATATGCAAAATAAAACCAATTAGGATAAGGTTACTTACCTCTAAAAACATATCAAAAGGAACTTCTCTCTGACACTTCCTCTTAAATCCTTAGATATCACCTCAATTGTGTAGTAAAACCTTCTCTACTTCAGTCCTTTGGGTAATCTCCTCTCTCAAAATATCTCTCCATATACGTTGACTTAATAAGCTTATATATAACTAGGGTTTCAACCTTATTTTCTAAAAAACTCCCTTATAATTATAAATTATAAAATTGGCTCCACAAAAAAATTTACTTAAATACTCCTCCTTTTAAATCCTTTTTTTTTTCAAATATTACAATCTCCCCCACTTATAAGAATTCAATCCTCTGAATTCATCATAAATTGAACCAATTTATCACGCTTCCGTTGTGCTACTCTAAAGCCATAATCATATTGTTCTATACAAATTTATCTCTCATCACCACAATAAGAGCAATTAAACTATGAAGAATTCCTTTTTTTTCTTTTTTTCTTTTTTTATACCTATCACTTGACCCGAATTGCATTATAATTTACCTCCATAGTGAATATAAATTTCAAAACCCACATGTTCAAGTAAACCCAGTAAAAACAATAGTTTCTTCAATAAGTAATCTCCAATAATTCTAAATGTTGAAGGAGCCTCCAAGGTTGTGATAAAAGAAAACCACAATCAAAGTCTACTGTAAATCATTATGCTCTAACATCACATTGAGTTGAATATTACTTCCACTTAAATATAAGTTCAAAACAATTTCACAACATATGCATAGACTTTTACTTCCTCAAAATTTGTAAAATAAAAATTTCCAAAGCAAATGGAGCCATGATGCTTCCGCTGCATAATACAATACCACTATAAAATCTCTTACTCAATTACCCATAGTTTAAGAACAACCATATTACGAAAAAAATATAAGATTCTTTAAAGATACACATATCTCTAGTCTAAATAGCTCTCTAAGTTCCTTTCAATATGAATAAAAGTTCCAAGGCCCATTCATTTAGATTAACCACAATAACTGATTTTCCATCAATTAGTAATTTCAACAAAATTCCAAGGCCTAAGTAGTCTCCAAAATTACAACAAGGGAAATCCACAATTTTGAGATTCACCATAGACCATTGAATGCTAGCATCCATTTAATTCTATACCTCAAAATTAAGTAGTGCATCTAAAGTTCCGTCCTAAGTTCAAAACTAATTTACAACATATGCGTATATCACTATATCTTTTCTTCCTCAAGATTTGTAAGAAAAAGAAATTCCAAAATCTCCATAAATAATCAATTGAGCATTGATATAGGGTCTTTCATAGATCCTCCATCTTAACCATAAATTATCTTCTCAAATAAGCAACATTTATTCACCTTTAATCTCCAAATGATACTTGGGCTGGAACTCATTCAAGAGCTGGGTTCCTTATAATTACATTGCCTATTATGAAAACAAATCCCTAAGTATACATTGGCTAGAAAGGAATAGTCCATGAAGTATCTCAAACCCTCTATTGTTTTTTTTTTTCCTTCTTTAACTTGCCAATAATATTGTCCAAGCAACCTAGAACTTAGAGTGCAATGCAATTTATAATTATTAACCATCTGCCAATATAAAACAAAAGGTACTAGAATTGACTATAATTCAAATTGTAATAGTCTTTCAAAACAAACTCTCTTGCCACCTTCCCACCCAAAACCATCAATATCCAATCAAAATTATGGTTCACTAGTCCAATTCAATACTACCGCATTCTTGTGTTGTATCCACCTTATTTTTTAATTGAGCCAATCCATTAGCTCTTATCCGTTAAAATTCAAAAAATTACATTTCTAGCATCAAAACTTATTCCCTAGGATATTAAACAATCCTCCAAGTCCTTAGAAAGAAAATTAGGACCTCAAACTTCTAAGTAACAGAACATGTCTCAAAAACATTTAGGGACTACCTCACACATAAATTAGGCTATGGTAGTCCATGTAGGTCAACCCTGACAAGAACAATGATCCAAAAGAAAGTCGGTCCTTAACATTAGAATCCAAGGAAGTCCACCAATATATTACTGAATTCTTTAAATACCCTTTGAATTGTATAATAATATATAATATAATGTGAACTACAATAACCAAAAATTGATTTTCCTTCACACTATGAACCTTCTGTTAATTATCTAACTCCATATAAACTAAAATCAAGGAATCGTAGCTCTAACATCAAACCTTAACCCCTAAATAAATTTTTGCAATTTCCAATTCCCTGAAGCACTCCAAATTCTAAATAGGACATATAGTAAACTATCATTCAATAATTAGACCTATAAGAATCCCCTACAGATCAAACTAACCTCAGGTAGGTCAACTATATTAGGCAAAACTATCGAATGAGTTTACAGAAGATCAGTCACAAAATAGAAAGAAGATTTTCTTTGCTTGTTCTTTTCTTGCTCTCTTTTCCTTTTTAATAAGAAGAAGAAGTTTTAATAACCAATCTAATCAATTACAAAATTTTCAAGAGTAAAATACATCCACTTAATACTAGTATAAGAACATAGAAGTATATCAATTAAAATCCTCCTTTTTTGTTTTATAAGTCATGTAGGCATAACCCAAGAGACATAAATATCAAATCCTTCAAATATGACCTAAAAATTCATCATATGATCAAACCTCACTTACACTTCTCATCAAGTCATCAAAAGAACAGTATCTATGACCTAATAACCTTCATAAACAATAACTAGAATTGTAATGCCTAGGGCGTAGATTTCATTCAAAATCAAAACCTAGCATAAAGTCTACAAGATCATAACCTAAGCTCTAATACCATTAAAATTGTCACGCCCCAAACTCAACTATAAGATAGGCACGTGACAACTGCCACACACTTATAAAGTAAACACCCTATAAGTGTGCAAGGTCTTCTTAGCAACTAAAATTTATCTTAAAAAATTAAATCAAATAAATCCAAAATACCTCAACAATTTCTTTATGAGTAGTTCTCCAATAATTTAATAGGAACAAAATCCAAACCTCATGTACATAATGCCTATTGGCCAATAAATATAAAACTATTGGAAGACCATCCATTCCCAAAATCATTGAGCTGCTATTCCTACTCACAACACAATATCAAAACTCCCAAAACTTGTTATTCTTCAAAATCTGAAACTGGAGGGGGAAAAGGGGGTGAGCTGACAACTCAATAAGTAACCAAAATCCTAATAAGTTCCATCAAGCAATAGATCTATAAAGTATAAGATGTAATATGTGTTTTCAAAAGTTATAATATACTATGTATTTTCAAAATAACAGAACAAGTTTCATAGTCTTAAAATAATAAGTTGTACATAGATCACATACTTTAATCCTATATCATAGATGGTTTAGAAAATAGTCAATTTTTCATATATCAAAAGCTATAACTTACAATAGGTTCCAAAAACACATAAGCAATTTTAGTGATTCAAAATAGTTTAAATACTCAACATTTCCAAAATCACATACGTAGTTTTAAGGACTCAAAACAGTTCAATATTGAAACGTAATTCATATCCTTAACAATCTTATGACTATGATCACGCTATATCACCGTGGCTAGGCATCAGAATACTAATGAATAACCTTCATTGGCTGGTATCAGAGTACCAATGAATAACCCTCGTTGGTTTGGGTATCAGAGTACCAATGAAAAACCCCCACTGGTTTGGGTATCAGAATACCAATGAATGACCCCCATTGGCTAGGTATTAGAGAATCAATTCATAGTCAAATTGTCCATAATCATATATATCAAATCATAGTTCAAACCAAAAAAATATATCTCATTCAAATACACACACACACACACACACACACACACACACACACATATATAATCATATATTCAGTATTTAAATATATTTGTGATATTTTTTATATTCTTTACTTTAAATCAAAATAGCCCAAAAAAACAATTATATAAAATAAATCTTATATTCAATGCTCATATATATTTGTGAAAATTCTTTATTCTTTATTTTGAATCAGTATAGCTAAAAACAATTAAATAAAATACATCATATATTCAGTAATCAGATATATTTGTGATAATTCTTTACTTGAAATCAGTAATACAATAGAAATAAAATTGTAACAACTGTAAACAATTTTCATAGTTAAAATATGCAAAATAAAACCAATTAGGATAAGGTTACTTACCTCTAAAAACCATATCAAAAGAAACTTCTCTCTAACAGTTCCTCTAAAATCCTTAGATATCACCTCAATTGTGCAATCAAACCTTCTCTACTTCAGTCCTTTGGGTGATCTCCTCTCTCAAAATATCTCTCCATATACGTTGACTTAATACGCTTATATATAACTGGGGTTTCAACCTTATTTTCTAAAAACTCCTTTATAATTATAAATTATAAAATTGGCCCCCACAAAAAAAATTTACTTAAACACCCCTCCTTTTAAATCATTTTTTTTTTTCGAATATTACAGTATCTATCGAGATTTAAGAAAGTCAATTTTTCAGTTTTGATTTTCATCCAATCTGAGAATAGATGTTTGGGCTTTCTTTTCTCACAACCCTAAACATATATAAGGATTGTTTTAAGGGCCGTCATAGCGGATGAACATCAATGCAAAAGTTCTTCACCAGCATATTATGAATCGAAGACATATGCCCTAGTGCATCTTTCTCTTGAAGAAGTTGTTGTGTTTGTACACCATAGGGTTTTGTGACCAAGGAGGTTCGTGATCTTCATCATGTGATGAACTGAAGAACTTTGCAGCCAACATCTTTCTCAAGTTGGTGATTAAGTTGCATACTGGGACTCGCGCATCTATTAGTTAGTCATGTACTGGAAGCCATGCATTAAAAGGAGAGATTGCCATTATTAAACAAGTCCAATTGGGTATTAGGGTGAAGGTTCAACTGTAGGTTGGTATAAGGTATTGAGATTCTTTTACTTGTAACTGCTCGATGTGATAATAGTGAATTCTCAGGAGTGGTGACCTTAAAATCACCCGGTGGGGTTTTTGCCTTGGAGGTTTTTCCCATTTGTAAACAAATCACTATGTCAACTTTATATTCTGCTGCATTTTATTTTAGTTGGTGATTTGTTTGTGCTGCCACCTATATTGTATGTTAATCTGATTAATTAATCAACTTGGCTAATTAATTGGTTAATTCATCACAAGGGGTTACATTGTTGGCCTTTCAAGTATTACTCTTAAAAGAATTAATGATATTGTTAGGGGAACAAAGTGTAATTTTGTAGAACAAAATGGCTAAAATTAATTCCTATATATATACTAAAACTTTTTATTAAAAAAAATTGGGGGGGGGGGGGGGGGGAAGAAAGTCCAAGTTTAGCACCATCCCTGGCTCTTTGAAGAAACGCCAAATATTTTCATGCTCTCATTTTACATTCACTGTGTTACAAAATATCTATAATTAATATGCTGATGTACACCTTTTAAAATATGAAAAAAAGGTGATGTTCACAATTAAAACATGAAAATTAGATGTGAAATAATGAGTGTGAGAAAATTATTATCCTATCTCTATTTTTTCTTTTCTGAGAACCACCTTATCTCTAACTTAATCATGGATGGCATCTACTAGAACTTTGTTCAATATATGGAGTTTTTGTTCAATAGTCACAACTAAGCGAGAAGCCAAAGATTCCCAATTAGGGAACCGGAGGGATGGAGTGGACTTGAGTGGGGAAATATCAATTCACCTAATTCATTTATGTAAAAGACCGCCAAAATAACATTATCCTGTGGAATAGCAACATTGGAATTGATTTTAAAGTTTAAAGCAACATGGTTGTGGCGGCTTCCATGTGAGACTTAAGAGTAGTAGGAGCATAAAAAGAGTAAAATTGTGACCCTCATCCATATTGATATTCAGATATTTTGAGAGAAAAATGATAGTTCTCTTCGTATTAGGAGTAATTGGCTCTAAAATTGAAAATTTTAAAGGTGAAGAGGCAACTACGGAAAATAATAGTACTACTCACTAGAAAATTTTTAAACTATGTAAGGAGTAAAGAAAGAAAGCCTCTGAGTAGATTCGAACTATGCAAGAACAACATTATTTGTACAAAATCTTTTAAAAAAAATATATTTTAATCTTGACAGAAAAGATTTTTAATTTTGCAATGATTTATATTTTCATGTTATGGCAATATGTCTATGCATCACTTGAATATAAGTTTAATATCATTCATTTGTATGAAATTGTTTCCAATATATTGTTTTAAATAAGTATTTTTCAATCTTGATAGAATACATTTTTTCATTTTGCAATAACTTATATTTTCATGGTATATGGCAATATGTCTACGCATCTTTTGGATATAAATTGTACATCATATTGTTATTTTTCTATGTGTGAGTAGTGTAATTTTCATCGGGGATCCTTTTGATCACAAAACTTTGAAGGAATTGGATGGTGCATATTTTTTTGGTTTTGGATCCATAGGAGCCGGCCCAAAACTTTGGGATTTATGCTTTATCAGAAGTCCAAGTACTCCTCATATAAAAACTCTATAAAATATTTAAAACTACTCCTAAAATAAATTTAAGACTTATATAGAAATTTCATTTAGGCATTCTTTAAAAAAGCTAATAAAATTATTTTACAAAATTTAAATCTGATCTATTCTCACTTCCCACTACCGCCGCTCTATTTTTTTTGTTGTTAATGTTTCTAGAAAATACGTCATTTTTTAAAAAGTATTTTCTATAAAATTATCTTATTTTCTTATGTTTAGTTGCAACCTTAAATGTGTCGGAAAATGACCTCTAAATTTCCCTTATTTAGCTTGCAATTGTCAAAAATAGGGTGATCTTTATCATAAAAGTGTATATATAGTGATAAATAGCATGTGAAACAGTTCAAAGAGGATGAACAACTGCACGTTTAAAAGCAAAGGGGACAACCAAAGATAGCTATTACATCTCACTTTTAAGTATTGCAAAGGGGATGACCAAAGCTAGCTATTACATCTCTGTACACCGCAAACCTGAAACTTGATTGGAATATTAGCTAGTCACTTATGGCTCTGCCTTGTGGAAGCGGGAGGAGGTGGTCGAGGGTAGCAAAGATGACCTTTTACTTGTTCTTTCTCATACCAATGTCATCAGCTGGAAATAGAAACACTAACACTATCTTTGGTAAGAAACAAAAACTAGAGGTTCAGCATTAAATATTGCAAAGGGGACAACCAAAGATAGCTATTACATCTCACGTTTAAGTATTGCAAAGGGGACAACCAAAGATAGCTATTACATCTCTGTACACCGCAAACCCGAAACTTGATTGGAATATTAGCTAGTCACTCATGGCTCCGCCTTGTGGAAGCGGGAGGAGGTGGTCAAGGGTAGCAAAGATGACCTTTTACTTGTTCTTTCTCATACCAATGTCATCAGCTGGAAATAGAAACACTAACACCATCTTTGGTAAGAAACAAAAACTAGAGGTTCAGCAGCAATTGAAGCGCCTTAACAAGCCTGCTCTTAAATCCATCAAGGTTATTAATCACTTCATTTAACATGTTTGTGTTCTATATAGTATTTTCTACTTTTGTCTTAGAAGAGTCATTCGCTTTTGTGGGTTATGGTGTCTACATGACTCCCATGTACAATAGCAGCGTAATTTTATTACAACACTGAGAATTTAGACTAATATCTATGTGTGTGTGATGAGAAAATGTATCTAATACAGAGCCCAGATGGAGATATAATCGATTGCGTAGATATCAACAAGCAGCCAGCTTTTGATCATCCTTTGCTAAAAAATCACACAATTCAGGTAACTAGTTTAATTAACTAAATTTCATCTGGTATCACCAATAATTTGATACTTATTGTATGTATGGTATGGGCCGGGTTTGCATTGGTATCTATGCCAAATGCAATAGATGAGACCAAGTTCTTACCCAGAAGGGTTTTCAGTCAATGAGAGCAATGACGTCTCTTCAAACTCCGAGCTCAAATTTACTCAGCCATGGCACTTGAATGGAAGGTGCCCAGAAGGAACTATTCCCATAAGAAGAACTAAAGAAGAAGATTTATTAAGGGCAGGCTCTGCAGCAAATTTTGGAAGGAAAAAATACCATACTAATGCTCAGAATAAAGTCGATCTAAATATCCATGAGGTACAACTTACTTTTTAACCAATATTATTAATAGGTTTGAGCTCAATGGTATCTACTATAATGAAGGACGCAAATTGACATTCATAAACTTTATTTTTCTGGTTGAGTTTCTAGCATGCAGTTCTTAGTGAGAATGTAGACAAGTATTATGGAATGTTGGCAGAGATGAACGCGTGGAACCCCCATACCCAGTTTTCAAATGAGTTTAGCTTATCTCAATTCTGGATGACAGCTGGTGATTATGGTCAAGATCTTGATACCATTGAAGGCGGCATGATGGTATATATAATTTCATCATCATCTTTTCTTTTAGGCGTATGCTAAATATTTAATTACTAATAATTTTTCATTTTTTTACAAAATTATTTTGTTCGGAAAGGCAGGTTTACGAAAGGTTATATGGAGATACAAACACTAGAGTCTTCGTATATTGGACTGTACGTGTTTTAATATTTGACTTCCCTGCCAGCACTAGCCATGTTTACATATACTGTTTCTTTTTTGAAAAGCGTCTTTTTTTTTTTTTTTTAATCATGGCTACAGGATGATGCATATGAAAACACAGGTTGCTACAATCTGTTGTGCCCTGGCTTTGTTCAAATTGACAACCAGATTGCGATGGGTGCAAGCATCAACCGTTATTCCCATTATGATAGTAACCAATTTGCACTCAAGTTCTATGTTTGGAAGGTAGTACAATATTTCAATTTAATTACTTTATTAAATAATTCTAATTTCTGGATAGACATATATGGTCATATCATGTGTACTTTTTTTTCCTCAAGAAAAATTCACAGTAACAAATGTTATAGATATGTTTGAAATTCTTATAATTTTAGTTGTAACAATGTATGTTTTAAATTCTTTTTTCCCGGTCTATGTATTTTTATAGACAACTTTTAAAATTTAAAGTTTTATTTTTTTTCTATGTGAAATTTCTTTTTACCTAATTTATATTTTAAGATGGTGAATTTAAGTTGTTCTACACAAAAAGATTCATTTGTTTTCTCTTTCATTAGTCTTTATACCTTTATTTATCATTCAAAATATTACAAACTGATTTGCATGACATGTGCAATGAGGTAGGACGTTAATGGAAGGGGAGACTGGTGGCTCAAAATTAAGGACAGAGACGTTGGATATTGGCCATCTTCAATATTCTCGATCCTGTCTGATAGTGCTTCATTTGTTCGATGGGGAGGAGAGGTGGTAAATTTTAATTTAGATGGGCACACCACAACACAAATGGGCAGTGGCCATTTCGCGGAAGAAGGGCCTCGCAAGGCTAGTTTCTTCAAAAATCTCCACGTCATTGATGGTAGACAACTTCTCAGGGGTCCCCAGAATACTGTCACATTCATGACGAAACCCAATTGCTATAATATCCTAGATTATGGAGGTCTTTTTTATTTTGGTGGTCCGGGTAAAAACCCCAATTGTCCATGATCATTCAGATTATTGTTTCAAAATAAAGGAGAAAGAGGGAAATATAATAAGAGGGGAATTATTTTCTTCTTCTCTCCATGTCACACCAAATGTACCTACAAGCCATATGTCATATGAAACTCTTTGATTCATTAATACAAAAAAATAGTTATCCTATGGAGTAGTTAAATTTGAAATTATGTAATTGAATATAGTGGAAGTTAAGATTGTATGGTATAGTATATACACTCATGCTTTCCTCCATTCCAAACAAAGAGTTCTCATCCTCTTCTCCATTCATTCTACCTTCCTTGGTGTGCTTCGAGAGTGTGTCTCTTCCATTATATGTGGTGTATTAGTGTTTGGGAATGTGATTATGTAAAGGCCCACCAACTTCAAAAATATGGTATCAGAGCTAGTAGATTCGTGGTGAGAATGACATTTTCCAACTAGATGGCAACATTTTCATTTTCACGGGTTACCAATTTTTTATTTTATCTTTTATTTTTATAATTGGAATATCTGAATGAAGGTGTTTCTCAAATCCCAACATGTATGGTAGATAGTGGTATGTGGTAACATGACTAAAACAATGTTAAAGAGTTATGACAATGTCCAAAGAAGTTTGGGATGAACCTGCTCATGTAGTCAATTTGACTCATTTTTGTCTCACGTAAGAATTGTACAAGGAAGAACCCCACATAGCAAGCTTGGAGCTGAAGAATCCTACAATTTCTCACTTATGTTTGTTTGGGAGCATTGCATATGTGCATGTACCGGATCAAGAAAGGTCCAAGCTAGATAATCATAGTGAGAAGTATGTGTTTATTGGTATGATCCAAGCTCTAAGGGTTATAAGTTGTGAAATTCAAGCACCATAAATCAACTGGGATGTGGTATTTGATGAAGAATGCATATGGAATTGGAACACCCAAAAAGAAGAAAAATATCTTCTTTTTTCCATTTTTTTAATGAAGATGAGCTGATGAATGAAGTTCTAGATGAGCTTCCACTCCACCTTCTTCACTAGCATCCCTTATTTATGAAAGTTCATCTTCAAGATCATCACTAGAAGGATTCTACTGAAAGACTAAGGAAATTGAGAATTTTCAAGGATATCTATTAGTCAGTGGAGAATATTGATGATATATCTCTCTCTTTCTAATAAGTTGTGCAAGATTTGAAATAGAAAAATACAAAAAAATTATAAAAGGTTACTGGATGTTTATTTGATCCTTTACTTTAGTTTTCTAGTTTCAACATTCATTGTTACTGATGATGCAAAAAATCCTCAATTGAACTCCTCGTCTATAGGGATGGACGATGTTAACACACTAGCTGTGAGATCCTGCAAAAAAAGGATAAGGTTCTCAGAGCATACTGGTGTGGCATGTGCCAAAGGGCCTCCGACGATCTAGTCAATAAGATTAGAGCTTAATTGTACAGAGCAATTGTTATTTGGCTAGACAATTGTAGTGCATATGTTGCACAAGAGTTGCATACCTTTGTTCTGGTTGTTTGTGCCTTTTTATAGGTCTTTGTCCCTCATTATGGGGATAAATTCTGACCTTAATGGCCTTGTATCCATTGGGAATAAATGTTGGGGTGTTATAGGATTTTATTTCTTTCTGCCCGTTGGTCCGTCCATTATGCTTTTGCTTGTCTGTTAGGTGAGCTATTACTCGTGTTATTTATAGGAAGCTCCTTTAATGCTAACTATCCTTGTTCATATGGGTGCAAGCGCCCACGATGAGTATTTTAGGGTTTCCCCCAAAATTCGTGGTGTCAATGCCTTGCGGCGGCCAACCACCCATCGTGGCGACACTCAAGCCTTATGCAAGGTTTGAGAATAGGTGCTGTGAAATGAGGGTGAAAAGGGTACCTTTGGTGTGTGACTTGAATTGAGTCAATTTTAACCTATAATTACCAAAGGTAAGTGAAGTTGCCATCAATCATTGGGTTTTTTCTATGGTGTGATTCGTCACCTGAGTTTATTTGATTTTATTATCAATCTTAAGCTAAGAAAAAGGTCATTTTTCCTAATCTAATACGAACGGGTAAAAAATCTTGATTTTTGAGTTCAAAAGTCAGATTACGTGCGGGGAAGGTGTTAGGCACCCTGCAACACCTCTCCGGAGACAATCCTTTGTTTTGGTAAAATCTTAATTTTTGAACATTGGCAATTGAAACAAGCTATTGGCATTAGCTCTTGGGGCTTCAAAGAATTGGGTTTTGGGGTTTGATTTTGGAAGGGGTTGATAGGACAAAAACGTATTGACCCCTTGTGATGGATTAAGTTGATTAATTAGTCAAGTTTATTAATTAATCAAATTAACATGCAAACGCGTGGTAGCACAAACAAATCACCAATAAACTAAAGTGCAGCGAAAAAATAAATTGACATGGTGATTTGTTTACGAATGGGGAAAACCTCCAAGGCAAAAACCCCACCGGGTGATTTTAAGGTCACCACTCCCGAGAATCCACTATTATCACAACAAGCGATTACAAGTAAAGGAATCTCAGTACCTTATACCAACTTACAGTTGAACCCTTACCCCAATACCCAATTGGACTTGTTCTGTAGTGACAATCTCTCATTTTCAATGCACGGCCCCAAGTACATGACTAACCAATTGCGCGGATCCCAGTACGTGACTTCAATCACCAACTTAAGAAAGATGTTGGCTAAAAAGTTCTTCAGTTCATCCTCACAATGAAGAACAAGAAGATACTTGGTTACAAAACCCTATGGTGCAAAGACACATCAACTTCTTCACAAATAGATGAACTAGGGCAAACTTTGTCTCCGGTCACAAATTGCTTGAACAGACTTTGCTCAATGCTTGTGCAACTTGTGTCTCAACTATATATCCAACTACGGCCCTTAAAATAATCTTTATATATGTCTAGGGTTATGAGAAAAGAAGGCCCAAAGACATATCCACGTATTGGAATCAAAATAGATCTGAAAAACTGTTTTTCTTAAACCTCGACAGCTAGAGGTGTCGAGATGCTATCGAGTAGCTGTCGAGCCTCGGGGCTGAAACAACTTCTTAAAGCTCGATAGATGTAGCTGTCGAGCTTTAATGACAGGCACTTCTTCAACTTGTTTCTTGGACAAACTTGCATGGCTTTAACACTTGATCTTGAAACTTTGTTTCTTAACGTATTAAAACATCCTAGATCTATCCAAATACAAGTAAAGTGCGTTTTGTCAAAGGATTAGCCAATTACATAAAAGAATGACATATGTTCTTAACAAGTGAACCACATATGTCCTAATAGGGGTGTGGTCTTTATCAATGCTTTACTAGTAATTTGGAATTATTGCCAAATTTCCACATTGAAAATCCGACAACATCCCGCCTTATTTTTGTGGTGAAAATCTGGCAACATCCCGCCTTATTTTTGTGGTGAAAATCTGGCAACATTTCGCCTCTGGTGCGTTATAGCACATAAAACACTATCATCACCAAGCTTTTGCTATAAGAATACGGCAACAAAGGTGCCCCATTTTCATGAAATAAATCCTGCAGAGTTTCACGTTTAGTGCGCTATGGCGCACCGACAGAGTTTCATGCCTGTGTATATGGCGCGCATCAGCATGTTTGTACTAGGGCGAGCCAAATCTCCCCTAAGCATCAAGCATGTTAATGCATGTCGCATATACGGGGGAACCAAAGTCACTAGCTAACATGGATCGAGATAAACACACCATGATGATCATGCTCACGATGTAGCATGAATATGCACCTACAATAGTCGCCTTAAGTGCATACCCACACCACAAGGTCAATAGCACCCATGATCACGAGAGGGCTACTCTCCTAACCATGGGAATCCATTGTACAAAGTGCACAAACACCCACAAACAAACAAACATATACATGTACATACATCATGAACAATGCAAGCACACAAAGTAGGGAAACAAACCAGACATTGCCAACGTTCCAAGGTTATGCCCAGCCTGCTACGAGAAATGTAAATCAGACATTGCCATACCCAAGGAACGCCGCCCAAGCAAGGTACAAGAAAGATAAAGCATACATGCCTACATCCAAAAGCTATGGCCCAACAAGGTATAGGAAAGATAAAATAGACATTACCATACCCTAGGAATGCATCCTAAATGTAATTTTAG
Organism: Castanea sativa; assembly: GCF_040712315.1. Classification (NCBI taxonomy): domain Eukaryota; kingdom Viridiplantae; phylum Streptophyta; class Magnoliopsida; order Fagales; family Fagaceae; genus Castanea; species Castanea sativa. Next base: position 56,392,225 of record NC_134023.1, on the reverse strand, counting down.
AAAAATTTGGGCCCGAAATGTAATTTTGGGAATTTTTGGGTCAAAATGCAATTTTGGAGAAAAATCGGGGTTAAAATATGAATATTGGAAAATTCCTGGTCAAAATTCAATTTTTCGAGGAAGTTCATGGATTCATATTCAAATATAGGAAAATACGTGTTTAAATGCAAACATGATAATGTAAATTAAAATGCAAATATAGCAAAAATATATGAACATGCAAACATAGAAAAATAAGATGGCATTTTTATTAATTAAAGTAAATACAAATTGTTAGGACATATGTGATTAGCTGTTAGAAACATATGTCAACATTTCATGTAATTGGCTAATCATTTAACAAAACGCACTTTACTTGTAATTTGGTAGATCTAGGATGTGTTTAATACTTCAAGGAACAAGAGCTCAAGTCCAGTATTGAAGCCACGCAAGTCTGTCCAAGATTCAAGCTGAGAAAGTGTTGTTCATTACAGCTCGACAGCTAACTCAACAACTAGCATCTATCGAGACCTGTAGAGTTGTTGAAGCCCGTGGCTCGACAGCAGCTCGACAGATAGGCATCTGTCGAGGTTTATGAAAACAAAATTTCAGATCTGTTTTGACTCCAATCTGTGATTATTTGTTTGAGCTTTCTTTTCTCACAACCCTAAACATATATAAGGATTATTTAATGGCCGTATCTGGTTACACAACTGAGAGCACAATTGCACAAGAGCATAATTCCACAAGTGTGACCAGAAACCTAGTTTCGCCTTAGTTCTTGAAGAAGCTGCTGTGTTTATACACCGTAGGGTTTTGTGACCAAGAACTTCAAGATCTTCGTCTGTTGAAGAGAAGAAAAACTTTGCAGCCAACATTTTGCTCAAGTTGGTGATTGAAGTAGCGTACTAGGATCCGCACAATTGGTTAGTCACGTATTGGGAGCCGTACATCAAAATGAGAGATTGTCATTACAAAATAAGTCCAATTAGGTATTGGGGTAAGGTTTCAACTGTATGTTGGTATAAGGTACTGGGATTCCTTTACTTGTAACCGCTTGTTTTAATAATAATGGATTCTTAAGAGTGGTGACCTTAAAATCACCCGGTGGGATTTTTACCTTGGAGGTTTTCTCCATTCGTAAACAAATCACCGTGTCAAATTTATTTTTTGCTGCATTTAGTTTATTGGTGATATGTTTGTACTACCACGCGTTTGCATGTTAAATTGATTAATTAATTAAACTTGGCTAATTAATCAATTAAACCATCACAAGGGGTCAATACATTTTTGGCCTAACACAAATAATCATGCAAATGGACCTTTCATTGAAATGTGAGCTGAAAGTTACCTAAAGTAGGCTCAAACAAAGACTTGTGCCTAGGGTCTTAAAAGCTTATGGGCATTAGCCATATATCACATGAGTTGGACCGTGTGGTGGCCTGAGGCTCAACCCACTTCTCTTATATTTCCCTTAACCTTAGCCATATATCGCCTTAATCCTTCTTTTCTATCTCTAACCCAAGCTCTCTTTGAAACTCTCCATGGCTGACGACTCAAGCTCCCTCTCTGAATATCAACGCCACCACTCTACAATGGTTCGACCCTAAGTCTCATCCTCTCCACATTCTTGGCCTAAAACTCCTCTCATCCCTTCAAGTTCTCTTTAAAACCGAGCTCTCCTTCTAAACCTCCATAGCTAGAGGTTTTCAAGCTCATTTTTTGCTCTATCTTCGAGTTCAACCCCAATCTGAGCCTATCTCTCTCTAGGCCTCGGTTTCTCTCTCTTGGATCTAAAGATGACAGAGCTTCTGAAAGGCCAACAATGTATTGACCCCTTATGATAAATTAACCAATTGATTTAGCCAAGTTAATTAATTAATTCAATTAACATGCAAAATGCATGGTAGCACAAACAAATCACCAACTAAAATAAAATGCAGTGGAAAATAAAGTTGACACGGTGATTTGTTTACGAACGGGAAAAACCTTCAAGGCAAAAACCCCTCACCGGGTGATTTTAAGAGCACCACTCCCGAGAATTTACTATTATCACAATAAGCGGTTACAAGTAAAGGAATCTCAGTACCTTATACCAATCTACAGTTGAACCCTTACCCCAATACCCAATTGGACTTGTTCTGTAGTGACAATCTCTCATTTTCAATGCACGGCTCCCACTACGTGACTAACCAATAGTTGCATGGATCCCAGTATGCGACTTAATCACCAACTTAAGAAAGATGTTGGCTGCAAAGTTCTTCAGGTCATCAACACAATAAAGATCACGAAGCTGCTTGGTCACAAAACCCAACGGCGTACAAACATAGTAGCTTCTTCAAGAGAAAGAAGAACTAGGGCAAATTCTGTCTCCAGTCACAATTTGCATGAACAACACTTTGCTGTACACTTGTGCAACTGTGCAACCTTTGACGGCCCTTAAAATAATCCTTATATATGTTTAGGATTGTGAGAATAGAAGACCTAAACATGTACAAATGGGTTGGAGTGAAATTAGATCTGAAAAACTGATTTTCATAAATCTCAATAGATAGGGTATCTATCGAGTATTGGTTTGAACTGTCCTTTAAACCTTGATAGATGCTATTTGTCGAGCTCACTATTGAGTTTTAAAATCCAGCACTTCATCACTTGATTCTTGGATAGATTTGCATGGCTTTAACACTTGAACTTGAACCCTTGTTCCTTGAAGTATTAAACACATCCTAAATTTACCCAATTACAAGTAAAGTGCGTTTTGTCAAAGGATTAGCCAATTCTAAATGACATATGTTCCTAACATGAATCACATATGTCCTAACAGCTTCCAACAAACGGAAATCACAACCATGAGGGTGGCTTCTCGATCTCTCTACATATCATTCCACTCTAAAATCGTGACCAAAACCCAACTCTCTTCTAAACCTGAACCAAGATCTCACCGATTCTCTATACCCTTAAACCCAAAAACTACTCTCTGATCTACAAGCTAAGAGCACCTTGAACAACGCATGATTAGTAAAACAAAGGTCTGGGGACTAAATTCGTCTTAAATCGACCAAACACTAAGGTAGTGGTGGCGCATGGACTCAAAGAACAGCGCATGTACACATGAACATCACTAGACAGAGGTAAGGTGCTGATTATTATGTTGATCAGTGCCTAGTATTCTCTGTGTGAGTGCTCAGAGTTGTAAAGCAAGATAAAGTAGAAAAGAGTCATAGAATGTATGTATATTTGGTGACTCTATGATGATGTGTGTATTGTGTACAAAGTGAAATACAGAGGTAGGAAATAGAGAAATGGGAGATGGGTTTAAGGTTTACCCTGTTGATGTACCTACTTCCTTTTTCTCTTTATTTTTGTTCTCTCGGCTTTAAGGCTTGCTGGTTACTATTGTTGTTGTTGTTTTTGTTGGTTCTAATCTTGTCCTTATAGATGCCTCCATTGGGGTTTAGTGTTTAGCTAAATAGAAAACACAATAAACAAGTTAAAGCTCAAGTAAAAGTAAAACCAAAAACTGGGTAAAGGAAACAGAGAGAGAGGAAGCTCATGGTTGTGATTTATTCTTTGTTAATGCTCCTTTTCTCCTCCATCATTTGTGTTTTTTTTTTTTTTTTTGAAATATTTTTATGGGTTTTCCTTTTTTTTATTTGCTAGGGTTTTATGGAGGGCTTTCTTTTTTTGTGATGGAGGAAAAAAGGGAGAGAATAAGGTAACGACAAAGAGATTTCCTCTCTGCCCAAACCGTGGGTATCAAGGGGATTTTCTGAATGAGTCTCTGTCCTCGTGAGGTAAGGAGTGTGTGTTTGTGTGTGTGTGTGTGATGCGTGGGAGTGAGGCTAGAGGTGTATGCTGGCCAAGAATGTGCTGGCAGATGTGTCTAAATCTATCATTCAGGAAATACTCTAGAACTAATTACAAACCATTTCTCACCAATCCAATTCCATCCCTTTTTGACACTCACCAATGATAACCAAACCTTAAACATGCTCAATAAAATGTTAGGACAATTAGACAAATTCAGCAGGAAATAAATATCTTGGAATCAACTTAAATAAAATGTGGAACCGTCGGGCCCAATCAATACTAGTGACAACCAT